>NC_083761.1:17070262-17382762 GCF_963514075.1 Conger conger | reverse complement strand
TGGTTCAGCCAAGTGGCTGAGGAGAGGCACAGAGAAGTGGTGAGAGAGACCAATGGTGAGGGAAAATTTGAAAGAAAACCATTAGTAAGAAAGCACCCAACTCCACCCCCATTACTAAGGGTCCAGTCACCCTATAGTAATTGTTATGGTGTACTATTACTATTAATAGTAATACCGTTAATAATGTTATTACTGTTACTGCATTATTACTATTATTGTATATTATCTTATATAATTATCTTGTATAATTATTTTATGTAAATAATTGCTTTGGCAATACTATGCTGATGTGTGGTCAAAAATTGAGAGACAGAGAGAGAAGGATGGAAAGAGATGGACAGAGAGAGACAAACAGATACAGAGAAGAGAGAAAAAGAGAGACAGTGAGAGTGAGACAGACAGCGACGGACAGGGAGAGGGTGAGAGAGAGATAGAGAGTGACGGACAGAGAGAGAGAAGGAGACAGACGGAGAGAGAGAGAGAGAGGGTGAGAGACGGAGAGAGACAGAGAGAGAGCGACGGGCAGAGAGACGGACAGAGAGAGGGAGAGATGGACGGACAGAGTGAGAGAAGGAGAGATACAGCGTGAAGGGTGCATAATGTGACAGAGCAGCGGTGTTGAGATGTCGCAGTGGTGACGGCCCATCGCCCAAGCAGCCCGTGAGCTTCAGGGTTGAGAGGCTCTGTATGGCTGGGGAGGGGGTGGAGGGTGTGGAACGGGGGGTGGATGTGGGGGTGGCTGAACCCTCGGGGAATAAAATACTTCGTCCTCTTCGCAGACCTCTCAGGAACCTTATTAAACTGCGTCCCCCGCCACGCTCAGCGCTGGGAGAAGCGGGCGTGACTGCGGTCCTGGGGAACAGGACAACGTGGCGACGCGGTGCGACGCATCGTTACCCCTCCGACAGCGTGTTTGTTTTGCCCGGCGATGCGAGCCGTTCGCTCCACGGCCGGCGGGAAACGAGGCTGCCCCGGAGACTCCACCGCTGTGAAACCACAGCTGCCCAGGGACCCAGTCCCCGGTCTAGAACCGGATACATATGAGGCACAATTTCTGATGTTTCAGTGGCCTGTCATAGAAAAGGGGCTTGGTAGCCAGAATTTGGTTTCCCTTTCGTTTTCAGTTTCTTCCCAGTTCTTTGCAGATTGTTTCAAGTTCGTTTTCAAGTTTGTATTAAGTTCATTTTCGATTCGTTTTCAATTTCTTTTCAAATGGTTTTCAATTCGTTTTCAATTAATTTCGCTCAGGACAGGAATTGAAATTCAGTTCATTAATTGCTAAATTATTCATTCTTTTTTTAATGAATTGCCTTTCACATTGTTTACTGAATTTAATGGAATTAAAAGGGATCCTGCCAGTATTTATTGTATAGCTTTTTATTGTGAGCTTTGGTCATGAGTCACTTGTTTAAAATCATTCTTTCCCCAATGATACAATTTGAAGGGTCTATGGAAGGGGGGGGGGGAAATAATGTTCAACCACATCACTCACTACCAAGCCTCATTCTTCATTACGAGTGAAGCAGTGCAAATTTGAGATACAGAGGGCCTCAGTGCGTGGTTTTTCAGTTCTGTAAACGCTCCAGTCGCCGGGTAACAGGCAGCCGGTGGGATGCGATGTTCCTCAGATGGGGGCTCAAAGTGAGAGCCTGATCCCACAGCAGTTTAGTGTAACATGTGTTCTTCTGATAGGGAAATGGCTGGTTATAAATGAGCTCACCTGTTTATGAATCCAGACAGAAATGGACTGCTGGCTCCAGATGGCTGCCATAGAGAGTGAGGGAATTAAGCATGCAAGTCTTTATTATGAGGGAGTGCGAAATGGCTCTTTTAAATTCTTGATTACTATCATTTGTCAGCAGGCCGTTAGGCAACAAAGTCACCCTGTTATTTGTCACGCACTGCGGTAAACCTGTGTCATTCTCCTTAAAAAGAGGGGAAAAAAAGCATTCGATAAGATTTAATCTTGACCCAAGACGAGCATAAAGGAACATATATTTTGCCTTGGGTATCAAATGGAGATTGACTATTGACCGTTGCCTATTTTATTGTTGGCAGCGGGTTAACATAAAGGGACGGTCCTGGCAGGTGATCGATTGACTCTGTCGCTCTCCCTCTCTGCTCTTCGTCCTCTCTACTTTGCCTCTTATGTGTCTTCTGAGAGGAAAAAAAAACATCTTTGCCGAAGGATTATCAACATTCTTGACTGTTTCAAAGCTTTGGACTGTTTCAGGTTTTTCAGTTGCATTTATAGTTGATTTAATCTGTGATAATTTTAATAAAAAATAAAGTCACTTTATATTCAAAAATTAAACCAGGGATATGTCGTTTATGGTTGGTTGGATGAACGGAATGTGGGAGTTTGTGGATGAAATGGCATTTGAATATGAAATATTTCCGTGTCTATGGAAACTGTGTGGCTTCATGACAACCCTGATTAAATCTCGAAAGATTCTGGTATGTACTTTGCATAATCTTGGCAGGCCTCACTTGGAATAAGACTTTTATTATTAAGTGCTGTTAGTTGACTTAATCAAATCAGCTCTGTGGAGTAATCATATTTAATTCTTGGGTGTGGGAAAATAAAAATGTCCTACATTTCTATTGCTGCTGCCTGTAAACATTTAAGAGTTTGCAAATGCACATAGATTGTGAAGTTTCACATACCCCAGTCTGCAGCCAAGGCTGTAGTGTGTTACAGAGGGGTGACAGAGATCTCATGTCATGGGTACTCACCCTCCCTGGCAACAGAGATGGATACTGTTAATATTTTTGTGCTTGTTATAAAATATTTGTGCTCAGAAAATCCACAGTGTGATAAAGTGTTTTTCATTTTTCCTTGACAATTTGCATTTTTGAATGCATATTCAACCTAATCACAGTGGTTGACACATTTAAGCAGGTGTTTGTTTATAATCTTTCACACTATCTTTCCGTAAGTTTAGCGACTGATGAATTCACAGTGTTGTGTGAAGGGAAGCTTCACCACCAGCCTCGTCTTTTGGGTTGTCTAAACCCAAAGTGTGTTTACGTTTATTTTATGTGCTATTTAGTCGATGATGTGACTTATTGTCAATATTACTGTAGTGAGAGGTGACATATCCCCCCATAGTGTGATGCACTGATACACCCCTCAAATTTTGCTGGGATTTTGGGCAATGTGATGCTGGTAAGAATGAGATGCGGCTACCCTTAAACAACACCGATATATTGGCATTTATGTACTGTAATATAATTGAGCAATAAATACATTTGAATATGTTGTAGGAAGGCAGTCCAGCTATATTCTTCAATACATTCCAATTTATTGTGCCCTTTCCTTGTCCAATTGTACATTCTCTTTCTTATATCTTCCAGTATATCTCACAAAAAAGCTATAATAATTGGTATATTTTGCATTTTATTTCTGTATTATTGAACACATTTATCAATACAAACTCCTTTATATTGTAATAATATAATGGGTTCCTATTTCACAAATATGTCTAGTCAAAAAGGAGATGACAACACCCATTATAGATCGACTTTAGCCCACAGTCATTATTATAATAAAATGGAAGTTATTCAGCTGCTGCAGTATGGGTGTTTTACCGAAAGAGAAAGTCCAGAACTCATCTGAGGCCTTGTTGTATGCAGCACTGAGAGGCTTCAATTACTTGGCTAGAGTCTCGGGCTCAGCTGCCTGTTTTCGGAGCAGGGGTTCTGGGGTAGGATGCGGAGAAACGCACGGCTGTGAGACCTCCTGGCTTGTGGAAGGGTGCGTACGCTGCAGCAGGGTAACAGAAGGCCAGGATTGCATCCTGTTTCGTAATGCGTTTTGGAAGCGAGGGCCCCTGCGCACTTCACTGCCTTGCGCCGAGACGCGCATTTTGTTTTTCCTCCCGAGCTCTCAGCCTGCGGGCTAGCGGTGCCCTCTGTAAGCACTCCTCTTCACTCAGCGTCTGCCCTCTGCTGTGCGTCCTGTGCTGGGCCGCTCTGACAGAGAGGCGGCTACGCAAACTAGCGCTCGACCCAAGAGGAGCAGAAGATCCGGCTGTCAATTTATCATTCCCAGAAAGCTGAGGATGACTCAGCCCATATCCCTTTTCTGAATATGATTTCAGTCATTTGGAACATTTGAGGAATGGCCTGAGTACATTATTCAGTTTTGTTTGTTTCAATTAAAAGCATGAGTCTTGAGTGCTATTCTGGTCAAAAACGGAATTTGAATTACATGGTCATTCATATTCATCTTTATCCGGAAACGTGTGCGATCTTGTCCTACAGAACTCTCATTTCAATACTGCAGTCTGCATCCCTGATGGTTTCTCCTGGCTGAATGAAAACCAGGAGGGGTTGTTACCAGGACAATTGTATGTGAATTGTCTGGAACCATTTTCTGGGGCTGACTAGAAGTGAATAGAGTAAATACATTCTAAGTATCGGTAATGCTTTCATCATAACATTATTTCACGACCAAATGGAAATCAAAACAGATTGGTCTCCAGCCTTCTTGAAACTTTTCTTGCTAGCTGGGTATGCCTTGAGATACAGAGAAAGAGGAACTCTGCGGTCCAGACTGCCTTGTTTTTTTACCTGTGCCTTCCTGTGTTGCCGCCCCCCCTCCCTCCCGCACTCTGCTCTCTCTTTTAACCTTTACTCAAGTGCGTTTCCAGGAGCCGCGGTCTCGCCCCATCCCTCCAAATTGTGTCGCGCTATCACCTTCCCCTTCTGTCTGGCCCATCTGTGTCTGGGCACGGCTGTGCCACCGGCAGGGCCTTTGGGCCCCTTCCAAGAACCAGAGTCGTCCTCCATTAAGGCAGTCTAAACGATACTTTGTTATGGTGTTGAGTGTTGGCCAGCGTCTGTATCACAGTTCACCCGGACGGTCAGGTGTCCTTTAACGGTCGCGCACCTGTCACTGCCCTCCCGAGCGTACGCCCAGGAAACGTACGGCGGGTTGGGTCGAGGCGTCGATGGCGGTCTAAGCGGGAGCGCATCTCTGAAATCTGGGTCACGAGGCGCTCCCCCGCACTCTGCCTGCGAGCCACGTGCGATTCGCCAGGCCAGGAGGAAAACAAGGATTTCATAAAGAAGAGAATACATCCCGAGACGATAATGGCATGCAAACGGAACGAGACGGGCTGCGAAAAAACAGGAAACGGAATGAAATGAAAAGCAAAAACCTGCCGGGGGCGGGGGTTTGGGGGCCCGGTTCCGGCGCTTTCCACTTTCTTTAATTGAAGTGAAAACGAGCTTGTTTTCACAGCCCCGCATCCCAGGTGATGAAGAGGTGCGATGAGTGGCAGTCGGAGCTGGTCAGGAGCTGCATTCCAATATGCTCTCCAGATCCCCCCCCCCCCCACCTCCCCCTCCCCTGCTCTGTGATCAGCGCTTAGCAACCGGCATGCAGCAGCGCACGCAGAGATCAGCAGTCTGAACGCAGAACGAGTCTCCGATGCCCGTCTGTGAAGCCGAGCGGGTCGCCGCGTTCTGAGTGAATTTCTCTGGACCCGGGTCTTTGGGAAATCTTCAACACGGACGGGCTGTTCCCCCTGCAGACTCCGGAAAACAGGCCGGCAGCTTGTTAAAAGTTTAATATACTGTACAATCACTGTAATTGACTTGAATTTTCAAGTTCCCGGTCACGGTCGAAATTTATTTAGCCCTATGAAAGTTTAATGGGGGAATGGTTCTGCGGTTGATGCCGTCGGAATCGCATTATCTCCTCTTCCCTGCACCGCTTGCCAAGTTGTGCCAGGAGCGCTGCGTGCCCTGGAGAGATTAATGCCGAGATGAATTTCATTTATCATTCCTGCTGGGTTTCGGTTAGCGGTTTAATGCAGTAGCCGGTACATACATCACCCGGTTGTGTTTTGCGGAGAATTTTTGTTTGTGCGGTATGGGCCGAATAGCAAAACCGCAAGAATTCCTGGGCTTTCTCAGCTCTGCATTCTGAACGACTGATTTATTCATCAAGTGCGCTGACTGAATTGAGCCCCCGAGCCATCCTTGGAATGCAACAGAACACGGCGTGTCCAGTTAATTGTATGATGGGTTGAAAGAATTGGGAGCAGCTGATCTGCACACCACAACACGCACGGTTAAAAATGCGAGGTTTCGTACGTGCGCTGGCATTCTTCTCTCAAGGAGCGCGCGAGCGAAGCAGAGGCAGGCCCGAAATGCATCATTAATATTTTGGCAGGAATTGTGGAAATGAATGACATGTGATATGTGGGGGCTTATTAAAAAATAGTTATCTATGCCGGGTGCCTGGGAGAGATGCAGCACTCTGATTAATATTGCATTTTAATGCTGACGAACTCGCTGTAGGAATAAACCCAGTGAGGACTTCCTGTTGAATAATAAGAGATGAGCTGCAGGAGTTGGTCCTTTTAAAAAATAAAACTCAACCCATACATAAACTAGACAGGTTCCTCCCCGTGAAGACGTACAGCTATTTCTGTTTATTTTTTGGCAGGAATTGTGGGTTTTTGGACATGGTGAAAATCCACTTCCCCCCCCCTCAGACATAATAAATGTTTAACATCCGTCTGTCTTGGGCCTTTTTGTTTTGCTGAAGGGTGATCCTCCGAACAGTTGAGGAGAAGCAGGGCAGCGACCGCTCCAGGCCCCAGCCCTGCTCAGCATCACAACCTTGACCTCCAATGCTAATGTTTTATTGATATTGAGATATCATTATGGACTTTCCAGGTACATTTTTTTTAAATAATCGGTATGCGGATCGCGAGCTGTGCACAGGGGGACGGCAGGATGCTAACTGACGCGGCGAAACTTGCGGTTCTTAGCTGGTAACGTGCGCTCTGGTTGGGTCGTCGAGCTGCGCGTACGCGGAACGGGGCCGAGGCCCCGGCGAGCTGATTCGGTCGTGTCGCTACGCATCAGAGCGAGCGAAAGCGCTGAGGCGGAAGAGAGCAGCCTCGGAGGAGAAGGGGGAGAGAAATGAGAGGAGGGACTGTTGTGATCTGGAGGTTCCCCTGTGAGGAGTCGTACCGCGGGCTGTGCTATCAGCGGCGTCCTCTGAGAGCCGCGTTCCCAGGCTTCACCCGGATCCCCGTTTGGCGGCTTCTCGGCTCTGCCTCCCTCTCGCCTCCTTCCGCCTCCTCCCGGCCCCCCTGCTCTGCTCTGCCTCGTGTCTGAAGGCTGACCCAGTGACCTGTAAAAATGCCCTGTTTCCGGTGCATTCCGAGCGAGTCACGTGAGCACGGAGAGAACATGGCTGCTCCCACACCTCTATTGGGGCTCAACAATGACAAATCCTGTCTCTGAGGCCCTGCTGTGGAGTCGGAGATAGGCGCTGGAGTGGGGGAGGTGGTACACCTAGACAGACCAAGACTGTTATGCATGAAAATCCCAGGAGATCAGCAGTTTCTGAGATACTCAAACATCCTGTCGGGCACCAATAATCATTCCACGGTCAAAGTCACTTCTTTCACATTTATTCCCCATTCTGACATTTGGTTTGAAAAACAGCTGAACCTCTTCACCATGTCTGCATGCTTTTATGCATTTAGTTGCAGCCACGTGATTGGCTGATTAAATATTTGCATCAACAAGCTGGTGTACAGGTCTGCCTAATGAAGTGCTCATTGAGTGTATTTTTCATGTGTTGCAAAAAGATACTTGTATTGACTTATGGGGCACGTGGGCTTAGATCTATAGAGGGTTGATAGCTGTGTATAGCACATTTAAGCAAAAGGCGAAGTAAATCTTTTCCATGCCGTTTCCCATTCAATTGGCCAACTATGAGCATGAAACTGGAAATAACGACAAGCAGGAGCAGAAAGCACAAAGTCCGTTTCGCTGTCACCAAATAACACGGCTTTTCACTGATAACCCGCTGTAAAATGAGTGTTATCGATTCAATTTCTCCATACATGGCTGTAGTGTATAAGTGAATCTTTGCTGTGTGGAATAGCAATATTGTTTGATTGATTTGGTTTGATGCATACAATGCGGATCAAAGTGGCACCCTTAATAGGAAATCTATTTTGTTGGCGAGTGAATGCAGTTGCTGGACAAAAGAGCTGTTCTCCTGGAACCAATTCCAAAGTTATCCATAAGCCCATAAGCCCGCGGAGGGTGATCACACCATGTGATGTGGCATGGTACCACCAACCCATTCCTGGGCCCAAGAGAAAGGGATTGTAAAAGGTTATTAAAAGCACCTGCCTGGTATAAAATTGCCATCTTTCAACATCAATGCCTTCATTTTCTGTTGGTACTTTCCAGAGAGTGGTGTAACTAATTCACATTCCCTTTGACATTAACGCTCACTGCTGTTTTGTTGATCATATTGTATTAACAATGTAGTCTGTAGAAAAGTAATTATTTCTATGATTACAGTGTGTTCGTTGCTATTGACATACATTTTGAACAATAATAAATGTATAGCTGGCAAACCGAATGAAATGCCTACAAATAAATGCACTGGAATTAGATTTTTATGGGTTAAGCCGTGTGGTTTCATCTGTTACTATCTATACTTCTGTGTATGCTTATTTCTGTTGATGTATACCAGATCGAAATGGCAGTTAGGGGCATGGGAGGTCGATTTGAAATTATTCCTCAGTGGTTTGGAATTATTCCTCAGTGGTTTGAGGGATGCTGTTCCAACAATCTCTTCTTCAAGCATCTATTGCTTTTCCCTTTATCTAGAGGCGATTTTAGGGCCGTTTTGAGCCTTCTTGCCTCCACAGCTCTGGATTAGGATGGCCTTTTAATGTTACTGGTGTGTCACCTCTGACTCTTGAAATGAGGAGCTGAGGGCATGAACGATAGCTGAAGAGTGCTGCCTTGGTTGAGGGTGAAGGTGTTTAACAGGTTGTTGATACAGCGCCTCCCATTTTAGGAGCACTTTAAACGCTAGTTGTCAGTTGTTGTTCCGTTGTGTCAGTTAGTGCTATTGACAGCTCACCACGATAGTAACACGGTGATGTTGATCGCTTCCTGTGGTTATTGCTGCAGAGCTGTATGCTATCTCTTTAGTGGAAGTTCACTTCCCCCGAGGCTTTTAAAGTCGCCTTTATGATCCGCGAAGCTGATGAAACGAGAAGCTGTTGCTCACAGTTGTCAAAACCTCCTTCCTCTTTTGTCTTTCATTGGTAGGTTCTTTAAAGTTTTCCCCCTTTTAATTTAACAAAATGGAGGAACCGTCTTGACATACAATCTAAAAACTAGCACTCAGGCATATACAAATCAATGCAGGCTTGCTTATCTCCGTGCCCCAAAAGCTAGCTATATGAAGACGATGAGAACCACGCTCTTAAATCATGATCTTTTCATTTTAAATCCGTAAATGCCGGTAACGAGCCTGCCAAACACAGTGTTGGCAGCGTTCTGCCTGAGGGCTTCGTCAGATCTTCTCCTGCTCACTAAAAACGCAGATAGCACAGACATTTTCAGAATCAAACGCGGCGATCTCCTTTATCCTGCTGCATGTGAATCCGTGGCAACAGCAGTTTTTAACCCGGTACTTTGCCTGCTGCACCGATCCAGCCTCAGACCATTCGGCCTGCGCAAAGGCTGCCAGAATCAGCTGTCCTCCCGTCCGGAAGTCATGTGCTGTTGCACACTGTCTGGTTTTATAGGGCCACAGATTGGCAAATCAGAACTTCCTCATCTTGGATTTGAGACGAAATGGCAACAAGTCTAATTACCTTTAGTAGCTGTGGCTTCCCCAATAATGCACTGTCAGGGCAGAATGAGGGGAACCTCTGGGGGCCGGCTCCCCTTCATTTAAATGTGAGGAAGTGCGCGCTGAATTTTGGTGGGAGCTCTTGTGAACCATTCATTCAGCTTTCATTTCGCTTTCTCTGTGTATAATAAGGCTCATCTGTAGAGACCCTGAGAGATACATTTTCTTTGTCGAGTTTACTCAGCACAGAGGCAACGCAAAGGGAAGCTTTTCAGCCAAAAGCCCAACGGTGTTGTTGAGAAATGAAGTCTTTATGAAGTAGAACCCCCCCCGGGTAGCCGTGGTTGCGAAAGGCACTGCACCAGGAGAGACAGCTTACACAAAATGTTCTCGCAATGTAATTTGAATGTTTTTTCATGATATCACATTGCCACTGAACGGCAGCATTGTTGTGGGAGCGGTTTTTGTGGCTGCATTAGGCGCAAGGCAGAGTGTGTCGTCTCCTGTTAGTATCTCCCATTGAGGGGCATTCACATCACACACAGCCCCCCTCCGCTGGGGACCTGGAGAGAGGGGGCTTTGGAAAGAGCCTACTGAAAGAGCCCTGTCTGCTGTTTATTTAACATGTAACGCTCTGTTGCCTTTTCCACTCACATTTCCTCTGAAAACATACACATGTGGTTCGAAGCCTTCGGGGGAAGCCGTCTTGTGCTCGCAGAGCGAGATTGGAGCGGGAAGAACGTAGTGATACCTGCCCGGCATTAGTGTCATTGCCTCCGTTAAGCGATGAGAGGGCAATAACAGGGGATTTAATGTGTTCTGATTCCACATAAGCCTTGTATAAATTTCACAAGCTGCCTGAATGCCTCTGGCCAGCAAAGTACAATTGCTCAATGAATGGGACTTGGGTGAATTATGTCGGTTCAGTTGGCTTGGATGAAAATTTGCTTTCCATAGATGGAGTGGAGGAGGGGTCTGTTATCAGAGGGGCGGCAACCTCAGTGATGCACTTCATCTAGCTCGAATGATGTCACTGGACGCGGTGGAATTAAATGGGTTTTATTTAGCCTCTAATCCTTTATAGCAATTGCTGGGGCGAGTAAAACGTGCCACCCATAGTAGGAAAGGATAAACCCTCTGGATTAGGACAACCCCTAACCCGCTCCACCTCCCCTCAGCCCACTCCCCCCCCCCCTATTCTTCCTGTTTTAACCCCCCCCCCCCCCCACCAATCCAGTTCAGGCTTTATCCTGACACAAGTGGAGACCCTGTTGTCTGGGCTGCTATGGAGTAGTACAGCTGGCTTCATAAGGTGCGTTCAGTGCGTGTGTGTATGTGTCCATGCATGTGTGTGTATGTGTATGTGTGTGTGTGTGTGTGTGTGGTGTCCTGTTCCCCTTGTCCCCTCCTGATAGTGTTTCCAGACTTTAATTATTCAGGGTTTGCCCACTAACATGGAGCCACATGATAGCACCACCTCAAGGGAGGAAAGAGCTGCAGCTGGGAGATCAGGTGAAGCGATACCTCGCACTTCATCTACTTTTTTTCCCCCTCCCTCTCTCTCCTCTTTCCTATCCTTTTGATGTAAGTGTAACCCAAGACTTGAAAGGGAACACCGAGCGGTTTTTTTCCCTCCTCTTTTAAAGTCGCCCTCTTTGTTTTCCCTGCAATACCTGTCTCCAGTGAGCGGCGAAGAGGCACGTTGGGGACGTGCTGGGATGGTGTGCGGGACCGGGCGACAGGGTTAACGGCCGCCGTCACGCAGACACAATTGCAGGCAGGAGGAATTTGGTGGTTCTGGGGGGCGACGGCAGCGGATGGGACCAGCTGCCCGGCACCCGACCCCCCGAGCCTGGCCCGAAAGCGGAGCCTTACCCCTACCAGGACCTGGTTTACGAGCAGAGCTACGTGCAGCAGCGCCTTGTCAGGAAGGCCTCTGCCCCCGAGCTGAGCAGCCTCTACTCCAGGGCGGCCATGGCCAGCAGGGCCTCCCTGCCCCCGCAGGACTACTACCCGCAGGACCCGGGGCTGGCCGAGCGGCTGCCTGAAGACCCGCGCGGCTTTTATAGAGCCGAGCAGCACCCGATTAGCCGATCAGCCTCGCATTACGGGGTGACGGGCACCCGGGTCACGTGGGATCAAGGACAAGCCAGGACAGCTCTCCCCACGCTTACACCTGCTCCTCTCCCCCACCCTCCTCCTCCTCCTCCTCCTCCACCGCCTCCCCCCCCTCCCCCTCCTCCTCCTCCCTCGGCTCATGAGCTTAGCCGTTTGTATAGGGATCCTGTCGTGGTGAAGATGATGCCAGACGGCCAGCACATTTGCAGCAGGGACGCTGCCGCGGCGAGCTACGGGGTCGAGCCACCTGTTCCTCGGTACGGCGCCGAGCCCCCTCTCTCGGGCCGGCCCTTCTACAGCGACATCAACGGGCAACCTCTGGACCCCCGCCAGACAGCGGCCACCTGCCTTGTGGTGGACCCGGCCTTGCAGGGACTCGACGGCCGCGGGATCATGCTACGACAGGACCACCCGTCGGCCGCCCAGCGGCTGCACTACGACCCCGCCTACGACCCCAGCCTAGCCCCCGCGGCGGCACCGGTTCCCGCCGCCCTCCCTTCGCACCACGCCCAAGCGGCCGACCCCAAAAGGACGGTGGACCCTGAGTTCCTGGCGCTCCTCCGGGCCGAGGGCCTGGCGGAAAGCACCATAACCCTGCTGCTCCAGCAGGGCTTCGACTCGGCCTCCATGCTGGCCGTCATGGAGGACCACGACGTGCGCTCGGTGGCGGCCAACCTGGGCCAGGCGCGGGTGCTCTCCCGTCTGGTCCTCAACTGCAAGGTGGACCTCCAGCGGGCGGTGGGAGGGCAGCCTCCCGCTCGGGGACGCTCCAACAGCTTCAGCCACCGCAACGACCTGTACCTGCAGCAGCATGCCATGGACCCCCACCTCATGCAACAGCCCCCCGGGGGCCTGACGTCCATCTCCCCGAGGATGGGAGAGTTTTTGGGCCGACGGCCCAGCAGCGCCCCTTCTCAACACCTCCTGGAGACGGCGGCCTACCCCGCGACCCCTGCCACCCTGTCAGGCTACCCCGTGAGCCCGGGGGGGTACGCCACCCCGGCACCCGTCTCCCGCCCCGTATACGGGGCCCACACCGGACTCCCCATGTCCGGCGTGCCGCACCAGTCCAACCTGGGGCCCATTGCGGCCGGCGCGGCCCCCAAGACCTTCTCCACCAACTACACGGTGCCCATGGAGCTGATGAAACGGGCCCCCAGCCTCCCGCCCGCGTGTCCCCTGCAGAGCCCGCACCTCAGCCCCCAGCTGCTGCGCAAGGGGGCCACCTCCGCCCCGCCCGAAAGCTCCCTCATGCCTGCTGCCTCCTCCAGCCTCCAGGTGCAGAACGTTAACTTGGTTAACAACCAAAAGCTGACCCGCCGAACCGGCCCGCCCGTCATCGTCTCCACCATGCCGTCTCCCGACTCAAGTAACCTTCCTCTCTCATTTCATCATCATCCTCCCTCTTTTCTTCCCGCTCCTCGGCGGGCACTGTGTGTGTGTGTGCATGCATGTGCGTATGTGCGTGCATGTGTGTGTGTGTGTGTGTGTGTGTGTGTGCGTGCGTGTGTGTGTTTGTGCGTGTGCGTGAGTGGGTGTGCGCGTGCGTGCATGTGTGTGTGCGTGTTTGTGTGTGTGCGTGAGTGGGTGTGCGTGTGTGTTTGTGTGTGCACGCGTGCGTGCGTGTCCGTGCATGCGGATGTGTGTGTGCTCACGTGTGGGCACGTGCAGGCACGTGCAGGCATGCAGAGGTGTGTGACCGTGAGTGTGTGTGTGTGCGTGTGCCTGCTTGCGCATTTCGAGTGCTTTATATCGCATTCCTGCAGAACTGTACTGTTTCCTTATTTGTCTTATAAGAATGTGTCAGTTTGAGGTAGAGCTTTCTCCCACTGGGGAATCTGGTTTTGTATTTATTTCCATAATGCTCTTCTGTTTGCCACAGTACATTATGCACCTTACATACATCTGTAAGCGTTTAAAGTGTGTGATGTACATTTTAATAGTTTTAGTGTTCCTTTCCTTTTTCCCCAAGCACATCTATATATTTTTAAAAAAAGAATTCCTTTTTACCTAGACTGTCAAAATCGCAGGAGATGTATATTAACTCCCAAAGCAGCTTCCACTAAGAGCTCTTTTTTTAAATATGTATATTTAGCACAGTACAGTTAAGCCATGTGCCTGAGAGATCCTGTTCTTTTGATCCCTATTGAAGTGCTTACATAGACTCACCTCTACCGAGGTTATGTTTTTACCTGTTTCCCATGAACTTTAAAACGGGTGCGTCTTTTCAGTCGACTGTCACAGTGACATCCACTGGCATCGCATGTTATGCAATACGTTGGATATGAAGTTAGCAGGAGCTCTGTGTGCATGTGTGTGCGTGTCTGTTTTTTGTGTGCGTGCGGGTACGCTAATGTGTGGAGCAAGTAAACCGAGCCATTAGCGAACACTTTTGTTATTCATTTTGTTGTACAGCTTGGAAACAGACAGTTTTTCATTGTTCAGCTCGCTCTTTTAACATTTTATTTACAAACACTTATCACACGTTTTTACAGTACAACTTGATACTTGGTACCTACAACATGAAGTAGCTTTATTGCTTTCAGTGTTTATAGCACTGTGCTCCTACTTACAGCTGACATTGGTTGGTCTGTGTGGGTCTATAACAGACAGCTGACATTGGTTGGTCTGTGTAGGTCTATAACAGACAGCTGACATTGGTTGGTCTGTGTGGGTCTATAACAGACAGCTGACATTGGTTGGTCTGTGTGGGTCTATAACAGACAGCTGACATTGGTTGGTCTGTGTGGGTCTATAACAGACATGTTGTGAGCGTTTCCAGGTAGCTGAGAGCTGACATTTTGTACACTTTCTACCCAGATGTCCGAAGGTCCACTAGATGTGTATAAGTGAAATGTAGGTCATCTAATGTTAAATCATATGTCGGTTTCCGTTGTACTACATAGCCAAAATGACCTGAGTCATAATAGGCGGTTTCAATAATAAAATAAATGACAGATAATGCATTGATTTAGACATTTTTAGAAGGCTGGCTTGGTATTGCCCATTACATGCTCGTGTATATACAGTACTAGATGTCTTAGGGTGGTTTTGTTGCTAATTCTTAAAAAACATTACAGATAAGCTTCAACTCTTTTCTTCAAAGAGAACAAAGTGACGCTGCTTGTTTGGCAATCATTTTTACTTCATGTTCCTTTTTTGTGTACGTGAGATTATAAATATCACAGAACATTTATAGTTGACTGGGCACTGGGACTGTTTGATGTGAGTTCCGAAAACAATTTTAAGCCGCGAAAGCAGAACTCACATAAGCAGAATTTGAGCTTTTCCACCCTCCTTCTCAAAGCCCTCTTTAAGCGTGCACCCTAATATCTGCATAGCTACAATGTTCACCGTCTCGAAAAAACTGACCTCAGCAAGAGAAGGAGGTTTGTTGTGTACATCATGGGCTCGGTATAATCTCTTATTTTTTCCTCTTTTATCTTTTACTTGCTCCTGACCCGGAAATTGATCGAGGTCCACCATCTTTAAGGACATTCCAACCCCCTGAATGTTCCTTCTTGGAGCTAGAAGTAAAAGTTACTGTAGGTACTCCCAATCTTTCCTTGGAGCAAGAAATCATCGGTGTGTCCTTTGCGGAAGTATTTGTTTGTAAAGTCTACGTATAAATTATCAACCTGTGGATCCACCTTCCCCATCTGCCCTGTCTGTAACTGACGTGGCTTCGAACTGGCGTTTGAAAGAGCAAAGACGTTCCATTTGCCTAATTATCTTTTTCTTGATTTTTCTTCAATCTGCAAGAAAAATAGGAAGGAAAAGGAAAAAGAAGAGAAAAATAAAGGATTTGAATGAGCCAAGTGTATACTGTCCAATCCACCTGCGTGCCTCTCCCATATGTTCAAACTCTCCATTGCTTCTAGTACTGAATCCTTATTTTCAGCAGCCCTTCTCACTCCTGTGTGTCAGTGCTTTCTCGCTCAATATACTGCTGATTGTTCAGCCTTGCACCGAGGATCTTGTTTTATGTCTTCATTTTCCCAGGCACAATGCATGTGATGCTGGGGGTGGGGGGGTTGGGGGGTTGGGGGGTGGGGGAGGGGGGCGTGTTGGAGGGAGTGGATTCCGAATCCCACCGCTCTGGGCAGCAGCGGAGGGGAATGACGGCGTACTAGATTACTGTCATCATCTATCAGAGATTACTGCCCGCTCTCAGTGCACATATTTACACTTAGAAGATAGACTGGTAGTTGTGGCCTTTGCCAGGGGAATGTGTATTGATGTTTGGTGTTTTATAATGATTGTGTGGAAAAGGGGGTGGGGAGCCATTTTGTGTGTGGAACAGAAGGGTCAAATTCATTGTAGGTGCACTGGGAGCAGTATTCTTTCTGTTTTTGACCGGTTCACATATTTACATAAGCTGTGATACAGACAACCAGCCTGCACAGATACACACGCAGAAAAGGTATAGAAAGAATATACACACACACACACGTGCACACACACTCACACCCGCATGCATGTCACACACACCATCAGTTCACATACAACATACAGGACACATGACAGTGGATATACTTCTCATACACTGCCAGGCTGTAATTTCTTGTGTGTTGGGGTTTGAGCACCAATGTCCATCCCAGATTTAGGGCTACAGTGCAGTCAATGCTGTAAATATGGAATACACCAACATTTTGGGAAATATACCTTTTTTCAGACTCACCCATACTTACCCAGACGAGATGTTCGATTTCAGAAGTTAGAAGGTCGGATCTATAAACGCTGAACACGCGTATCTGTCCTTCATCTTCCGATGGTTGAGCGCTGTGAAGAAGGTAGTAGCTCTACCTTCAGAAGATGCGCAGACCACTATGCTCAACCAGCAGAAGACTGAGGGATACATGTGTGTTCAGCGATTATAGTTCCAACCATCTAACTTCTCAGAAAACAACGTCTCTCGTTTAAAAAAAAAATGTTTCCCGCACATGTATTTGAAATACATATGATACCTTGTGTAAATAATACCGCTTCAGAGTTGCTGTAAGGTGTGTTTCTTCACTTTGAAGGAGGTAGGCTACTGACTCCTATAGGCTTCAAGTCTTTATGCTTTAAGCTAACCCGTTATGCTAACATGGAAACCGAGCCAGTGAATGCACAAAAATGAAAATTAAATTGAACATCTCGTCTAAGTCTGGGTAAGTCGGAAAATATTTCGGTATATTTCACAAAATGTTGGTGTATTCCTTTAAAGCAGTTCCATTGCATGTAGAGCAGGAATTCTTTCAAGTCAGAATTACAGGCTAATAGTACCCATTAGTTCAAGCTCTGCATGTTCTTCCAAAGTATGGAGAACGTGACTCAAATGTAACAGACTCCAGCAATCTCGTTAATCAGCTTATTGAAAGTGAATACCAAGGGCACCCCATAATCCTCAGCTTTACACACACAGACCTCTGAGGAGAATTCCAAAAGAAAATGAAATCATCTGAAGTCAACATTGCAGGGAACATTGCCTTTGTGATCGCAGGTTTCAAGATAAACTTCATTTCGACAACATCCTTTGCCCAGACAAAAATAGTCTGGTTTGAAACAAAGCGTTTGGAAATCCTTAGGTGATTAGTCTGTTTTTTTGGGTTTTTTTGTCTTCGAATTTGCATATTTTATCTCAGATGTACATCATTAAGGGGATTGCTGGTACAATTCACTGGGTTGATACCAGTGTAATGTTACAGTTCTGTTGCCGTTAGGGAGGAGTCACTAGTGACATGAACACACATCATTTAAAAAAAAAAAAAATTCTGCTTCTCCTGTTTTTTTTCAGTCCTGGTCATAATGGGAGCAAAAAATTGGAGAAGGTCTTCATTCTGAAACTTCTCCTTTTATGACGTGCTAATCGAGAGACTCAACACTACAGCCGGTTGTTTAATAGGTTCTGGCATCGTTTCCATGTTCTGGTAGACTGATAATGAATTTCATTCAGTTATATTTCAAGTTTCTTTTGTTTTTTTTGTCTTCTACTCCTTTTCCTCCTTGTCGTGCGTCAGTAATCGGCGAAGCCCCGTTGAGGTTGAAGGAGGGAATTGTAAAGGTGCCTTTGTGTTTTGGCGTTGTTGCGTTCTTGCCTTGCTCTAAATCTGTAGCGAATCTCTTTCTGTCTCCAAGGTCGCACGCACCGATTTCCCCCAAGTTAAACATTCTTTGAGCACAACAAACTCATTTGCATGTAGCTGACATTTGTTGCTTCAGTAATTTCATCTGATAATGGGCGGCCCGCGAAGCCCCTCTGAAAGCATATTCCTTAATTGTGTGTTGCTAGGCAACTCGGGTTTTGGCCGTAATCACAGAAAGATTATCTTCTCATTTAAGTAACAGGAAGGTTTAGTTAGGGGGGGGGCGGCGGGGGAGGAGGGGGGGGGGGGGCGCTACTGGAAATTGCTTTAAAATTCACATTGTGCACATGTTTTGTAAAAAGAACTTATGAAGCTTTGTAGGAGCTATATTTTATTAGTGCCGTTCAAAATAAAAACCTGCTCGTTCCTGTAATCAGGTCATCAAATGAATACATTTCTAAAGAAGGCTGCACACGGCGAGACCATTCTGATTAAATCTATTGTATTATGGTTAAACATTCACAGGGATGAAAAGATAAAAGCACACACGCATAAACAAGGTGATTTGGATTCAGCCCACTAAATATCCGTGGGGCACCTAATTCATTTTCTGGTGGAAGGGAACCAAGGTTTTTTTTTTTGTTTTTTACATTTCATTTCATCCACAGCGAGGTTTTGGAGGGATTATATCCGTCCCTCTTGAAGGCAGCTGGGTGTGTTTTTTTGGAAGTTCTAGTTGGCGTACCTCACGGCGTATAGGAAGATAAGTGGCGTCGAACACGCATTATCAATAGCGGGGTGGGAGGGACCCAGCACGGCTCCCTCTCGTCCCTCCCTGGTTGGCTAATTCCATAAGCAGCTCATTAATAATGTCGTTAAACGGTTGTGCCGGTCGCTTTGGCGGCAGTTCCTGCCCGTCCAATGTACAGTAAGGGAGAGTTCTCGCATTGGCCATGGAATTGTCAGTCAGCCGCACGGACAGCAGCGCAGGTCAGTGTCATGGTGTGATGCGGTAGCCGCTTATAGCTGACGCGCCTCGCGGTGTCACGCGTGCGTAGACAGACGCTAGCTTAGACCGACCGCCTGGCGCACACCGCCGCCCGCGACACGTGGCTCGGCAGGGGATTATGTGGCGTGCCCCGGGAGGCCGTTCTGGAACCTGAAAGGGGGACGTCGATAGCTGTTGCGCTCCTCCGTAGACGAGGAAGGAGAGTAGAGAGAGAGAGGGTGCTGGGACGTGGTTTTGGGGGGGGGGGGGGTTTGTGTGCACTGTACTCCGGGGGTCAGCGGGGAGGAGGGCGGGAGGGGCTTGAAGTTGGTGGGCTAAGGGGCTAAGGCCTGTTGGTAGGGCAGGGGCCTCACATAAGTGTGTTTAAGCCTCCTGGGTGGGGCTGGTCAGCTAATCTGCTTATTTCTTTAGAGAGAAAGAGAAAGAGAGAGAGAATGTTGGGTAGGAGGGGGGTTGGAAGATTGCAGTTTTGCGCAGGAAGTTTTCACTGGCAGTTATGTAACCTTCAAGCATCTCGGTCCCACGGAGGCAGTCAATGAGATTTTCATTTTCAAATCCTTCTGTTTCTAAGGATACACACCCAGGGACGCAATCCCAGTACGTTCTCAGATGCCCTTGGTTGAAATATGCGGTCGTGTGTTCATTTTCTACTCGGGAATGAAACAATTTTCTTTGAGTGAAATACATTTGAATAATTTAGAAGTTAACAAAGGGCTCTCATTACGGAGAGCTTGAGTAGTTAAAACTTGCACTAGACCTGAGCTTTTACAAATCATTCCGAGAAAATGAAAATGCACAGCTCAATATTACGTATTACAATAACGTGAGTAAATGACATACGCAGCCATACACCAAGTTAAAGCTTCCTCATCATTAAACGTGTTAGTGATTAGTGCTTCTTGGTCTTGGAGCGTAATCAGCCAATTGAGAAAGACTGGCTGCTTCCTTTTTTTGAACGGCCGTTCAGTGTTGTGCTTTCAAAGACTCGAGGCGGAAAGGACTGGTGTCCTCACCACGGTTTGGTTGTTTTTCTTGCGCCCGCGGAGGTCAGCTCTCCTTCTTCCTGTATGCGTCACGTGTACCCTGCTTCTGTGTGGAGGTGGCGGGGTAGCAGAGGGCTGGCATTCGGGGAGGTTGCCTGTTCCGTTTGGACGAGAGACCGTTCCCTCCCTGCCAGATGTCCCTTTCTGAGGACGGAGAAGGGGCTCGTCTCCAAACGGGGCGGGCGGAATGTGTCAGTGGAACAAGGCTCTCGGTTCTCAGAATTGAAGATGTGGGAAGACCACAGCATGTGTCTCTAATATCCTCGTCCTGCACGGCAAACTTTACTCGCGTTCCGAATTCCCACTGCAGCAAGTATCACGCATGCACAATAGAATATAGCCTCGACTTCTGTAAATACTTGGAAATAATTCTAACATCACAAATGTATCATTTTATTTGCCAAATACAGCTTAATTGGTATACGGCTTGCCAAGACAGTCCTTCTGAAATGGTGTAGTTTCAGTGCAGGGGAAAAATTCAGTGCACGTTTATTTCAGAGGAGTGAGGTGAAAGGCGGAAATAGGCTCAGATAATTTCCTTGGGAATTTGTCCATTTTACCTGACCATAAAGAGGGATTAAGGGGAGAAAATCCCAGCGGCCATCTGTAGCGTTTCAGGAGGTCCTGGTAAACATCTCTGTGGGATTTCACGCGTAGGCTAGATCCCTGTCACTGGGTAATCCAGCGGAACTGACTCGGGCTACTGTAATTGGTTTTCTACATCCTCTTGTTATGTCACTGTTTTTGACCTACGCTTTTCATATAGCAATAACCCGGCTAACACAAAATGTTCCCACAGTGTTGCTGGAATATTTTGTCAGTGTTATAACATTACCGCTACATGGCAGCAATGTTGTGAGAATGCTTGGTGTCGCATGGGGATAAACCTATACCAGTGGACTAAGCGTTAAATGCAGCCATGTTTCAGCTCCACTGCTCGTTGTTTGTCAGCATTTAGGTCAAATGTCTGTTAGGATGAACCCAAAAGAGAAAAACCGGGTTTAGTTTTATTTTTTGCCCAACAGCAGGAGATTTCTGACTTATTGCATATTCCTTCTGGTGTACACTGATTGAAAAAAGGTTGTTTTGAAAAGCTGGCCCACTGAAATGGGCAGTGGGGGTGAATGAATGTAAGCCTGTGGGAATCTCTGAAGCATGGCTGCCGGTCAAGAGGCTGTTGAC
The DNA here is from genome assembly GCF_963514075.1 of Conger conger. Taxonomy (NCBI): domain Eukaryota; kingdom Metazoa; phylum Chordata; class Actinopteri; order Anguilliformes; family Congridae; genus Conger; species Conger conger. The sequence continues at coordinate 17,361,705 of NC_083761.1, read as the reverse complement.
CCCGTTTAAGGGTCACCCCCCCAGGCTCCTTCCCCCATGGCCCTCAGCAGCAGGTCTGCCACCGGGACTGGCCTCCCCTCGAAGCCCTGGTACCTGAGAATATTTCACAGGGAACCAAGTTATCCTTTATCGACTGGAAGTTTCTGTTTGTTGATAGCATTAAGAGGCTACAGTGACCTAGGGGTCTCCTTGGGCTCAAAATGTGAGAATCCCTGGGCTGCCTGCTAAATATTGAAGATGCACATTTGGGGAGCGCTAGTTTTTGTCTGAGATCTTAGCAGGTCACCTCTACTGTTGTCCTTTTTTTACTCTTTGCCTCCTTGATCCAGTCTTTTTATTTGAACATGAGAAAAAGAAATGGAATAACCTGCCTAATTTAGCAAAGGACATCTTGCGTCTGTCTTCAGAGGAACATCTGCAGGGATTCCAAATTCTTTTCCTTTTTTTGAGGGGGGGGGGGGGTGATTGAGGGGGTGCTTGAATGCAGATTGAAGTGGGGGGAGGCCAAACGGTCCTGAAATGGGAGAAAGAGACGGAACAGCTGCGGCTGAGTGTCTTTCTTCCCTCCTTCGCTCCGTGAAACGGGGAGAGAGGAGGGACGTCTGCCCTCGCGCATCCCCTCCTTCCCTTTGTCCCCTCCCCCCCCCCCCCACCCCCTACCCCTCGTGCCAGGCAGGTCACCCTGAATTATTCATGCGCTGAAAACGAAAACCTCGCGGATACCGAATTACCATGCCGAAGTGTCCGGGCTAGCCCGCCGTTTCTTCGAGCGGAACAGCGCTGCTGTTTTTGGCGGGAGCCGTTTTCCCCGGGTTTATTGACGGTTTGAAGATTTATTTATTTAGCCCCTCGACTCGCTTGTTTTCCGAGCCTTCCGCACTTTGAAGGGGCGGGGGCCGCAGACGGACTCATTTAGCGGAAAAGAAGAACAGAGGACGGTGTTGTTTCCCGGGAGGAATGGTGTGATTGTTTTCTCCGCCTGTCTAATTTGTGCCTATACCTTCCTAGTACCTTTTGGACCTGTGTTTTGTTTTTTCCACAGCGGCCCTGGAGGCCGCCTGCTTGTATGTTTTTGATTCAGCTACTTTGAATTAATTCCGTTTGATTGAGCCGTTGAGCCAAACACAGCCTTCATCGCGCCGTCCTTGTGAAATAAATTAAGTGTCGCTTTTGATTTTGTAATAATAAATAAAGGGTCCCAATTTTTGTTCATATCTGACTGAAACAAACTTTAGGCAGCTGTAGAGTGGAGAGTCACACAAGGTTCGGCTTAATTGTTCAAGGCCGGTTATTTGAACGAGTTAATCTAAAATACAAAAAGTGTGAAAAGACCTTTTGTGTAGAGAAAAGATCATTGCCCTTGTAAGCTTGCTGTTAGCACAAGCAACCAATCTAAAAAACTTTTTTTACAAAATTAAATTCTTAAAAATGCATTTGAGTTAAAGCAGGTACCTGTAAACTTGACCTGCCTCGAAAAACAGAGATATGCATATTCAATTAGCAGTTCATTTGAACCTTTTTCAGAGGCCAAATGGAACTGAAAGCAGCAGAAATTGTGCTACCCTAGGATGAGCAACACCGGTTTCAAAAGCGAGGTCCGATTTTTTTGAAGCTGAAGTCAAACACTAGATACTTTCATAAACAACAAATACTGCTGCAGTTTGCTTGTGGGTACAGCGCTGTGTTGAAAATGGAGGCTGAAGAGAGGTGGTAGTGAGGAGTGATTGATAGGTTATTATATCTCCTGTTACGGCTCCCCATTACTTCTCAGTATGTGGCCTTCATTTTGTAAGCCTTTGCCAACAGGGCAAGTGGGTGACAGTTCGGTGCTTGATCGCCTCCGCACGCAGCAAAAAGTGTGCAGCCACGATATGAGATGTCTCGCAGCGTCTTAAACCAAGCAGAAATAAAGTACAAACACAGCAGCATCACGTCTCTCCCCTGCGCTCATTGTGTCTTTGGTACATTCACGGTTATTATTTCATTAATATGAATATTCCGTTCCCCAGTGTGTGTCTGGGCTCCTCTTAATGAGGAAATTGGAATGCTGTTTTTTTTCCTGGAGAGGACAAAGTGAAAAGAGTCCTTCTTTTTTTTTATTTTCCACATAAAGGCAAGAAGTAAATTAAGGGAAACATTTTGCATATTATGTAGCGCATTATAAACAGCCATGTTGAAGTCGCTGTGTTTTTTATTCCACTGATTCATTATTATGTTGTTAGCGCACCAGGCTGTAAGTCATTATGCTCACTGCCAGTTCACTCTTTTAGATAACAGCTCCGGCTTATTTTCCTGCGTTCCAAAAATGTCTGCTGCGGCTTTGCCAATTACACAGGAACTCCTTTTCAGCGGTTCTTGAAGATATTGCGCATAGCATGTTTGCGCAAGGCTAAGCAGAGAAAGTTCTGATCTTAGCGCTTGCTTATCTTCTGCCTCCCTGCCAAGTGGCTTTTTCATATTTACTTACGAGAATGTTCCGGTGGTTTAAAAAGAAAAAAACAATAGTCTGTTCATTTCCCAAGAAGCTCTGCCCAGTTCTCTTTCCTTAAAACACGCTATAAACAAATTTCTTTGGCCGACGCGTCTTTGACGCATGTTTTACGTGCCTCGGACGGACGCAACGAGGCCAATTAGCTCAGTGGAAGGTGCTCTTTGACGGCGAGGTAGCACAAAGTCGGTTTGCAGAAGGAGATCAGGTTTTTCCAGGTGCGGATCGTGTGGCCGCTCTCCCCCCTCTGATTACCACGGGGGGAGGAGCGAGGAGGTCTGTAATATCATCTGCGGACTTTGCTATTGTGGCGATGAATCGTCCGGAGCTCGCCGGTGTGCAAGCAGCCGCTCTAAACGACAGTAACTCTACGCTCAGTGTTGTGTTCGAGGCCTCTCTCTTTGTCAGCGCAAGCGGGAGACCTTGTGTATTTATGGTAATAGAACCCAGCTGTGTAGTGTGATGTGACAGGTCGGGGGGGGGGGGGTTTGGAACGGGGCAGGGTGGGGGGAGGTCGCGCGGTCTGTAATTCTGCGCTCTGCCATGTGTAGGGGCGCACTGTCACCCCATGAGGGGGAGACTCTGCCATGCTCCTCTCTCTCTGCCAGCCCAGATGGTCCCTGTCATGGAGGTGGGGGGGTGTGGGGTAGGGGTGGGGGGGGTTGTCTCTGGGAGGGGCCAGGATGAATAACTGCGCCAGAGACGCCCTCCCTGAGAGACCCCACATCTGGAGCCCACCTGCAGCTGTGCTCTCTCTCTCTCTCTCTCTCTCTCTCTCTCTCTATTGCTCCATCTCTCCCCCTCCTTTCTTCTCCTCCTCTCTTCTGTCCCTGGCTCACTCTCTCGCTCTCTTTTTCCGGAGGGAAAGTGGAAGGGGTGGTTACAGCAGACCAGTATTTTGGCCGAGCCCAGATCTGCGGCGGCAGTAACCACATCACATCTCGGCGCGTTTACCGCGCCTCGAGGACGGGGGGGGGGGCGAGCGGGGGGGACAAGCGGGTACGCAGGGAGGGCGGGGCGAGGGGTGTGAGAGGCGTCCTCAAACGTCATTTTATTTTATTACTGCCCCAGTGCGGTTTTCTTCTCTTTCCCTTTTCTCACCGCCGCAGAAATAATAGTGTGACGCTCTCTGCGGCGCCGTGGCGGTTTGTGCGGCTCGGAGGAGCCGGGCCGCTCCGTGCGAACCGAGCGCTCGGCGGAGGGGGTCTCTGGGGGGCTCTCTTATTTACTCTCCCCCTCCACAGTTCTGCGGCGTCGCCGCTGAAGAGCGCGGAGGAGGCACGAAACGAAAGCGCCGCGCCGCTAACGCTGGGTTTTGTTTTTCCGTCGGGCGCTGTGAAGGCAGCCGTGTGAATGCGCCCGGGGTCTGTCTGCGCCGCCTGCACAGGTGCGTCCCCCAGGGGCCCGGAGCCCAGGCTCTGAGCCTCGTGGGTAAACATTCTGGGGGGGGGGGGTGAGAGCAGGCCCTTTTCTGGGTTCTGTCCGGCTCTGTCCCCACTGGGGTGTGGGCTTTCGTATCTCACAGGGTTCTGGTCGGTTGAGGAAGGGTGAGGAATACGGACCCTGGTCCTGATAACACCCCCCACTGCTGCTATTCCAGAAAGTGTCCCCCATCTTACTGACGAGGTCAAATCTGTACTCTGGAAATGAGCACTGTAAGAGAGTGAGAACAAGGTCATTCCCCCTCACGCCCCCGCTGTAAACATGTCTGACTGCGCAGTTTTCAATAAATGAAGGCGAGCCACTAGGCGCTAAATAAGCCAGCTTTCCTTAGCGTGCCGAAATGGCTGTTTTTGCGTCCTCTTTGATGTCTGAGCCTCGCTGCGGCTTTCCAAACGACAGGGGTGGCCAAAAAACCCCAAAAAAACGTAGAGTAGCGGCTTGATTTCCGTGCCATCGGTTACGTCATCCTGCGTTCTGCGTAGCTCTCGGCCCGCTAAAGCAAGCCAAGCCTACGTTTGGGTTTGAGGACTCTCTCAAGCATGGGCTTTGAAGCTCCATTGCTCCGAGTAATAATCTGAACCTCAAGATGTGCAATTTGAATTTGACTGCCGCGTAAGATTAGGTCTCAAAGTCTAGCGATAGTTCAGCTCTGTAATTAAGAGAAGCTATAGAAGAGCTGGTTTGAGTCTTGAGTGAGGGAGGCTCTGCAGTTGTAACTTTGAGTTGAGTTATTTCAGTATCCAGCATTATAAATGGTGAAAAATTTTACGCTGTAGCTTGGAAATGTAGGTAAGCAAATATCTTGTATCTTATAATCTAGCTGCAGATAGCAGCATCTTTCAGATGGAGATTTGAAAGATTCTGCTATCTGAGAATATTAAAATATTTGCACAATGTTTGCAATCATTTTGAGAAAAATATTTTTGGGAATTTGTATTACTTCTGAAAAAGACTTGCTTTCTAAGATTGATATTGAAATATTTTCAGTTGCCTGCCTGAAAATTATAGGAGGCTTTTCAAGAATAGATTTAAGAATCTGTATTTAACAGTCTTTTGAATAACAGTTACTTTCGCTAAAGATATTTCAAACTGCATTAATGGCAGGGGGCGCTGGGTGTGTATTTAAATTGTTTTGAAGCGAGCTTCGCTATGCGTTAGCGAGCTTCACCATGTTTTAGAACCATAAACGTTCCTAGTGGCATGTTGAGAGGAACAGAACCGTACTCCTGCCAAACGGACCGCTCACGTGTCTGTACGGTCTCTCGGCCGCGCGGTTGAAGTCTCGGGCTACTCTTTAGCAGAGGCCCTGAGCGCAGCGTGACCACCAAAGACACGGCTGGACTTACTCTCCTCTTTAAAATCCCTTTAAGGGATAAGGGTGCATCGCGGCCAATGGGCAGCACCTGGGGGACCTGCTAAAACAGGCTTACCGTGTATCTGGAGGGCTGGCCGCCACGTGACCACCGGACTGGGATAGCAGGTTTAAGCCGTTTGTACGGTTCCTGGATTCTCACCCGATGCCGGTTATTTCTTTGTGGGAAATGGTTAGGGGGACCGGGTGGTGATCGATGGACACAGGGCTTAGCGTGCTAAACAAACAATGACCTTCGGTGAGAGTGGACTTTGAAACGGGTTGTAAATGTCACAGAAACATAAGCAGTATGTTATTGCCTGTGCACTCATTTTAGGTGTCCTTGTGGACAGGCTGTGGGGGCCGCCTATGGCCTAGTGGTTACGATGCGTGACTGGGACCTGGAAGGTTGGTGGTTCAAGGCCCAGTGTGGCCACTATAAGTTCAGTGCAGCTGTTCGGCCCATAACCCCACATTGCTACATTGGCCCCTGCTTAGTCTTATCAACTGTGAGCTTTGGATAAAAGTGTCAGCTCAATAACTGTAATGTAATAAGAGGTGGGGATGTTGGGTTAGGTGTCGCTCACCTCATGTCAGTTACTGAGAGGGTGCGCTGTTTCTCTGTAGCAGATGGTTCCCCTCTCCCCTCGTGGACAGACTGTACAGTGAGTCTGTGAGAGGTTAGTTGACCCATCGCACTCGGAAACGAGGTTGTTCCTTTTAAACAGTGGAGGTGGTGAATATTGAAAACATTACTGCAATTTGCATTAAGGCCTTGCTGGCTGTGTGGGGCTTTCTTCATGGCCACAGCGTCAAGGACTTCTTGTGTGTGTCTGTGTGTGTGTGTGTACATATGTGTATGCGTGTGTATTTATGTGTTTGTAGGTATGTGCGTGTGTGTGTATGTCTGTCTGTGTGTGAGCGCATGTGTGTTTGTGTGTCTGTGTGTGGGTGGCGAGTTTTGGGGGTGGGTACAGCAGATGTGTCCATGTCTACTTACGAAAAGTAGTGTTTAGATATTCATCACAGTGGATGTGCTGTGCCAGTCTGTTTATATTGATATTTATCATTCGCTCAGGGTAAGCTGACCTGCAAGGGCACGCATATCACAAGCAAGTGACTCTGACAACACAGTCTGTTATTTGTGCTGCGTGGAGTACTCAGTGCTGAGCAGCTCCTGCTGGGATGCGCTGTTGTTTGCGTTTAGCGATTCGCAAGATTTCTCCTTAATGTGAGTATTTTTATCGGCAGCCGTTTTGGCAGCCATGGAGACGGAGTTCGTTTAGCGGAGCTGTGGCTGTAGGTCTTTGTGGCTGTAGGTCTTTGTGGCTGTCGGTCTTTGGGGCTGTAGGTCTGCCTGTGGCTGTAGGTCTTTGGGGCTGTAGGTCTGCATGGCGTAGAGTTTCTTCCGAACCCAGTTCGGCGTTTCGCGCGAGCAAGAGGTGAACTGAGCGTGTTATCCGCCGGGCTCGTGTGTGAGTGTACGTGTGTCTGTGTGCGTGATGGAGACCACGGCCTGCTGTGTCATGTCCTGTAACGTGCCCTCTCCGAAGCCGGTGTTTGTTTTGGGTGGGGGCCCCGTCTCTTTCTTCTCCATCCCTTCCACATCACCACCTAACGACTCATCGCTCTGAGTTTTGCTTGGAAGCGAGCGCAGACCCGTTCTGAACACAGACGTTGTGTTTCGGTGTGCTGTGGTGTGGTTTCCCTCCGACGGCGCCTACACGGTGGGTGGTTAATCACAATGTGTCTAACCCGGCCCTTCCCAGGTCAGTTCGGGGAGCTCCTGAAATGGCCTCGGTCTGAGGTCAACACTGACGTGAACACCAAGCTTCACTGCAAAAACCAAAAAAATAAGTCATTTTAAACAAACATTTAGTCTTACAATTATACTTTCAATCTTATTTCTGTATATTTTTTGCTAAATAAGACAAAAATATTGGGCTGGAAAATGTCAGATGTGAAGCCAACAGTAACTTAAAATACGGTAATATTTTGCACTGCTCTATCATCTAACGTCTTAAGTCTCATTACAAGATTAAAGTTACTTTGCCTATTCTCACGTCTTTCGAAAAAAATGAAAATGATTCAAAAAAGAAATAGAGTATGGCTCCAGTGTTTTCGATTGTCTTATAAAAAACATAATTGTCGATGTCATAGTACAGTAGTTACTCATTCAGAACATAACCTGTAATATTTGTTGTAAAGTAATGTACAAACGGATGTAAAGTGAACGACATGCTTATTGCGTGCTTCCAGGGCTTCTCCTGTTCTGGACACTTTTTAAATACTGACTCCGAGAAATGTTTAAGGGATTAAAGCAAAATAGTGTCAAGTGTCAAGACAGAAAATGATTGGGAAACAACAGGACAAGGACCTAGTACAATTTGACCCCAATCAATATCCATATCCATCCATAATGCTTTTCTTTGTTTGGTAAATTTTAAAAAATGGAGACTGTAACCCGTCCTAACTCATCGCCCACGAAATCCGTTCTATCGCCTGATCAAATCTTCAAGTCATCTAGTAAAAGCGTGAACATAGCTTGAATCTTTCAAGTTTTTATCTGACTAAACATGCATACAGTATATGACCATGAAAACATAATGTAAGACACTTAAGGGGTTACATTTGTTGTCGGGCTTTCTTCTACAGTGTTCATCCGTAGCGGAAAAAACGGAAACCAGAAATACGGAAAGTAGCGAGAATAGGGATACCCGCTATAAAACCCTTGTTAAGACCTTGTTAAGTCGGCTTGGTGGTTGGTGGCGATGGGCGGCAGAGCTCAGGGTGAGAGGGCCAGGGTGAGGCGGAGGCGATACGGTGTCTCGGTGACACCCTAGCTTCAGAAACGTGACACCGCTACGCTATCCGCGCGAGTGCGGCAAACTCCATGGCGACCGTTCGCCCCGAGGGGTCATGCCGGGTGCAAACGTCGTGTGGCGGATCGATGCCCCTGCCCACCAACCCTGACCCCACCCCTCACTCCTATGCCACCTAGTCGGCATCAATTATCCACGGTGCGTGGCGGCCAGACCCTTTGTCTGTCTGCCGCGCAGGTTGTCCGGTTTTCGTGGGCCGGGGAAAGAAGCCGGTTGGGTGGGACGATGGAGGGGCGGGGCTTTCGGGGGCATTGTTATTTTAAACAGCCTGTTTATTGGACGCCTTCTTACCATATCAAGGCGAGCTGTCAATCTCCTGTCCTTTTCAGACAGATCCAAGCTGTGAAATAAACACTTCGAAGTCGCACTGACATGCAGGAATCTTTGCGCTGACATCCGCTTCATTTGTTGCGGTACGATTGCTGTCAGCGCTCCATTGTAATATTATAGGTGTGTGCTTGTGTGTGTGTGTGTGTGTGTGTGTGTGTGTGTTTGTGCGCACTTCTGTATTCAAAGGAACACTGCTCAAATGCCAGTGGAAGGGGGGGGGGGGGTGTTTAGTTTGGAGATAGACAGAAAATGGAAAGAGAGTTATTGGGGGAGAGCGGGTGTGCGGGGGGGGGGGGAGGTGGGGGAGCGAATGAGTGAGTTGAAGAGGAAAAAAGGGGCAGGCTTTCTTAAAAAGGCAGCGGAGGCCAGATCACAAATAAAAAATAAAAAAGAGAGAGAGAAAGAGAGGGAGAGCGAGAGGGAGAGAAAAAAAGAGCGGGAGGGAAAAATGTGCGGAACCCGTGAAGCGGACGGAGGAGGGAATCGCACAAGCCCGGAGCGCGCAGCCACATATTAACACCGGCACTCTTTACTGGAAAAACATTTTTTCCCCCTCCTTTTTCTCCCTCGCTTTTTTCCAGGCATCTGTGCTTTCCTTTCCGTGTTTAATAGAAACAAAGGCAGGAGGAGAAGAGAGGGAAGGAGAGGACAGCAGAGGAGAGAGGCAGCGATGGCTTAAAAGGCAGGAGCCCTGTGAGGAAGGAGTGACAGTTTTGTTTTTTTTCGTTAGCGATTGCGGCGGAGAAGGGGGGAGCTCTTTGCTTCGCGCCGGGTCCGTTCTTCCCGGAGATAGGAGGGACGACAAACCTCTTCCTGACCCTCTTCCGCCCCGTCCTGCCGCTCCGCACGCACGCGCGCGCGTGTCTGTGTGTGTGCGTGCGTCGCCGTTCTCCTCAGAGGGGCATTCTGTCCGAAAGATGGTGCAGCCAGGGGCACGGAGCGGGTTTGCTCCGAGACACCTTCCGTAGCTAAAGAGAGACGGACTGAGGGTGAAAGAGGAGTAGAGAAGGGGAGGGCTAGGGTGGGGGGGGTTCAGAGAGGAGGAGGAGGAGAAGGGGGGGGGGATACCCCCAGGGCCATCTCTCCGAACCTTTTTATTATTTTTTTCCTTCTTTTTCTTTTTTTCCTTTTTTTATGTGACTACCATGTGTAGCTCTTAATCAGAAGAATGTGGAGACAACATTTTCCAGGCAAGCGGCACGTTTCCTGTTTCTCTTTTCTGCTGGTCTAATAAAGTGTGGCGTGGTCGGAAGGGTGGGGGGGAGTGTGTGGTGGGGTTGGGGGGGGGGGCTTGGCGTGTTAGGGTGTGCTTTTCCACCGCTGGTGTGCGCGTGTGAGTCTGCATGCGTGCGTGCGTACGTACGTATGTGTGTGTGCGTGCACACGCATGTGCGTGCGTGCGTGTTGTGTGTGCGTGCGAGTGGGTCGATACACCTTTTAATATTCTGCCGTACTGCGGTGCGAGCTTCACCCCCTCCCCCCCCCCCCCCCCGTTCGTCAACGTCCGTTTTTCTTTTTCATATCTCTTCCTCTCTCTGGTGGCGGTGTGGCGTAGGCAACGGAGATTAAGGAGAATTAAGTCCAGTGTTTTTCGCCGCGGCTGCTGTTGACGCCCGCTTTTGTCTCCCCCGCCGGAGAGCCGGCCCTCTCGGACAGCACAAAGGCCCCTTTCAGAAGGGAGCTCTCTAATTTTCTTGGCAGGGGTGCGATTGGTGTGGCAGGCAGCTGGGTGGGGACGGGGGCGGAGCCAGCCCGGGGAGGACAAGGGCCCTTTGTGCGATTGGGGGGCTCCGGTTGGGGGGTGGGGGGGTTGTGTTTGGAGGCTGCCAACAAAAGGGGCTTATGTTCCCCCCGCTGGTCCCGTGTCATGACCCCTCGGCGTAACACGCAGTACCCATGTGTTTCTGTTTGGGCTGTTTTGGAGAACGTGTGTGCGACTGCGTGCGTGTTTGCATACATGCGTGTGTCTATCCTTGTGCGTGTTTGTGTGCGCACAAAGAAGGAATAGGAATTTTTTGTCTCCAGTACAGTTAAATGTTCCAGAAAGTTCTGGCTGTATTCCAGGAGCAATGGGGGGGGGGGACTCTAGAAAGAAAAAACTGCTGTTTGACCTGCACAACTGTGTGTTGTGCCATGGGTTTAAATTACTCTAAAGTAATCACCTCTGGCAAGCTGCCATACTCTATGTGTGTGTGTGTTTACATGTTCACGCATGGAGTTTACACACACACACACACACACACACACACACACACACTCCCTGTTTGTCTTGCAGTCCCGGTCCGTAATGTTGTTGACTGCATAGCCCAGCCTGTTGTCAGGAGAGAGCCACCCGCCACTGCAGCCAGGCAGCTTGCTTGAGGTTGCTAGGTAACCAGAAGCAGCTGTTGATCAGAAGGTAGAGGCAGCTCCGTGACCCGGACCTCCAGTCAGCTGGAGAAGGAGGAACCCGCTTCCATCTTCCATTAAGCCTCCCTATCAGTGCTGACAGGGGCTTTCATTAGGGCATTGTGGGAAATGATCACATCCTGTTTGTTTTCAGAGTTTTACTGCCCGCCTGGGCGCTGGACTCCCATTTAACAAGGTCCACGGTCGGCATTGTGGTGCCGTTTGAGAGCCTAAATTGGTTGCTTGTGTTGTGAAAATGAGTGCCACGCAAAGGTCTTCAAACCCATGGGCTTCTTCCCCTGTTTTAGCACGAACTGCAGTCCTCCAGTGCGAGCTTCCGCTAGGAAGTCTGAATGTCAGGTTTACCACTGCAAGATCCTGTGTTTTATAGGATGGGTTTTTGTTTCGTTTGATGTCCAACATAAAACTCTCCAGGTTCCCAGTAACCTATAAACTCTTTAGTAACCTGTGAAGTTGTAAAGGGGAATTTTATGGTGTATGAACAGATACAGGAACACATTTTTGGAGAGTTTCTGTCTTGTATGACAAAATAAGCCGGTCAAGTCATTAGTCTTGTTCATGGGCTTGAAATTCTTTGTGAGCAAGGAGCTCTAATTGCTCCTGCTCTGATTTAAAGATCTAAAAACTAAAGACGATCTAACATGAAGAAGAGGAAAAAAGGTTTTCCTGACTGGGAGGAAGCAGTTAAAATGAAAAACTGGTTTCATTACAGACCTTTTTATTTTTATTTTTTGTATTGCGAATGACTGTTTTCTGCTGTTTTCATGATTTTCAGTACCCTGATGTTGGGGAATATGAAGTTCTAGAATTGTTGCCAGTTAAGTGAGATCGTTGTTATTAATTACAGCACTCACAAGATCATTCCCAGCAGGTGTAATTGGTAGCATATCAAATTATTTTCAACATCAAGAAATCATATTATGGCAATTATGTAATATCATTATTTATTATATTTAATTGTGAACAAAAATAATAATAATTTTTGTTAACCGCTTTCAACTCCTGCCAATAAAGCCCCTTGAAATTGGAATGTAATTGATTCAACTTCACAATCTGATTGGTACTGATTTTGAGCCAGAATTTGTCATGCTTTCTTGTTTTTATGTGGTTAGATATTAATGGAAAACAAATAACACAAATTGTGTATTACACGCCTGCCAAACCCCAAGTATATTCTAAACACAACATTAGTTTGTACTGAAAAAAAAAAAAAAAAAAAATCAATTTGTTTAAAATGTTCTGTACAGATATTCAGGTTTTTGTTCTTAACGGTTCTAATTATGTTTCTGGTGGTGTTGACTGTGGATTTTCTCCCTCATTACCGTTATTTACAAAGGGGCACGTTAGACTATGGAACGTCATTACCGTTATTTACAAAGGAGCACGTTAGACTATGGAACGTCATTACCGTTATTTACAAAGGGGCACGTTAGACTATGGAACGTCATTACCGTTATTTACAAAGGAGCACGTTAGACTATGGAATGTCCATAGCGCTATGAGAACCACTGCCTCATAACTCCATGCTTGTCGGCAGAGAAGTCAAACCGCATCCACTGAAATCCCCCTAAAACCACCTCCAAAAGTCTCTAATTTTAACGAAAAGTCGCCGAATATTAAAATACACAGTGGGGAAGTGCCACACGTGGCCCAAGTTCTAGGTATCCTCGTGGTTCTCAAAAGGTAACTGTATTGGGAGACTAATTCCACGAATTCGCAGCCCTGCGGAGAAGTTTGTGGTGGAAGGAAGACGGGGTTGGATATCTGCTGTCTGCGGCGGTGCCTTCCCTTCACGTCTCGGCGATGTTGAGACCAGCTGCAGGACTGAGGCCGCGGAATACACAGGAGAGCGCATCACGGCACTGATGGAGGGTCCCTCGGGGAGGGGAGCCAGGTAGTAAACAGCAGCTGCCTCCAATCCTCTCCGCTGCCGACGTCTGTTGACCACGGCGGCAGGAAGGAAGGGAGGGAGTCATTAAACCAGGGTCGAATTAGAAGGCTCCTTCCATCACGGCTGTTATTCTGAAAAACATCCCACCCCAACTGTTCTGGAAAAGTCGGGTCTGAATCCATTCGTTTGCTTTCTTAGTTTTGATTTCGTACTCCCGTCTTGTGTATTTCGGTTAGCGTTTTTATCCGGTTACCTGCGGTGGGTTAGCGGTGGGTTGTGGTTGAGGGGGAGCGGCAGGGAGGGGTGAGCAGTTGGACGCTATGGCCACAGGAGAGTGTCTTTGGGGACTGGTCGCTCGGTGTCGGGGTCGATCAGTGTCAGCGAACAGGGCTGTTCAGTCCAAAGAGCGCGTATTCGCTTCAGCGAGAAACAAGAGCGTGAAAGTGAATCTGTCTCTAGAGAGACGTGGCCCTCTGCTCCTAATGATCAGATAGAGATAGAGAGAGAGAGGGAGGAAGTTAATAAAGGGCATGTTGTAACGTAGCAGGAAGGACTCTGTACAGCGTATCGGAAAGGTTACAGGATACGTTTGGCGAGTTCGCTCCTGTGGTCTTGCTCTCTCGCCCTTCTGCTCCCTGTATCGTGCCCTTAACCCCTTCCCCTGCCAAGCCTCCTCCTCCCCCCTCCCCGTTTATCTTCCTCTGAATAGGCTCTCTGTAAGCGTGTGTGTCATCACGCTTACAGTAATCTGTGTGTACTCAGTGAGTCTAGTGGGGGCAGGGGTGTGGGCATAGGGGGCGTGGAGTCGCGACCTCTTTTCGATGGAAGGATCTCCACGGCCGTAGGATCGCCAGCCCGTCATGTCCGCATGGGCACTCTGCCTTTCCCTCGTCGACCGAGGGAGCGTTCGAGGCGAGAAGTCGGCCTCAGGAGACTCGAAAAGACACCTGAGATGAGCCGTGACCAGAAGGCAGCGCTACCTCTCCGTATGGGGCGGGGGGGGCGCGGGCGCTAACGTTAGCGGCTGTTCGCTGGAAGCCAGGCGGTTTACGCGGTTTAATGAAACGCCCGCGAGCGCTGAAAGCTCCCTTCTCACTCTAGAAAGGGGGGAAGGAGAGGCGGGAAAGAGTGCGGCTCTAATCTCCAACAGCGGCACAGATGTCACTGCCTAAAATAAAGTGCATTATAAACCAGCCAAAGCCAGTTAAGTTATCACCATGACAACAGGCAGCAGGCGGATGGAGGGCCACAGTGGCGGCTCCACAGCCCCACGAGTGCAGAGCATCTCCTTTTCAAGTGCTGCCTCTCCTTTTTTCTCTTTCTCTTTTTTTCCCCTCACCGCAGTGTCTTTCCAGCCCAGTTGCCTCTTCGTGTCTCTTCTTGGTCACTGTGAGCTGGGCATTGCTCGCCAGCGGCCCCTGCTGGTGAGGAGAGCAGCGACAGACACACGTGCGCCGCCCGCTTAGGGCCGCAGTCCGATTCCCCTTGTCCCTCCGCCCTTCTCCGCCCTCTCACCTCACTTTCTCAACCTGTTATTTTGTGGCTCTGTTTGTCTTAAACTACCCATCCACCTCTCCTGTTATCCACCTGTCATCCCACTCCTGTCTGTCTCTCTGTCTGTATGTTCTGTCTGTCTGTCTGTCTGTCTCTCTGTCTGTCTGTATGTTCTGTGCCCACAGTAACACTGCCTCTAGCTCTCCATGTCTGTTTGTCTGCCCGTCAGTATTTTTTCCATTTCCATTTTTTGTTCTGCTCTTCTATCCATCTTCTCTGTGTGTTTGTCTGTCTAATTGTACCTCTGTCCTACTTCTGTACCTTTGTGGCTGTGCCCCAAGTTTTTCTGTTTATCCCCTTGTGCCACCCATCTCTCGCTGTGAGCAGGTGCGCTTATTTCCAAATCCACGCCTACGCAATTTTCCCTTCCTAATCCCCCCACCCCCCACGTTGATCTCCATCAGGTGATGATGAGGTGTGTTTTCTCAGCTCATCTGTGAGGGGGGTGGGGGGAGGGGAGGGGAGGGGCAGGGGTGTAGAATGAACTCATCCACACCAGGCCCCAAACCTCCAGGCCATAGCCAGAGCCACAGCAAACCCCCTGGCCCCCGTTAGTTCTCTGACGACGCTGGCGTGACGCTGACTCACGTGTCAGCAGGGGAGTTTGGCAGGCCGGTCCGGTATGAATGTGCCAGGGGTATGAATATTGATGGCGCTCTTATTAATATTGTATGGAATGGATGTTAAAATGGTGGACGGCACAGCGTGGCCGGTTTCTGCTGAGTGGTGTTAAGTGGTTGGTCAGAAGTGTGTGGGGGGCGCTTTCTGAGGTTCAATCAAACTTCTTATCTGGGCTCGAACTCTCTGCATTACTCAGAGGAGGGAGACAAGCAGTCAGTCAGTACAGCCATTAAATCTTTTTGAAAGCTTTTTGAAAGCTACTCACACACACACACTCACTGACGTGGCTTGTAGAGCTCTCAGTAACGCAGCAGGCATGAAGGAAGCAGCACGGCCATGACACAGACAGGAAATGAACGATCCGATGGCGGAGTAATCTTGATGGCTTGTCCTCCTCTGATTGGCTTCCCAGAGGCACCAATAGCAGACAGATGGGAGTGAAAACAGATTTGTCTGACTTTGAGAGCTTCTGGCTGACTTCTGGCTCCTCCTCAGGCTTACTTCTGTGTGTGTGTGTATGTGTGTGTATGTGTGTGTGCGCGTTGGTGTTCGTGTTTCTGTGTGTGTGTGTGGTATAGTGAGCATAAGGCTGAACCTTGTGGGGTAATTGATCGTTATTTGAGGAAGTGCGAGGTGAGATGGATGTTTCCAGCGAGGTTGTTAGCTAATCCAGTCTGAGTCGGCCCATTGATTTATCGAGCACCATTCGTTTGCTCAGCCCAGCGAGTGACTGTGACTACATATTCTAATCTCCAAATGCAAAACCGCACACCAGTGCATTCTGGGATGCGGAGCACGCTAGGTAAGCAGATGTCGGGCTTCGTCCTATGATGGCCACTTAGAAACAGTAAACGTGAAGGCTCGAGAACAGAAAAGCCTTATTTACAGGTAGCCATCTCTCCCTTGGGAAATGGTCTTATTTATTGTTTTAAATGTATTTATGTATTTATTGCTTTATAGCAGGAGTGTCCAATCTTATCCGAAAAGCAGGTGCAGGTTTTTGTTTAACCTAGCGCTAACACACCTGATTTTACTTATCAAGGTCTTGGTTGAAGACCATGATTAGTTTATTAGTTGAGTATCACTGATGCAAGCGTACATCCAAATTATTTACCGCAGGTGCTACTAAAAAAAAGAAGAATGCAAAGTGAGGAATTAATACCCACAAACTGGTGTTAAAGCTCCCAGAAATATTTTGACCCGTTTGGTCAACTAGTATATTAGTTGAGTCCGGTGTCTTGGCTGAAACAAAAACCTTTTCACATTCAACACCCCTGCGTTAGTCACCGTTGCTACAATACTAAATGTAAATCTTGCTCTAAATCTGTATGATCCATAATCTATTCTTAATCTATAAATTAGATTTATAAGGTGAGCTGAAACGCTTATTCCCGAGCTACGAAAGCACTGTCCAACCATAGCCTGGAATCCGCACTCGTGTGAAGAGCCACTGCATCACTGTGGACGTGCATGTTGACAGAGTTTTGTTAGGATGGTGAAATTAATGCAGTAAGACGACAGTGGCACTAACATTGATCCTTCAGTTTAATCTTTTATTATGTGGGAGGGTGGGATTGAGAACAGGTTAGCTGATTTTGGATCCGTGCTGGAGGACATGGCAGTGAAATGAGTCCATGTTCCGTGATATTATATTTGTCACATTCAATAAAGGTGATGTGTAGCCACAAAGACACATCTGGAATATAAATCGTTTCCCCCACACTGTTCTTGAGAACACCCAGCGTCAAGGAGAAAGCAGATCTGTCCCCACTTCTCTACACTGATCATGGTCTTAACAGGTCTTATTGTGTGTGGGTGCATTTGAGCCAGCAGCCCTGGCAACGTGAGTCACGTAGTCTCTCTCCATTTCTCTCTCTCTCTCTCTCCCTCTCCCTCTCCCTCTCTCTCCCTCTCTCTCTCTGGTCTCCAGGTATCCGGCCCCAGATCATGAACGGACCGATGCACCCGCGCCCCCTGGTGGCGTTGCTGGACGGGCGCGACTGCACGGTGGAGATGCCCATCCTCAAAGACCTGGCCACCGTGGCCTTCTGTGACGCCCAGTCCACCCAGGAGATCCACGAGAAGGTACGGTGCCGCACTAACGCCTTCTTACGCATCAGGACATGAGCACTCGCAAACACACATAAACCGCTACCTTGGAATTATAAGGTTCTATCTGCATTCTGAGTGGCTTTGAGGTATTGAGTGTCGAAGAATGGGCTCCAAGCAGATGCAACCTTTAAAATTTGGCATCTCTTCATGCCTTTAAGCAGTATTTTTGTAGAATGCGTTTAGTGCCTGACAAACAATACAAACACACTCAGGATCGCATACAGATATACAGACAGTGCTTGCATCATTTAACACATTACCCACCTGACCTACCTCCAGTCAAGTGGCTAGTTAGTCCAGAGACTGTCTGCTGAAGAGTGTATATCCCTATTGCTTGGCAACAGAGGGTCGAGTGGGCGTGGCTCTCTGCCCTGACAACGCAAGGCCGACCTTATCTGCACAGGGGCGGAGCAAGGAGCACACCCAAGCTTTAATTCACATCCCCCCCCCCTCCCCTGCACGAAGCTAATATATGCAGTACTGTATATTGGCTTTTATATTCTTCCCAGTTAAAATAAAGTGGGTTCATTATGATTTAATGTCACTTGCTGCCAAAGTGTGATGTGTCTATATCACCCGTATTGTTCTAAGGGAGAGGCTCATAATGTGAGTGGAATGTAATTACGTTGCGCTGGCTTGTATCAGTCCTTTATTGCTTTTTCATGCAGCATTGGGGCTCCGTTGAATATATGACCAGGACGATCGCAATCCGAGAGCGATGCTATCGGGAGCTGGAGAGGGCTGAACCCGGCCCTGTGTCTCCCCTCCGTTATAAAACCACAGTACACGGGGGAGGTGGGGGGGAAGCTCAATTTGCATAAAAAACATTTGATCTTGCGCCCAGCACCTCCATGTCGCGTTTACGGTTCATTTTATCGGTGACGTATAAATGTGTAAAATATGGCCGGAGCGTTCGCTTCCAGCGCGTTCCGCGGTTTCCGCTAATGGTTTGTTGTTCGCGGGCCGCCATTGTGGGGAGATGTTTTGGGGAGAGAATCTAATCTAATTTAACGTTGAATCGACTGCAGTCCGAGGCGCTGTGTTAAATTGGACCTCTGACGGTCCTTCTAGATCATTCCGGTGTGCTGTAGCTCAGCGGTGTCTGTGGCTGTATTCTTTAGCCGCGTCTCCTCCGTCTAATGCAGTCCCGTGGCTGCATACGGTCGGAGAACATGAGGAAATACGATGAGGGGAACAGGCTGAAACGCTCAGTCTGTGTTACTGTGTTTGATGTAGAGCGGTTCGCTGTTCCAGGTTAGTGTTTGGAGAATCAACCGTGTCTCCAGACTCCGCTGCAAACTCCTACACCTTATGCTTTGCATGAATTACTGCGGAAGTTCTTTCCGGTGTCAGTGTGAAATATTGAACCGGCTGAATTATTTGAATTAGCTTTGAACTAATGTCCACACGTGCCCTAGGGTTGCTTAGCAGAAAATGGCCTGGGTGTTGTGAAGTTCTGGGCTACCACAGGGAGCTTTGGGATAGGAGCCTTTCCTTTCATGTTGGTTTAAGCTGATTTATATGAGAAGATGAAGGTCTCGGTGTGGACCCTCACGCTGTGAGAATTCGGCGTACTCGTAGTCATCTGTTAACGCCGCTTGAGCTGAGGTTAAGAGTCGTGATGAGATGCTGCTCTGTCAGGGCTATTGTTGTCGTTGACAAGGCTGATTTCTGCAGGGCCCTATGGTAACATTTCAGTTTTTATATATTCACATTACATTACATTTTATTTAGCAGAAGCTTTTATCAAAAGCGACGTTCAAAAAAAGTGCATATCAAAGTCATTCGAACAAACTACAGAACAGCTCAATAAGATATATGGCCCTCAATAAGACAGCTAGGATAAGATACGATTGACAAAGAATCACTTGAATCACATGAAAATTATGTCCAGTACACATGGCAAATGGGCCATGTCAGTAAGGAACCAAGATGAATAGAAATGCTGTTAGCCAGATTCACCAGGCTAACAGCGGTATTCATCCTCACAGTCAGTTTGAAGGTGATGAAGGTGGGAAGCTTACTGCTGAAGGGCGTGATGTCGACACCACGGGAGTTCCAAACCCTCGACCTCAAACCCGCAGGCCTGGAGTGAGCTGCTCTACGCACTTTACCGCAACGGCTCAGCTAACAGCCCGGGGCACACCATTAACACACCTGCCCCTGGCGTTCCCACAGGCTAGCCACCACCAGCCGAGACGCCAAACAAGACCTGAACAGATAACGGCAAAAGCCCGACCCTCACATCCAGGAGAAACTAAACATCTGTTCTTTCTGATAGATTTAATCAGAGCACAAAGTCGTTGTCCGCAGGCAAAAAGCAGGAGAAATCAGTTTGTCTTCACAAGCGCACGTGTTGTATGAAAAACCAGTTGTGGACTAACGTTATAGCACTGGGCTGCCAAACCCTGGTCCTGGAGATCTTTCACTCCAACCCTAACAAGGCACACCTCAGTCAACAGCTAGAGGTGTTATTGAGTCTTATTGAATAGGTAATTAGTAGAATCAGCGTGCCAAATTAGGGTTGAAATGAAAACCTCTGGGATGGTTGCTATAGAGGAAGGAGCGTGTTTATTGTCAGACAGGGTGGGGTGTGAGTTGGTTTGGGGAAGGCCTCCCTCCACCCTCCACAACTCCTCCCTCCACCCCTACCCCCACCTCCTGCCCCCAGTGCTGAAGGATAAGGACTGGCGTCGACTCCAGCCCTCTGTACTGGATCAAATGAGTACACCAGAGGAATGACTTCATGGCCATAAAATCTCGCTCCTGCCAGCAATTCTTTGGAAATGCGGTGTGGGGGGAAATCGGGGAGGGGTAAATAAACTTCGCTCTGCCCCTCTCTTGAAAGAACGCCGGGTGGGGCCCCACACTGACAGACCAAGCTGCCACTGATAACATCTCAAAAATTCATGTACCCTGGATATTTACAAAGAAGGAGAAACATCCCCCCAAAAAAGATTTTCCGTTGAACTAGAGACGGCATTGAGAAATAATTTCTTTTGCAAAACATTTCACTGCGTTAGTCATAATTCACACTGGGGTGCTTTGTCTCTGGCAGTTCCTGCCTTTGGCAAATAACAGAATAAATGAAGTGATGTGTAAGGAGAGGTTTAACCTTGAATTAGCATCTTGCAGGGATTCCTGGGACACTGTTCTAATAAAAGCTTTATGGAAATGTGCAGCTAATCTGGTGGTGCGCGCTGAGCTAATGTCGTTAGCTGGAGGTGAATTTAAACTATTGTTTACTCAGAGTGCTTGATGGCACTTTCTTGATATCTGCACATCTGGATTTATATCATTCTACAGTCTTTAACCATGCTGGAATGTGATTTGAATGCAGAACGTTTTGAATCCCCTTGCTCTGGGCTCAGAACAGCTTTTGAATGGCCGTTTCTACATCACGCATTCTTGTCCTGTTTGTCAATGTGACATGGGCCTGCAGGTCTTCTCAGTGAAGGAGGGCGTTTCATAAGTCATGTGATCTCACTTCTGGTCAGTAATGATGGTCATGTGACCAGTTGTGGTGGTCTTTCTTCTCCAGGGCCTTGTCTGAAACGGCCTCCTCAAAATAAGCACTGTCTGCTAAGCCCTGCCAACTCAGAATGCGGCAGACTTTAGTGCATATTTTTTAGTACACGATGGGGAGTATGCAAAAAAACAAAAAAACATTCCATGCTATTTTCCAATGGTACTGCTGAAGTGTTGTAAGATCTCCCACCCTTGTGGTAAAAAGGCTTGCCTCTTCCTCTCTGATTTATGGGACCCGATGATGGCTCTACCTCTTCCTCTCTGTGGGACCTTCTAAAAAGTGAATACTGAATACACTCAGCGAAACCGCAGAAATAAGTACATCATCTGGTGATTTTAAGTACACTGCAATAAAAGAGCATTTTTCATGCAGTGTACTCAACTCAAGTTAGCTGTTACGGGCACGGCCCAGGTGTGAAACGTGGTTGGTCATGTGCCCGGTCACGTGGTCTCGCCTCTGCAGGTCTGGTCAGCAAGTCCGGTCATGTGACCAGTCATGTGATCTCTCTTCCGCAGGTGCTGAACGAGGCGGTGGGAGCCATGATGTACCACACGATCACTCTGACCCGCGAGGACCTGGAGAAGTTCAAGGCCTTGAGGATCATCATCCGCATTGGCAGCGGCTATGACAACATCGACATCAAGGCCGCCGGCGAGCTTGGTACGACATCACCTTCCCTCCGCACGGGTCAAAGGGCACGCAGGCCCGCTGTCCAGAAAATGACCTCCATTTTACTGTGTGAAATATCATTTAGCATGCAGGCTTAATAAGGGCGCGAAGCTTGACTTTACTCTGAAAGGTCAATAAGCCTTTCGTAATTAACCGCAGGCTGCGTTTGTGTTAATTTTGATTGTACGAAGCACACAGCGAGTCAGTGACCCTTGCAAAGCTGGTTTACATATGCTTGATACGCATAACCAGACTCTCTCCGGGGTTATATCTTCTTGAGGAGCCACTCTTGCCATTTACCTGTGCCTTATGCCTTCACGCACCGACTGCTAGCGTTAGCCCAAGGAGTTTTTTTCCGCCATTGATCTTTTAAACATCCAGCGTCTCCAGCGCCTAGGTGTGCGTACTTCCCCCCCGCCGCGGCACGCGAGGGATGACAGACGGACGCGGCGGCGGTTCCCCGGGGCACGGCGACACCCCGCAGGAACCCTCCCCGTGAGGAGCGTCTGACGCTCCGCGGGGACCCTCTCTGATGTCTTACTTCTGTGACGAAAAGAAGCCGTCAGGGAGAGGGAGGGGGGGGGGCGAAAAACCCGCCGCAAATCCCTTCACGCGTACGCGCGGCGCGGGGAGAGAATTCGGATCAATCGCGCTCTCGCGCCGTCTGATTCCCATCCTCCTTTCAGCTCGTGACGGGAGACTTAAACATCGCCCCCCCCGCCCCCCCCTCCACGCCGCAGATCACAGAGCCCGGGCCCTGTCAGCTGACTGCATGGAAGGCGACGGCTGTCGCGGTGGGAAACTTTGCGGGAGCAGGGAAACGGAAAGATGAAAATGATGTCGTCTTGAGGGAGACGCGATTATGCTGCAGGGGAGCAAATATGGAGATCTGGGGTGTGATGCAATCCTGGGACAGGCAGCTGTCACAATTCGGTAATGTCACCAGTATCCATGGCAGGGAAGGTGCTAGGTGGAGAATAAGGGCCTCTATTGGACAGCCTAGGTGAAGAATAAGGGCTTTTATTGGACAGCAACTTGCGGTTGTTGAGGGCAGAGATCTGTCAGGTGTGAAGACAATCTGGATCAGAGGCACTAATTTCCCGGGAGGACAGAAAACCCAGGCTGGATTTGGATTCGAGGGTCAGAGTTGATGATCTGTGGTGTGTGTGAAGGGGAGGTGTTGGGGGTGGTCCTGGGTGCACGGTGGGGCCTCTGATCCAAATGGCAAAAAACCAGGCTTTCTTTCTTTTGAAGCATATTTCCTGGTCATGTTGAAAGCGCTGGCTAGCGCCACTGCGGTTGGCCACAGTAGGTCATTCAGGCTCATTTTCAATGTAAAGTCAATGGTACAATTGCGGTCAAAATACAAAGTCAATAATTTTTTTCCACAAGAAAATGTAATCACAGTCTCTGTTTTTTCTTCATCTAATGCCTCCCCATGTGCCAATTTTCTTTTTTATTTAAGTTATTGTGTTAATAGGACAGCACAGCAATACTTATTGGACAAATCAGGGACAGATTATGTTACTCTCTCACACTCTTAGTGGAGGAGGCACATCAGCTTCCCTACTGCGCTGTTTCTGGCTCGAAATTGTACAAGATGGCAGCGCCGGTAAACTTCAGTTCTGCGGCTTCCGAACGCTTTTCTCCAGCCCATGGATAGTCAGTGGATGAAGTAACAGGCACTTGGTCCATATTTTTCTACAGTCTAGGCTCTGAGCGCGCTCGCTTCTGCCCCCTAGGGATCGCCGTGTGCAACATCCCCTCGGCGGCGGTGGAGGAGACGGCGGACTCCACCCTGTGCCACATCCTGAACCTGTACCGGAGGAACACCTGGCTGTACCA
This sequence comes from Conger conger, assembly GCF_963514075.1. Classification (NCBI taxonomy): domain Eukaryota; kingdom Metazoa; phylum Chordata; class Actinopteri; order Anguilliformes; family Congridae; genus Conger; species Conger conger. The sequence continues at coordinate 17,338,581 of NC_083761.1, read as the reverse complement.
GGCCCTGCGGGAGGGCACGCGCGTGCAGAGCGTGGAGCAGATCCGCGAGGTGGCGTCTGGGGCCGCCCGCATCCGCGGAGAGACGCTGGGGCTCATCGGCTTCGGTGAGGAACGCCCCCACCCTCCGCCCTCTGGCCCTGACCTCGCACAGATAGCATTGCATAGCATAGCATAACATAACATAACATAACATAACATAACATGGCAAAGCATAACATACCATAATATCTTATAACATAATATAGCATAGCATAACATAACATAACAACACATACCACAACAAAGCATAGCATAACATGCCAAAATATAAAATAGTATAACATAGCATAGCATATAACATAACATAGCATAATGACATGAACAGGGCGAACCCTGTCGTCCCACCCAACGGCTGCATCTCTGGTTCGGCACCCAATATTTTATTCTCCCTTTCCATTTATACAATCCTTCACTCTCATTCACTCGTTTATTCCCTACCTTGAATAACTCCAGTTCACTCTCATTCTCTCTCGCTCATTCTTTGATAAAATTTTGTAATTAAATCTGTTACTCGCTCATGAGTTCTCATTTAGTCACACAGCACATAGGTATCTCATTCACACATTTCCCCTCTGCCTCCCTCCCTTATTGCTTCACACACTCATTCTCTCATACTTTTCCATGGTGTCCTCCGTCTCTGTCTCTTTGCGTCTCTACAGCCTGGATCCAGTGATAATGGCTCTGGCTGTAACTCGGCCCTTGCAGCGCGCATCGAACGCTTATCGACCCGTCTCTCTCCGCTGTTTTACCGCCTCTCCTCTCCCGAGCGCCTCCGCAGCGCACCTGTACAGGGCGCTCTCCTCCCGGCTCCTCCGCTTATCTGCGCCCCCGCACGCGCCTCCCCTCGGCCCCGGGCTGGGCGGCCGTTGTGCGCCCGGGCCTGCACAATGGCGGAGGCCCGCGGGAGGCCCGCGGCTGGACGGAGCGTTGGCCGGCGGTAAAGCCCGCGCGGACAGCGAGGAGAATGACCCGCCTGATCGCAGACGCCGCTCGCCTCGCCCGTCTTAGTCACGGCCAATTAAAAGTGCGCTTAACACCCGCGCGGAGGGAGATGGAGTCTGGCAGGCGCGAGGGTGGGAACAATAGAGCGCGCAGGTCTGGCTGGAGTGGCAGCGCTGTGATGTAATGACTAGACTCTGGAAGCTTCTCTCCAGGGATGGGGCAGGACTGCAGGGAAGTTAGGAGAATAATATAGGTACACACACGCACACGCACACACACACACACACACACACACACACACACACACACAAACATACACCCACGCACACCCATAAATGGGCGGTCTCATAAACACACACATTCCCAAACACATACACCCACACATACAATAAACACACTCACGCACACTCACACACAAACATACACATACACACCCATACATAGCCGGTCTCACAAACACACACACTCCCAAACACATACACCCACACATACAATAAACACACACACACACTCGCATACAAACATACACATACACATCCATAGATAGCCAGTCTCACAAACACACACACACACACATACAGGAAACACACTCACACACACATACACACACGCACACACACACGTACACTCACACACAAGCATGCACATACACACCCATACATAGCCAGTCTCACAAACACACACACTCCCAAACACATACACACACATACAGGAAACACACTCACAGACACACTCACACACACATACACACACGCGCACACACACTCACACTCACAAATACACACGGACACATCCAAAGAGCAGCTTAAATGTATTGCTTCTTACGATTTTTCAAAAGCTGATCTACATGAAGTGCAAAATCTAAATCACAGCTCAACAAAAAAAACATTTTTTTGTTATTTCATATAGTGCAGAATAAATTCTGGGTCACGGGTTCATAAGATCTGGGAAGCTGAGGCTTGCATTTACAGGCTAAAAGGCTGAACTGAACTTTTTTAATGTCAGTTGCACTTTCCCACAATTCCTTCCCTGATCTTTAAAAATTCATCCCTTCAACCTAGTCATAACTTGTGACCTCAAGACTTTTGCTATTTATCATGGGGAAAGGGAGGATATGGACTTCACTGTGGGGGAAGAGGAAAAATAAAGATTAGACGGCTTTCGCTTCAGGACAGCCGCCTGTGATCTTTCTCAGCCCACGAGAGGTGACTAGCTGTCCATTTTAGAAGTACATTTCAGAAAATATTATCGATCGCATAGTCGCACAGGAAGAAAAAAAGGCTGTGTCTGCGGCTTTGATAGAGTTCATTCTTCTGGTTTCTGCAGTGGCTGAGACCGGAGAGTACAGAGGAATGCTTTAGATATGCTCTCTCTCTCTTTCTCTCCCTCCCTCCCATTATCTCTTTCTCATTTTCTGTCTCTCACATTCTCTCTCACACATGCTTCGACCTTCCAGACGGTGCAGGCTTTTCTCACAGTTATTAATGCGGTACGAGACCGGGCCTTCCTCGGCCGGGCTCGATGAGGACGTTAACAGCGTGATGGGTTATTGATTCCCGGCGGGGTAGCTGCTCGGGAGAACGTGTCGGCCCCCAAACAGTTTCTCCCCCGTCTCCCTCGGACACGGGCGGCGGGGTGTCTGTGACAAACCTCACCTGGTCTCAATAAGTGTCGATAAGCGCCGACACGCTCTCTCTTCGCGGGCGCATTGATTTAATTTGCGATGGAGGCCTCGACACCGGCCGAACATGGCCGTCTGCGCTCCGCCGCGGCGCAGCAGGTGTTGCCAAGCAACTCGCCGGGGCCGAGGTTCTCCCGGAAAACAGGAAGCGCCGGCCATTTCTGTGGCGTAAAAAAAAAAAAAAAACGCTAGACGGCGGGTTACAAAACCAGGGGCAATCGAACAGCCCTTCAGAGCTTCGACTGGAGAGTCATGGGTCGCGTAGAGAGGAGCTTGCGTTTGGTATCTCGGTCACGGCTTTTACCGCAGGCTCCGCCCTGTTTGGGAGCGTGGGCGGTGGAGCCGGCTGGATGCGTAACACACACACCCCCCCTCCCCCCCCACACACACACACACACACACCCCACCCCAGAGCGTGGCGTTAATTAAATCGGAGGCTCTGTAAAAGCAGAGCTTCATTAACCTTTATCACAGCGTGAGCCGCCCTGGAAACCTGCTGATGAATGGCGTGCAGCGCAGCATCTGGAACAGAGGTGTCAAACTCAATTCCCTTTTTTTTGTTTTTTCTTTCTTACTCTCCCGCTTCTGCGCTTAATTACTTAATCAGCCTGATAATATATTCGGTTTGACACGCATTTGCTCTGTGCACCATAAGCTCTACCTGTGCAGGTGATCGGCTTTGAAGACCGAGCGATCACCTTTTTGCTTTTTTTTTTTTTTTTTTTTTACCCCCCACGGAATGCATTAAGCTCCAAGGTAACGATGTGTACTTGCTATTTTCTATCATTTCATATACAGGGGAATATATTGGTTTCCATTTCACGTAAAGCATGTCTTTTCTAAACATGACAGCTAGAGATCTGACCTGTCCATTCTCTATAGATATTCACCTCGAGTTCAGTATGATTGGCAGCCCACTAAACACATCGCTGGTTGCTTAATGTAAAATGGCAGGGATATGGCCACATTAGTTATGAAACCAAGACTGTCTCTAAATGGACAATACAAAATCATCATGTAGTGGGCTGAAAAAGACCTATCTTTTTAATTTCAGGATAAAAAAATTTAAATTTCAATCTAAAATAGGCTGAATATAGTATTAGTAGGTCTGGTTCTTTACGTATATTACAGCTTTTAATCATTATGATTGCACATGGTCTTATTTCCTTTTGGTGGGCTTGAACCACCAAACTTCTGGGTCCTAGTCATGTACCTTAGCAACAAGGTACAGGCTGCATGTCAATGGTCACGGCCTAAGGTATGGTTATGCTCGGATAGGATCTGTTTCTTGGAGGTTTCAATACAGATTTTCTTGCTGCTCAGATCTTCTTTTTTTAACCACATTTACGTCATGGTGTTATAAATGGTAACACAAATGGCATCACAAAGCAGCTTTACAAAGAGCCTAGGCCTGAGACCCCCCTCAGAGCGAGCCTAGGGTGACAGTGGCAAGGAAAAATCTCCCTGACTAACAGGCAGAAACCTTGAGCAGAACCGGGCTCGGGGGGGGGGGGGGGGGGGGGTTTCTGGGCGTGTCCCTGACGGGCGTGTCCCCTCCCTGCAGGTCGGTCGGGGCAGGCGGTGGCCGTGCGGGCCAAGGTGTTCGGCTTCAACGTGATCTTCTACGACCCGTACCTGCAGGACGGGCTGGAGCGCTCGCTGGGCGTGCAGCGCGTCTACACGCTCCAGGACCTGCTCTACCAGAGCGACTGCGTGTCCCTGCACTGCAACCTGAACGAGCACAACCACCACCTCATCAACGACTTCACCATCAAACAGGTGTGTGTGTGTGTGTGTGTGTGTGTGTGTGTCCCTGCACTGCAACCTGAACGAGCACAACCACCACCTCATCAACGACTTCACCATCAAACAGGTGTGTGTGTGTGTGTGTGTGTGTGTGTGTGTCCCTGCACTGCAACCTGAACGAGCACAACCACCACCTCATCAACGACTTCACCATCAAACAGGTGTGTGTGTGTGTGTGTGTGTGTGTGTGTGTCCCTGCACTGCAACCTGAACGAGCACAACCACCACCTCATCAACGACTTCACCATCAAACAGGTGTGTGTGTGTGTGTGTGTGTGTGTGTGTGTGTGTGTGTGTGTGTGTGTGTGTGTGTGTGTCTGCACTGCAACCTGAACGAGCACAACCACCACCTCATCAACGACTTCACCATCAAACAGGTGTGTGTGTGTGTGTGTGTGTGTGTGTGTGTGTGTGTCTGCACTGCAACCTGAACGAGCACAACCACCACCTCATCAACGACTTCACCATCAAACAGGTGTGTGTGTGTGTGTGTGTGTGTGTGTGTGTGTGTGTGTGTGTGTGTGTGTGTCCCTGCACTGCAACCTGAACGAGCACAACCACCACCTCATCAACGACTTCACCATCAAACAGGTCCGTAGCGTCACTCACAGCATGTACACAGGCTGAATGTTTCAGTTAACGCTACGTTTTTAAATCCCTGGTGTGGCCACGATAAGATCCGCACAGCTTTTGGGCTCTTAGCAAGACCCTTAACCCCACTTTCTTCCAGTGGGGGATTGTCCCCTGCTTTGTCTAATCAACTGTAAGTTAGAGCTAGTGAACTGTTTGTTGGTAATGATGCAATTGCCTTTTAGTTGCAGTAGGCAATTTTAGCTGCGTAACGATTTCTGTTTTTTCTCAGAAACAGGGATTATTTTTTCTCCTGTTCCCATTACATTTCAATCAATACATTTTTTTCTGAACTAAAAATAAATTGTCCATAACTACATTACTTTGGCAAGTTAGCCGTGGTATAAGCAGAATAATACCCTATGAAGGAGTCAGTTATGAGGAAATAATTGCCCGACAGGGTGGTGCTCGTTTAGTAAAAGAATGAGTGATAATGATGATGGCCATATGCCAGTTTGCAGGTTGCACAAATAATCAGTATTTATCCAATTTAAGACAAGACCGCATATGAAATTTCTGTTTAACTTCTCTGTCTTCCACATTAATCTGTACATGTGTTTTATGTGGTTTGAAGGAGTAAAGCATACCCTGCGAATTACATTACATTAATGGCATTCATCTCACAGAAGCGCAACTGCATGTTCTGAGATGTCTAACCTTCTTTAACGCTAATTAGTTCCCCTGTATCTGTTTCCAATTTCTTATTACTTAGTAGTATTGGAGGCTTTTGGCTTCACAAGAGATTGCTGTCTAGATTGTAGCGGATGTCTTATTTGTGAAAGGTACTGTAGGAAGAGGGGATATCAGAAGGAGGAAAGCCACTTCATTAAAAATATCCTTAATGCCCTAATCAAACCAAGACTTACATTTTCCGCCTTTAAATATTGGTGGCAGGGACATGTTGTTCCCAATGGATATATGTGGGAATAGAGGGCTTTTTAAAATGATTTTTTTAACATTTTTGAACAGTGTTTCAAAGTTATTATTTATATACTTGAAGTTCAGTATTATTGGATGATTCATAATAGTTAAGTAATTTCAAAGGACAATATATTTCATTCATATTGGGCGTACATGTGATTGCTCAATTTTAGGCCAAGCACTAAACGTCCATTGCCTTGGTGATCGTTATTGAGCTTCCCTGAAACATAATTTAATGTGACCTTGTGCCTGGTAGGGTAAGTGTTTTAAACTTACTATTATGCTTGGTCATTCATCATTCTGCAGAAATTGCATAAGCAGCCTTCCGTTGTGTTTAAAAAAAAAAAAAAACATTCTGGAACAGATAGCGTATTGAATTAATAATCAATTGACTTAAGTGTGTAGTTTATTGTAAATGCATTTTTGAGTTTGCAGGGTATTCACATACCAAGGTACTTGTACGTTTGAGTCCACTTCCAGCTAGAAGTATTTTCTAGAGTTGTTGAATTAACATTAGAGATGGGCCTTTTTATCCTACTCTGTGTGGGTGCTCCTAAACTTATGACAATAGATACTAGCCTGTTACTTTGCTTTGTCCAGTTACACTCTAAATGACAGGTTATATTACAGGGAAGTTCACTAAAAGGGTCTATACTACCAAAATAAAATAAGTTGCTAAGGTTACTTCAGCACATACAGTGTATATTAGGCCTGTATATTTGTATATTGTATATTTTATTTTATATCTCTATATTTTAATATATAGGTATATGAATGAACGTGTTTGCTGAATACTTCATAAAACCGGTCTCATACAGGTTTGACCGATATCTATCTATGGCTACAAGGACAACAAGGACAACAAGGCTGTACGCAGGTAGCACTGAAAGCTCAGCCACTGTCCCTTACCCACTACTGCCACCTGCAGGCTGAGTTGCAGAATGCGCCCCCCTGCGCCTCAGTTCAAGGCTAACTTTAAATGGTTGGTAAATGGTTGGCATTTATATAGCGCCTTTATCCAAAGCGCTCTACAATTGATGCTTCTCATTCACCCATTCATACACACAGTCACACACCAACGGTGATTGGCTGCCACCAAAGGCGCCGACCAGCTCGTCAGGAGCATTTGGGGGTTAGGTGTCTTGCTCAGGGACACTTCGACACAGCCCGGGTGGGGGATCGAACCGGCAACCCTCCAACTTCCAGACGACTGCTCTTACTGCCTGAGCCATGTCGCCCCTCTTTATGCCTCCAAGTTATTATGTGCAGTCACAATGCATTGTTCTTAATCTCGTGACAATTTCCCTGGCGACTAGCTATGTTAGAGTGGCTGTAGCGACCGGTAGCAACCCGTTCACTTTCATGGTAAAACACAGGCCTAGATGAGATGGCATTCATTATCTTTTTTTCATACAAGGTTGGATGGTTGACCTGTAACAGAAGAAAACAAAGATCTAAGGGGAGAACTTCACTGGTGCAGCAAACCTCTGTGCCCTCTGTAGGACTGGGTTGCACCTGCTGCAGGCTACTTCAGTTCAATTGAAGCCTAGTTATGACTTAAATTCCTACTAATACTCTGATGACATCACAGAAATAAGCTACAACATAACTATCAAGTAGTGATATTTCAGTAGCGATCTAGCCAGCTACGATGCCAAGTGGATTACCCACTCATCCTAGTAGGCTAATGACTTTACACCCAAACCAGTTAGGATGTGTAAGTAATCATGGTGCCACAACATTTATTAGCTGATTTTTTTGTAAAGTACGTCGTAGCTAGTTACTAAGCCTAGTTTGGACTTTAAACTCACTGGCTCATGCTAGCTTAAATTTTAGGAAATTATAGCATAGAAAACATTACAAGTAAACTAACCAGTGACATAAGTGATCCGAACAAACATATATATTCAATTTTTGTAAGCCTACTTATTGAGCAAATAAACCTTGCACTTCTTTCTGTTAACAATTTTTGTTTTTCTTCTCCCTGATGCCGGGTAATAATTTTTGACAAACAAAAGATTTACTTATCTCTCTCCCGATCAGCTTGATTTGAGCAACCATGAACTGCACAGAAATGAACCATAATGAATCTGTATTATCGCTGTATTTATATGCGCTATAGCTGACCTGAGATTTTTTTTGAAATATATTTATTTTCCAGAAAAACACATTCTTCAGCATGGCAGATGAGTCATGGTCACATGATTTTTGACATATATTAAGAACGATCCATAAGGAAAAAGTGACTCGGCCTAGTTCATTTGCTGTTTATCGACACTGCACTCTGAAATAAATAGTGTTTCAGGTCTGAAGCGAGTGACTTTTATTTATTTTCCTAGAGCGTTCCCGACAGCTCTGTGCTTTGAGTGGAGCTCTTTAAAAGACTAATGAAAGAAGGCTTGGCAGCACGACGCTTTATTTTCCCTGGATTTCAGTAAGATTTATGGAGTGGTTATCTTCTGTGAGCTTTTCTTACTTTTGAAGAGCTGTATTTGTTGTTACCTGCAGCTAGTTCATTCTTCCCTTGGTTTGTTGTGGTTTTGAACATGAACATATTATCCTGTACAGTTTCCAGTAAAGTATATGCTCAAATATCAGCAAGCCCTTTGTTTGGCTGCATTAACTACAGCACAGTGCATGTATGCATGCTCTCCATTAAAGACTGCTCCTCCTCTTCATGCCGCTCGTCCTAGAACTTGCAGCAGTCCTGCTGAGACATCCTGTATTTCAGCTAAAAATGGTAAAAGTGGTCTCGTACACAACACCCTTTGTCCCATATTTTCTCCCCGTCCTGCAAATTTTACCGGCTGCTGATGAATTGCTTTGACAAAAAAAAAAAAAACAACTGCTACTAAAAAAAAAACTGTGAACAAAAAAAAACAGACCAGAGGACAGTGCTCTTGCGAACGACCTACCGAATTTGGGTTGAGTAACGCGGCCTCTTATGAGTGTGCTGCCTCACGTATTCCGGCAAGGCGTTGTTGGCGGTCTTCGCTCCTCCTCACGTTGTCCTTCGTCCTCCACAGATGCGGCAGGGGGCTTTCCTGGTGAACGCGGCACGAGGGGGCCTGGTGGATGAGAAGGCCCTGGCCCAGGCTCTGAAGGAGGGCAGGATACGCGGGGCAGCCCTGGACGTCCACGAGTCAGAGCCCTTCAGGTGAGAGGGCAGGACGGGGCGCCAGGCACATCAGTGGAGCACTAGCGTCTGCAGGCCGCTGCAGTCGCCCTCTCTCTGTCTCTTTCTCTGTCTCTCTCTTTCTCTCTCCATGTCACTCTGTCTCTGTCTTTGTTTCTCTGCATTTCCTGTGTGACTGAGTCGTCAACACAGCAGCAGAAGCTTCTCTGACCCTGTTTGCAGTTATTGCTCACAACAGTGTAGTCACTCAGTGAAAGCGTATCATTTATGCAAGACTTACGCATTACTTACACTTAATTAACATTACCAAATAACAACTGATGGCCACTTGGCCTTTCTACTCCACTGTCTGCCACATAGTTTCCTATTTTCAGTAAATCATGTTTATCGCTAAACATAAAAGCAAGGTATCTTTTTTGTTTTTGTCGCCATTTTGTTTGTGGTGGTGAGGGAGGGTATCCATTGGGTCTGACCCTTGCAATTGAGCGATCGTGAGTTACACAGCAGTTACCGAAATAACCATGGGAGAACCTTTGGCTGGAGAGAACCAGTTGTTTCCGCTGCAAGTGTTCCATAGACTTCGAGGCTCAGCCTTTTTCAGCTGAGCCAATGGGGAGGGTAGCCTGCCCCTTACATGAACTGCCATCACACTGTCGCAGGTGTGAGATTTAGAGAGCAGTACTCACGACGGCCTTGACGTGACCGATGCTAGCTGACGCTCGCTCCTCTCGCACAGCTTTGCCCAGGGCCCGCTGAAGGATGCGCCCAATCTGATCTGCACCCCACACACAGCCTGGTACAGTGAGCAGGCCTCCCTGGAGATGAGGGAGGCGGCAGCCACGGAGATCCGTCGTGCCATCACCGGTGAGCCCGACGCCCGCTGTGGTTTGGGGTTGGGGATCCCTGTGGGAGCTGGGGGTTATATTTGTTTTCTTGATTGGTGAATATGAAATCAATTACTGATGATGTGGATTGGCGAATTTGTGTAGGTTCATAGGTTAGGTTCAATCTAGAATTGGGTTAGATTGAGTTAAGCTTCACTTTATCTTCAGACCAGTTAAAGTCACCAATAGTCAGATATTCATTCCTGTCCACTGCGGATAGAATGTTGGATAACTGATTTACATATAGCTTGGTTGGTGCATGCTGGGGTTTGCGAGAAGTTATAAGCGTAATCATGTGAGTTGAAGTCAGATTCAATTTCAGAAGTGCCTGGGAGTTCGATTGAATAGCAGTCTATTGTTTTAGAATGCCGTATGAATGGAGATGACTAAGTTGTGACCCCTTCCACCTTCTTTCCCAGCATGCAATTTTCTCCCTTACCCAGATGTCACATTTACACTTCAGTAGGTCCCACACAGCCGTGATTAAGTCGGTATCTCTTAATAGATGTCATCGTTAGCCTTACGATGCGGAGGGGGGAGGGGGGGCGGTGTGGGCCAGATAGCCCAGGGCCTGATCCGGACTATAATATCTTGTTTGCTGAAAGATGTTAATTGATGATTGCATATTCTCAGCAGATATGTTTGGGGGCAGGGGGGTGCAGGGTGGGGGGGGGGGTGTTCAGGCTAATTAATAAACCCCTGCGCTCATCTTTCAGACATAACGACTGTGTGTTTTTTCCAGTGATTCACGCTCGTGCCATTTTAAATAATCTCCCTTTCCTTGTCCTCCGCGCTCTTGGGAATAGGTCGTATCCCTGACAGCCTCAGAAACTGCGTCAACAAGGAGTTCTTCGTCACCTCGGCCCCCTGGGGAGTGGTGGAGCAGCAGGCTGTTCATCCTGAGCTCAACGGCGCCGCCTACAGGTGGGTAACCACGGCATAACGGAAGCGCGCCGTGTCTGTGGCTTTCGTCATGTTGTTAACATCATTTGTCTCTGCTCTTTGTCTTGCAACATATGCCAAAGAATTTTGACATTTCTACATAATTTAAGAAGTGATAGAGTGTGCTGCAAACCCCAAATATCTTTGTACCGACAAACATAGTTTTAAAAATTAGCATAGTTTAAAGATTAGTTTGAAAAAAGTAAAAAATTATTAAACCTACACTACAGCATGAACATACCGATTCACAGATGTTATATTAGCTCTGATTATAAGCAGCCCAAGCGTATTTTCTAAGGCAGTACTTTTCGGTGGGTGTGTGTTTTGATCCCTGACCCATCCTGCTGGTATTGTTGGGGATGTCAGGGTGGATTTTATCCATCGTTGTAATTACTAAGCATCTCAAAATATCAGCCTTGATGACGTAAAGGGACTGACTGCTTCTCTCACACAGCCGAGTGAACCAAACGCTACAGGCCGTAGCGACCGGTGGTGTCCAAGACAAATTATATACCTAAATCAGAACCAGGTAAATACTCGGACCCAAGCCTGTCTGGGCTGGGGAGGGATAGATGCTGTTTTCCCCCTATTTTATTTTCGTTACTGCCATATGTCTTAATGCTGCATTACCAACCCAAACACCTCCCTTCTTCCTTCTCCTCCTCCTTGCCACAAGAGATAAAAACGACTGAATACACAAACAAGAGCTTCTCTATTTTAGGTTCAGCATAGCCTCTTTCCTCAAGTTGCATCATTTTGACTCAGAGCGAGATCGCACCGATGCTACTGTAAAGTCGTTAGCACACTGTGATTCGTGTCTAGTTGCACAGGCATGACATGGCTACCCCACGTGCCCCGGGGCCCTCCCGTGCACTGCGGCCCTGGGTCTGCACCAGCGGAGATTAGATATACCCCGTCTGTAGCAGGGCTTGAGAGAGGGAGGCACCATCTGTCTGCATATCTGTCTTTCACCCTCCTCGTCCGTTCGTTTATCTCCTTCATTCTTCATCTTCACCTTCATTCGCACATGCCTTCTCGCCCTGCTGTGTACAGTTTACTGAAGACTTAACGCATAAAGAAGCATCTGTGTGGGGCTTTTAAATGGAGATGCGACATGCAGTGCTAACGCTAACGTAACTGTCTGAGCTCCCATTAGCAGCACGGTTAGAACTCCCAATTTGAACTTTGTTTTTGGTAGATGCTAGCGTTACTCGTGCTGTGGTGTTTTCAGTGTGGTTTTTCCAGGGTGAAAATAGTTTTTTAACTGTTATTTACACTTACACTTGCTAGAAATTTTGAAAGGGTTTGTCATTGTGCTGGCAGCACTGTAGGTAGTTTATTTTGCAGCAAAGTAAAGCAGCTGTCGGCTAATGCTAATTCATTTTAGCATTTTCGCAGTGTGCCTTTTAGAATGGGTTTAGAAAGTATTCGGTCACTTTGACAGACCTTTTCGGGTGAAAATAAAGGGGTCGGGGGAAAGGCCCAAACCAGAAGCGGAGCTCCACTAGCCCCACGTAGCTCGGGCAGTCTTTGAGTTTGGCGTGAGAGTTTGTGTTTGCTGTGAACACGGAGCGACTGTCCGAGGCAGGGTTAGCACTCATCCTCCTCTTCTCTCTCCCCAGGTACCCGCCAGGCGTGGTGGGCGTGGCTCCAGGTGGGATCCCCGGAACGTTGGAGGGCATGGTGCCAGGGGGAGTGCCGGTGGCCCACACCTTGCCCTCCGGTACACACCCCTCGCAGGCTCCCTCGCCCAACCAGCCCTCCAAACACGGAGACACCAGAGAGCACCTAACCGAGCAATAGCAGTAGACCCAGGAGCGCTCACACACCAACACTCAACCCGGGACCAAGAGACAGTGAACACACCCACTGCCCTGCACTGGGAGCCGGCACGCGTTTCCACGGATTTGTACTTCTCATTTTGTTTAGATGTTTTTTTGTTTATATATATTTTTTTGGTTTAGTACATTTTTTGGGTTATTTTTATTTTTTTTGGAAATGCCAGTTTTTATTGGACGTTCCAGTGTTAATACAGTGCAGGTGGGGCGGGGCTAGCGTGCCAGCTGGGAGGAGCCTCGGCCTCGCCCAACCACTCCTCGTCTCGTGGGAAAGCCTGCTTCCTGACGTGCAGATCAGAGCTCAGAGAAACCACGACATCACGTGTTACTGGACCCCGACGCCCATCCCACCCCCACCCCACCATCCCACCCTGCCTCGTGACCCCTTCCCCCAGATTCCCTCCCCCTCTAAACCCCCCTCCCCTCCCCCCATGTCAGTTAATGTGCGTCTGAAGGTTATTCTCGGTTCATTCCGTTTATTCAAGCCCCGAAAAAGCGAATACGCTTTTCTTTTATTCTTTAATGTGAGAAATAAGAAGAAAATAAAAAAAAGATTATAAAAATATATATATTTATCAGACAACAGCAAAAGGAAAGAAAAAAGATTGCCCACAGCAGCAGCAATCTATGTAGTGAACTTTAACCCTTTCCTGGCCAAAGGCCTTCCATGATAGGTAGTTCTCAGAATGGGCTTTGACCACCCAGAAGAGCGCTTCCACACAGCAAGCCCAGCCTGCCTCTGGCCACGGAGTATTTAAAACTATTATCTATTTACCTAGACTGTAGCACAATAGTCTTAATGGAGGTATTCAAGGTCACGCAGCACTCTCAGATTGCATTTGTATGGTTTGGCTAATATGCAGAAGTGCTTCATGAAACGGCCCCATGAAGTGTAGCAATTACTTATTTATTTGCTTTAGCCTTAGCATAAGCCCTTAGCGTAGAGTAACTTGCATAGCTTGCATTTTTATATATTTGCCATTCATGCAGAAGGATGTTTACTTTTGCAGTTCGGGTCCATTACTTTGCTCAAAGGTATAGCAGGAGTACTCTGAGAAAGATTCAAGACTCTGCCGTTCTGGTTACCAATCCACTGCTCTACCCCAGTAAAAAAAACAACTGCAGAAACAAAGCTGTCCTGTGGGTTCATTTTAACCAAATGTATCTGATTCATACATTTTACATACAGAATATGTTCACGTGGAACTCATAGCTATTTATATACAGTAGATATTGGGATCAAAATTATTGGAAGTACTCAGTAGCACACGCTCATTTCATTTCTGGCAGTGAAGTTTTACGTGGGAATTGTTTGAACAGTCTTCAGTTGAGATGAGAGGAAGTTTGTGTGTGAGGCAGCAAACTATCCAGCAAATTCAGCCTTCAACTAACATCTGATTGGTTATGGGATTGACGTCCTATTTCTGAGCAAAGCAAGAAGATATTGTATGTGAATTTTTCCCCACTTGCGACTGATCGCACATTCTCTTCGACCTCATCTCCAGAAGGTTTTGATAGACTGTTTACTTTTTTATATATAAATCCATGCCTCTTCACCAGAAGTAAGATTACATTCCCTTGATCAGGAAAGGGTTAAAGTAAACATTAGTTGTGGATTAAAGTTAAACCACACATTTCTTACTGACTCAGGAAAACACCTTTTTGCAGATATTTTTCCCCAAAATATTGTCTGAGAAAGAAAAAAAAAGCTGTCTGGATATTTCTCTCTTCCTACTCCCTCTCTCTTCTCCATTGTGATATTTTTATATAACAGACACATCCCGTGTGTTTGGTGTTTAAAAGTTTTGCAGAGTCCTGTTAGATTTGTATTGCCTAGTTAAATGTTCTTATAACCATAGTCCTTTTGTGAACCACCTCTCTCTCTTTTTTTGTTCTAATGAAGGCCAGTTGGAGCTCTTGAGGGCGTTGTACTCTGAGAGAGCAATAGCAAACTCTTACTAGTGTCCCAACAATAGCAGACGATGGCTGCCAGAGAAATGTTTTGTTTTTAGTGTGAGTATTTGTATTGTTTCTTGTACAAGGTGAACATTTAGCATTCAGTGCAGTTCAAATAAAAAGAAAAACAACTCCGAAGTCCTGTTGTTTGTGTCTAAATGCTTTTTTTGGGGGGGGGGGGTTTGCAAACACTGATCACATGTTGAATACAACAGAATACACTTGGTAATAAAATGTATTCTATATTCATACCATATTTTTCATAATTTGAACAAGGTGTACTCTATCAAGTAAACAATTCAGGCTGAAACATCAATATCATTTTTCAGCTGAAAGCTATAAAGGACAAGGTTAGAGCTGAAATTCAGTACACACGATTTAAAGGCTGATTATTCATCCCATACTGCCATCTTGATGCGTTTCATTACGCTGTATCATAAACTTTATTCCCCATTTCGGTGACAAATTACCATCTACAGAACCTGCTTTCTCCATCGTTGATTGAGGATCTGAGAATGGTATACGTTTTACCACAGGGGGGTGCTATTTAACTGTTAAAGCGATAGTTCACTTTCGACTTTCTTTGGTATTTCAGTTTCAGCATGATTTTGAATAAACCCAGACAATTTTGTATGTGATGAAGGACATTCTGACTCACTGCCAAACTATCCTTCTTCATACATGAAATGGGGCCAACTAAAAAAATACACTCAAATTGAAACAGAAAAAACTGCAGAAAGTGAACTATCCCTTTAATTTAAAGTTGAGTAAGTATCCTGGTCCTCCGCTTAGTGTAATCAAAGTGTTTGCCAAAATCCTTGGGTTTTCTTGTCAAACCAATGAAACACAGGACAGGAATGAACTCCATAGTAAAGCAGTTATTATGTTGGGCATGAGAACTCAGTTTGTATGGTTTCCACATTGAGGTGAAAGATTGATGGCTCTAAAACATAGTTATGCACTTCATAATTAGATTGTAAAGTAGGATCTAGATTGAAAGATGAAGTATAGAGATTGGCAGTCTAGGTTAATAAAATAATAATGAATATGTCAATGTAGCCAGCTGTCAAAATTATTATTTTTTACCCATTTATAATGAACTGACCGTGGAAGTGGGCGGCACGGATGGTGCAGTGGGTAGCACTGCCGCCTCACAGCAAGGAGGTCCTGGGTTCGAATCCCCGTCGGCCGGGGCCTCTCTGTGTGGAGTTTGCATGTTCTCTCTGTGTCTGCGTGGGTTTCCTCCGGGTACTCCGGTTTCCTCCCACAGTCCAAAGACATGCACGTTAGGCTGATTGGAGAGTCTAAATTGCCCGTAGGTATGAGTGTGTGAGTGAATGGTGTGTGTGCCCTGCGATAGACTGGCGACCTGTCCAGGGTGTATTCCTGCCTTTCGCCCAATGTACGCTGGGATAGGCTCCAGCCCCCCTGCGACCCTGATCAGGATAAGCGGGTTCAGATAATGGATGGATGGATGGATGGATGACCTGGGAAGTACTGAACAAAGGTTGTTTAATTTCTGTGAAATTGAGAAAACAGTTTAACGTAACATTTTGCACAGGGACACTAATCCATCTGTTAGGTCCAAATTTTCCATGGCTGACTGGATTTGTTTTTGCATCACACTGATTTGTTTTGGAGGCAGGATGTTTGCTGGATAAAAGCCTGCCATCAAGTGTTTGTAATGGGAATGCAATCCTTTGGCACTGGCAATCTGAATATTGGTGCCTGTTATGATAGACACAAAAATATTCAACCAGTTTGGCGAAATCTAATAAATTAAACTAATATGCAAAAAGCAGAAAATGACATGAAAAAGAAGTTAACACTCCAGGTTTCATCTTTTGGTTGATTTCTGGCTACAGTTTCCATAATGGAGTTAAGAAACTGCTTCCACAATTTCATTCCCTTGGTTCAAGAACAAAAAACGTATCTTGTTTCTGGAATCTTATTACCACTGATAGGCTCTTTAGCACAGCCATTTAACTGTAGGTGAGCCCGGATGGCTCCCACACTGCACTGTAATGGAAAACTGCATCAATATAGATACCTGGCACATGCATACACATACTGCATACCCTTGGTGGATGTTCATTTAAAACGATTTTTATTAGCTAGGTGCATTTCATGTTTAGAGGGATTATTTACCCTCATAAACCACATAATGCCAGAAAGAGCTTTGCAATTCCATGAATAAAATCCCTATGTTTAAGTTCATGTTGTACTTACTGTGCCATATTGCAAACAGTGACATAAAAAGGAGGTAGCAACTCAACGATTAATCAATAGGCTCCTAATTAGGTTGTTGAACATGTGCTTAATTTCATTCATAATTTTTCCCTTAAACAGCCTCGTTATCATTTGCTTTATCTTTAGGGTAGGTGATTTGGAGGGTAGCTAATCCCTCTAAACATGACAAGCACCTCATTCAGAACCAATCTTGTATTGTAGCAGTGGTTGGAGCAAAAACCAGCATACACAGGGGACCCCAGGACCGTGATTGGGAACCACTGGTTTAAACAGACATTGTCTATTTCATTGGCAAGCTCTGTTAAATGAAGGGAAGAGGCACATGAGAAGTCTTTCCACGAGAGGACCATATTTCATATGACAATAATGATAGAAAATGAGATAAATATAGACTACTCGCACACCTCCATTGTCCTGGTTCTCTTCCTCCTGACTTTCAGGCAGAGCAAGGTGAGAAACTGCCGTTCTAGTTTCCCGCTGTGTCAGGTTTCGCAGGGTCCAGTGGAGAGGTTGTGTTTCCAGTTCACAGCTGCTGCAAGGTGTGAATTATCCCCAAGGTGAAGACCAGAAACAGAAAAGATGACAAAACAGAGAGGCCGTGTTGTGGCTTCAATTTTCACCCCAGGTGCAGGCTGTTACTCTGTACTCCAGTATTGGATTTTAAATTAAACAATGAATATGAGGTTAAAGTGCAGACTATCAGATTTCATTTCAGGGTATTTGCATCCATATCGGATGAGCCATGTAGGACTTACATCTGCTTTTCATACTTTACATAATCCCTTCCTTTTAAGAAGGAAAAATTAATTCGACAAATTAATAATGTGATTTAGCTGTTATATTTAGGACTTGGTTGCAAATCCTTTTGATGGTTGGCTGAAGTTTGTGGCCCATAGGCATCACCAGACACTCATTATCTTCCCTAATGATGGTACTGAATCTTCAGCTTGTTTGTTTTGGGGGATTTTTTGCCTTCAGGCAGGTCTACGTCCTGTTGGATTCAGGACAGGTGATTGATTTGGCCAGTCAAGCATGTTCCATTATTTTTGGAACTGAAAAACTCCTTGGTTGCTTTTGCAGTGTGTTTAGGGTCATTACCCTCCTGCAAGGTGAAGTGCTGATTTTGGATGCATTTGGTTCAATCAGAGCAGACCCAGCCTTTTTGGTACAGGGCAATACTCATCTGTCCATAATGCTGTTCCAGAACTCTACAGTATACTTGCTTTTTGCAAACTGGCTGTTCTGTTGAGGCTTACTAGTATTAATCTTCTTATGGTTCTGCTGGTGTAGTCTTCTCTTCATGGGAGCCTTTGACACATCACCTTTTATCAGCCATCTTGTGCATGAACTAAAGATGCCTGGAAGTACAGAGCCAAAACAGCAAACACGGGCGCACAGTAACTGATCCATCAAATACTTCAAAGTCAAGTGAAAGCATAACAACATTCCATTCTTGTTAATATTTAAAATGTTTTTGTTCAGCAGGTGAATCAGGTTTTCAAGGACTGGTTAAACGAGGAACCTTCTTCGGTCCTGTTTTTGCATCTCAACTAAATAACTGGGTAGTTAATGTGGTTTTGTGAATAGGTACTCAGAAATAGTCAAGTAATAAGTGGCATGACCTGGCACAATAATTACTAAATGCCTGAGACCAGGGTGAACTGTCCATAAAGAATACCTTCTACTTTAAAAAAAAAAAACAAAAAAAAAAAACACATTATTAAAAGATTTATGTAGTTATACATTTCAATAAAAGGCAACAACATATTCCTGTTAACGTATAGCAGTTTTAATATTTTAATGTTAATTTAAAAATAACACTCCAAATGTCTTCATACTTAATTTTATTTCTCCTTATATAATCCATCCTCCTCACAAGCATTCACTCAAAAGCCAAGTATTGATGTTACTTATGTGTCCCATTTTGTCAGATTTGCATCCATTTCATAAACAAAATGACAATTAGGTAGTGTTCAAACTATGTGTCCATTTTAACTAAAGAATCCCATGAAAACAGTGCATGTACAGTACTTTCATCTATGGTAATAACACCAATGCAAACTATTCAAACGTCTCGTATAATGCACCATCGCTTTGGTTTTGGACTTTCATCTTTAAGAACTGTGAATAAACATTGGTGAATGTCGAGACCTGTCAAACAGTAAAAAACGAACCAAAAGCAACAGGTGTCTGAGAAAACTTGATAACCCACAAAGATATTTTTGTGAAAGAACAAGACGATGTGTAGGTCTGTCTCCTACACTTCAGTGATGGAATGAGGCTGTCTAGGGATGACTCGGTTGAGTAAAGATTTCAAAAGCCTTTGCCAATTGAACTGAAAATAACTTCTAGACTAGAAGTCTAGATCTCATATTCAGATCAGAAGATGGGTTAACAGGATTAACCTGACCACTAAAAAGAAATCAAAAGGACCAAAAAGAAACAGAAATATGAGAACAGGACAAGACATGGGTGATTCTAATTTAATATTAATGCATTATTTCTGTCATGTTGACATGAGTTTTGTGACTTCTGCCCCACAAAATAAGCACCTAAATTGTAACATCAAAATGAGGTACTAAATCACACATGAATAAGTAAACTTTTACAGATTTTTTTTCCTCACAGCAAGAGTATGTATTTTGTGCAACATAAAATTCTTCAAGATTGAATTAACAATCAACAAAACCACAAAAAGATAAACAAAAGTCCAAAAAAGGAGAGAATAGAGATCAGAACCTCTGCACACTAACCCTCCCAGCCAAATAAATAATCTCAATTATTTTTCTCTAAAAAAGGTTTTTTTTCCCAGAAGGCTTGCAAAAAGGTAAACAAGGGACAGAAAACGTATGTTGATGATCCCCCTTAAAGAGAAAAATAAACTCCCTTAAATCTGAAATGATAATCTTTTCCTTACCTTCACACACTTGCTTTCAAAATTGGGCAGGTATACCTATATACAAATACATTTGTGTATATATGTATATATTTATATACATACACTAATTAGCTTTAATTTAACCAAGTGTGCAGTGTTTGCTGTCAAATATACAATTTCCTAAATACGTTTTTCTCAAGTTTAGGAAGAATGTGATTAGGGGTCCTGACATTGGCTTGCGCCCACCCCCAAATAACAAGCGAGCCAATTAAAACGGTTTGACTCCAAAAGGGGGTGGGGTGGAAAAAAGAAAACAATCTCTTCAGGAAAACATCATTTGAAAATGTGCTTTTGTAAGTGCCCATAATAAATTGATATAAAGTTTCCTTTCTTTATGCTGGTATTTTTCCTATAACATTATTTCTTAAACAACCACATGCATTACATTTACGGTCAGAGATTTACATCTGGGGGGGGGGGGAAGAAACAAGGAAAAAATAAAGAAAATATTTCGGATAACATTTCCGTAAACTACAATCCTTTATTTCAATCCATCCCAGTTCTATTATGCAGCAAAAGTAGAGGTCTGTCTTGTCAGTCTTCCGTTTGTCCATTTGCGCTTTTGTGTCCGTGTTCCAAGGTCTCCTGGTAACAGTAACAGTTGTCTTCTTGGGTATTTCTGAAATGGTTAGCTGGCCTTCCCTCTACGAGGGAGTTCTCAGTGTCGTCCTGGGCTGATCCGGGCGTGGGGGATGGGGGTTTGGGTGCCCCCCCCTCGGTCCTCTCTTGTCCCTGGGCGGCTCCGGGCATGGGGGATGGGGGTCTGGGTGTCCCTCCCTGGGTCCTCGCTCGGCCGTCCTGCCCTCACTCATCCTCGTCCTCCTCGTCCTCCTCGCCGTCGGACAGGGAGGTGCAGGGCCGGATCTGGCGGTAGCCGTCCAGCCACTTCTCCACCATCTGTGTGACCAGGGGGTGGTTCCTGCGCCGGGAGCTCTTCTGCATGGCCACCAGCATCCCGCCATCCGTCACACAGCAGTCCAGCCACTCCCGCAGCAGCCTCTCCTGCTGCTCCTCGTTCCCCATCTGAGGGAGGGGAGAGGCCCGCAACGTTACCGACACGCCAGGGCCCCGCTACCACGCCAGGGCCTCGCTAACTCGCCAGGGCCACGCTAACGCGCCAGGGCCACGCTAACGCGCCAGGGCCACGCTAACGCGCCAGGGCCACGCTAACGCGCCAGGGCCACGCTAACGCGCCAGGGCCACGCTAACGTGCCAGGGCCCCGCTAACACGCCAGGGCCCCGCTAATGTGCCAGCGCCTCGCTAACACGCCAGTGTCTGAAATGGTCCATAGACTAAAGCCCCATCCACACCAAGAATGATAAAAATGTAGTTTTTAAAAGAGTTCGAACTCAAGTCGATGGCAGAGTGCGCATCACATAATGACAGTGACGAACGATATCATTGGAATCACTTTCAGAGCGAAATACTGACAGGCAATCAAAACCCACGTTTAAAAACGACTGACATAGGCCAGAGGCTATTTGCAGAACGTTATCGTTCAGCAGTATGGATGCTCACATCGTTATCATTATAGTTATGGTTATAGTTATAGCTCTTTGTGTGGATAGGCCTTAACTAGGGCAAGGGGTTTCAAAGTATGAGACAGTGGGCCTCCCTTTAGATAAAGCTTGGATAATAGTGTAACAAATGCAGACACTTAAGCGACTGCTAAAATTAGTCTTTGCTTAAAGGGTAGTGCATTCACATACCTTAGCATTATGGGAAACCTTCACTCCTATACATGCACTCTTACCGCTCATGTTCAAAGAGCAAAGAACATAAGGGGAAATAATGGAGAATACCAGGCCAGTGCATTCTTAGGCGCAATAAATGTGTTCACAAAAAGGTAATGACATACAGTAAACTGTGACGTGGGTGCAAATGTGATCACAGCAAATGTACGCAAAGTTCCTCTGTTGATTTATGACCAGCAATGTACACACATCTCTGCATTTATGAATCCTACAGGGAAGCGGCTGCATCCCTGCATGTTAGCAGATACAAGCACGTGACATCACAACTGTGAGCCCACACCAGCGGTCTCAGCCCTGCACTGCAAAACTACATCAACCAAAGGTATTTTAGTCTTATATTGAGGCTTAATCTTATTTATTTCACCTTTTCACAAAATAAGATGAAAATATTCCCGATGAGGTAAGACAGTCTGTTAAATGTTCTTATTCCATTGGCAAATCAGTCAATTTCACAAGCTAACATTAACTCAAAACAAGCTAACATTTTCTATTTAATGGAAAAAGACTTTCTGCAGCGTGGGCAGACACAGTGGCGAGAGAGAACCCACCTCTTGTGCGGATAAAAAGTGTATGTGTAGCAGCTTCCTGTCGCTGTCGACTAGGGGCAGGAAGGTGACGGTGACGTCGTCGTCAGTGTTGAGGTTGGCGCCCGCGCCTCGATTGTCGTAGCCGTCGTTCTCCATGGCCACCAGTGCGGAGAAGTGACCCCTGGTGTATCCAAGGGCGATGGGGCTTTTCCAGCAAAAGCTCTGTTCCCACAGTAAAGGCAAATACACACCTGGAGGGGAGATGGCAAACACAGCCAATCAAAGCCAAGCCTATCGCTGCAGCAATGGGAATGTTTTACCAAGATTTTGTATTTATTATTTAATGGTTACTTATTATATAATGCTTCTGAAAATTTCCAATGCCTGACACTAGATGGAGTTTTGTTGTTATTAAAGAAATCCATAACCCCCCACCCCCCCCTTCCCATGTTAAACTGCAACACTTCAAAATACATGAGAAAAATACCAATTACTTCCACAATAATTACATTACATTAGATTATTTGCATTTGGCAGACGCTCTTATCCAGAGTGCATACACCTAACCAGGGACAAGTGCGCTGAAAGACCCTAGAGGGAGTTTCAAGTGCAATAATATTGCCCTGTCGCAAAATACTGTATTTATTGAAATTATATTTTCCATACATTTCGAATATATTGTAGTACACTCCATTTTTCTAAGGGTAATAGCGAATGGTCTCAGGTACCCTTCAAGGAAACAGATGACAAACAGCAGCTATTTAATGACAGCGGATCCTTGGGGGGGGGGGGGGGGTTGGGGAGAACAGTTTCACAGTTTCATCGGGCTGAAGTGACCGACTGGGCTATGACCGAAGAGACACTGACTGAAGACACTGACTGAAGCTGACACTGACTGACTCCAACTCGCGAGCGGGTATACAGCTCATAGGCGGGGATGGGGACGGGGCAGATTACGGAGCCGCAGAGCCGTCAGGAACAGTCCCGCATCCTGCCGTCCGGACCCCCGCTTTAACGAGCGTTCCCCGCAGAGAGCCGGCGGCACGAGACGCAAATCATTCCTCCATTACCCCGGCATTAGCGCAGGACGGGATCATTACAGCCCGCATTCATCAGCCCGCTGCCGCGCCCGGCCCCAAATTAAAACCAGCGGGCCACCGTGAGTAAAAGCCCTCTTTCTGCTCCGCGTTTCTGGATACGCCGCAGCCTTAGCTGGGGGTTTATGGTCGCTAAACGAGAACGTGCTTTGCAATGTTTCATTTTTATATTTTTTCTCGTTATGGTCAAATGACAGTTGTACGAGGGTAGGCGAGTTTCCAGTTGCCGTTTTTTTTTTTTTTTTTTTAGCAGGACCTCAGAGTAGGTCCCCTTCAGTACGTTAAAAACAGGTCCCACCATTCACATGGGAGTTGCGCTACAATGGCCGCAGTGTACATGTGCGAGCCCCGCCGCGTTCCAGGGCCTCCGTCTCGGACTGAATGGGGACTGAGGCAGTAACTGTTTTCATGCAGGGTATAATTTGCGGCCTTGACCGCAGCACTCTCCGTCACTCCGGGATTTAAACATCCAATTGCAGGCTCCGTTTAACAGGCTACGTTCTTTCAATGGCCAGGTGCTTCTCATTAAACCATCAAGGGAAACTCTGAAGCCAGGCTCAGTCAGCCACAGAATCAACCAACTGATCGCTTCTGCAGGTCTGAACCAAAACTGCCGGTTACTACCACTCTGGACCGCTCAGTTTGTTTTTAATGACTACATGTAACTGTAACTTGGACACAAGGAAAAGCTTTATGTTCTGAAAACCAAACTGAAATGCTCCACCCAGGTTAAAATAAAACAAATACACATACCAGCATGTTTACCACATGAAAAACAAATATGCAACAACACACCCTTTAGACTTAAGGGGGGGGGGGCTGCTACTCACCTTGAAAACGAGTGAACCCTAATGTTTCACCACGGAAACTCTTGTAATACTTCACTCCGTAAACTATGATTGGTCTACGAAGAATGTGTGCAAGAACAAAAATGTGAGTCTGTTCCAAACTGGCTCCAGGCTACGAGGGAAAAAGAAGAGAAATTCATGTTATTCAGCTGCTTATGCATACGTCCATACAAGGCTGGACTCTACTTGGATAACTGAAGAACTTCGGTAAAGCAATGAAGACGCCCCCTCTACAAACTATCCTACTTTAAAAACTCTACAGGTCTATTTACCACAGGTCTATTTACCATCAATGAAAATGCAGGCTGCATAAAGGACCATTCTGTGCTAGTCAAATGTAATAGAGTGGGCCTCTGTGCCAGTGCTAATACATTCAATTCAAAGGTCATTCATTTGCTGAAAGATTTCTGGCTCCAAGCACAAATATCATCTCATGTTTTCATCTCAAGTATCATCTTAAGTCTTCAATTTGTTCTACATTTCACAAGGAATCAGAGAGCTACCGGCAGAAAATGTATTTTGAGGGTTGTGCATTTCACCGTTCAGTGTGAAAAGCTCTGGCAGGCTCCAAGGCCAGGAATACTGGGTTCATCTCGGCTTGCAGGGTGTGTTCAGTGAGCTCAATCACATGCAAATACGTAAGGTGTGTCATAAAATATGGACACCTGACTAGGTAGGGCGAGGAGACATGTCCTTAAAAACAGAAAGGCCTCTGATTGGTTGGCATACCTGACTGGCAAGCGAGAGGATGAAAGCCCAGTCCTCCTGCCACTGCTCCTCCCTCAGGGAGAAGTGCAGGCCAAAACTCTGCGAATACCACGACTCCCACTCCTTCCAGCGCGTGTAGAACCTGAAAACCAGCCGCACACACACCCTCTAAAACCAACCGAACGACAGCAGCCAGTGCCAAGCCTTTCATCAGACAGGCACGCACCGAGACGCCCTAACGCACATGACTGGACGCGCTTTCAAACGACGCCCATCGGACACTGCCCTGTTGTTATGCCAATAAACAAGCAAAATCAATATCTACAATCTAAAATATTCCATTAAAACTGTTAGGCTACATATTTTTAGATAGAAAAACAATACAGGTCTGACATGGTTTGACCATGTCAAACTTAAACGCAAGCTCAGTTCTTAAAGCCGACCAAATGGTCACACTGCTGACTGGTTAATATATGGCCTCCAAATGACCAAACCCAAATTCCACCTGTACTGACCAGTATAAGTATTACTTTCACAATAAAAAAATTGACTGAATAAAATAGGCTCAATATCACAGTATCTGCTTTTGTTAAATCTTTATGACTATTCAAAACATAAATTTGAGTTCATTTTGACTTCACCTCATCTTTAATCAGATTACATCTTGTAACACAAAAATACACAATGTCATGCACAGATGCACATTATACATCCTGTTTTACATGTGCGGTTAGGCAGCCTCTAGCCTGCAGGGAGGCCGCATGCTCACCAGTGTGAGCAGTCGTGTAAGCTGTCGTGCAGGGTCTTGCGCAGCACCGAGTCCTTGTCGTAGATGCCCCAGGTGGCCTGGAGCACAGAGTCCAGCAGGCAGTCCCCGGCCGTGCGGTTCCACAGCGCGTACAGCCTGCTGTCCAGCCGCGTGCCCAGCTCCAGGGACCAGTTTATGATGGGAGACTCCTCCTCCAGCTCTGAGACAGAGGAGAAGGGCATGCCCCGTTCAGGTGAATATAAACAAATCATTCCTTCATTTAGCTGACACTTTTATAGTTGATGAGACTAAGGTGGGGACAAACGTCCCCTGGAGCAATATGGGGTTAAGGTCAATTCAATCATATTTTGGCTACAACAGGGCTTGAAGCACCAACCGTCTGGGCCCCAGGTACGGTATGTACCTACCTACTAGGCTACAGGCTGCCCCTGGTCAGTCTGGTCACTCTGCCCTACCATTGACCTCTATATTTCCGGTTACATTTACACTGCCTTCAATGTGTTTGAAGCACTTTGTAACCTTTGTTTGGGTAAGTGCTATGTAAATAATTGTTTATTGTTATTTATTGTTTTTGTTATGTCTCTCCGTGACCAAAACAAAGCTGCCGAACGGGACAATTGACACCTTGTGACCCCTGCAGCGCTGACCTCTGGCACAGGGTAGAAAACGCAGAAGCCTAGTTCCCTGAGGTATGCTGCATTCGATGAAAACTCAATTAGAGCCCTAAAGCCCTATGAGAACACGAGCAGCGGGGGTTTGCAGAGGAACAGAACGCTGAAATACAGCTGCCCTCCTGTCTATCCTCTCAGAAAAAAAAAAAAAAAAAAAAAAAAAAACATTTGGTTGCCGCTGCTGCTCAGTTGCAGGCGCATTGTTCTCGTTAATCAAAAGGAGAGATTTAAGCAGATTATTCTTCACCTTTCTGTACATCACGGTCCAGCACCTCATCAAACAGCTTTTCCTGGACAGTTGGGGGCAAGTCCTCGATATCTGAAACCACAAAGAGGTAAGATAGGTGGCAGAAAAACACACAAAAATACTGGTACTCATTTTCAGGAAAACGTTAAGTGACTCAGAGCGATGTGCTGATCTGTTCTTCTGGGTCCAGAAATTAACACCTGCAGAGTTGTCTTTTGGTTTAGTGCACTTTCTTTCCAATACAGAATTCATGGTTAAAAACGTACAAACTCATGGTCACACACAAGCTCATGTGCACATTTGCACGCACACGCACAGATTCATGGTTAGAAATGATATTTAAAAATGTACAAACCCACGGACACACACAAGCAGACATGCACACTCGCACAGTCCCACACGCACACACAGGCACCCCAGGTGGACGTTCTTTTGCATAAAAACAAAAAAAATGAGATCACTGCCTTTGTTCAATGGAGTGGTTATAAAGTGGCCTTCAGCTACTTCCTACATGCACAGAAATACTTGGCATCGCTGAAAAGATTCAGATCTTCCAAGGAAGCCAACAAAATCTCGTCTCTAATGGCAGCACTGCCAAAAGAAAAACTCATGCGAACTCTTACCCTGACTGTTTTTCTAAAAGTAATTCATTGTACAAACAAGCCAAGGGGCACCACATAGCATTTTAAGGTCATGTACTGTACTGCCAACATTGCGGCCTTTTTGTCCCAAATGGTAAAATAAAAAAATACAGAAAAACAGCCTTAGGAACACACTTTAAATTTCACTATCTGTTTGCATAAAATAATACACGTTACAATCTCAAGCATTCCAGTGCCATTATACAATATCGGCACAGTTATAAAATGAATTTATTTTTTAACTGTTTTTACAATTATATATTTCAATAACTATTATACATGTAGCATAGCAAGCGAGAACATATGTATTCAATCAGCTACACATTAGAAGCACTGCTAAAACATTAAATATATTTCACATCTTAAGTTTCAAATGCTTACATATTACTTTACGTAAGGGTGCATAACATATCTCAGTTGCATGCTTATTCCCTATATTTGGCCGGGCATATACAGCGTTTCATAATAAAAATAGATTAGTTTTGGGGAGGCAATCCCACAGCAGTCATGACGGGTATCACGGAAGCGAAATGAAGTCAGTATTGAGCGCGTGTCTGAGTACGTGTGGGAAATAAAGCGGGGAGGCGAGCTCACCTGCAGGCAGCGTGAAGGTGACCAGGTCCGTGAGGAAGTAGCAGGCGAAGTCGCCCTTGCGCTGGTGCAGGGAAGCGGCGATCTCTCTGCGGATCTGCTCCGTCAGCTCCGGGCACACCATGGCCGGGATGCACTTGGTCGCTTGCTGGGAGACCTGGAGGCCGTGGGGACACCACACTTATACGCCTCGATTCACACCGCTGTTCCCAGTGAGACCCGGTC
This sequence comes from Conger conger, assembly GCF_963514075.1. Lineage (NCBI taxonomy): Eukaryota > Metazoa > Chordata > Actinopteri > Anguilliformes > Congridae > Conger > Conger conger. Next base: position 17,310,539 of record NC_083761.1, on the reverse strand, counting down.
CTACGTCATCGCTGCACGTGGGACTCTCATCTCAACAGCATAACTGCAAATGGGATTCAGCCTCGTACGCGCTGCTACTGCCACTGCTACTAGGCGACTACAACAACTGCTGCTACTGAGAATGCTACGACTACTGCTACCAATTCTAATAAAAAATCTTGTGAAGAAAACAACTAAAGTAATTTAAACATTAGATAAATCACTGCATCCAAATAGTATCAGTTAAATAATATATCACGACTATTGTGGCTTTATTTATTTATTTATTTATTTAAAGGGTCAGGCTTGTATTCCCCTGGGGCAGCAGTACTCAGCTGGCTGGGCTGCAGATGGCCCACAGGCTACAGACAGAGCGACACATCACTTTATTACAAAGGCTGCAAAGGTCACCCAGGCCACACAGCTCACTGACCTCCAGTCAAGGTCAGGTAACGGCATCGCAATCTGGGACCACTGATCTCATCCTATTAAAACTGACGTTAACGTTACCATAAAATACAAACAGCAGGAATCATTGCCATGTGTAAGGAGAACAAGATGAGCATATTTGCATTTTTTGTGTTTAAAATGAATACAAAAGCAAAGACAAAATTAAAAGATTGAAGTATTGCTTCTCCTGCTCTTACTAATCGCAATCTTGTCCACAACCCCCAGCCTCATTAGCTCCGTGACATCACCCCCACCAAGGACCAATGGCTGAGCTGCATTATGTGTAATCCTTTATTTAATCTCAAACTGAAAGAGCAAAACCCACTCTGGCATGAACGCAGGTTTCTCATTATCTAGCAACGCTGGGAGGAAAATAGTCTCGCAAATCATCGCGATTGCACTTCCTTTTAAAGGACAGGCCTGTATGGTGGCCTCTTCACTTTATAATACCATCTTTCCCATCCCATTTGCCCCGAGACTTTAAACGGAAATAAAGACGAGATTTATCCTTTTGTAATCCTTAAAGTGCACGGGGGCCTTTGTTCCCTGTAGGGCAGTGCATTAGAAGGAGGCTACAATGCTTGTCCTCACAATTGCCTTCTTTGTCAGGATCAAGCTGGGAGTACACTTGATGAGAAGGCCAACTCGACCGAAATCAAACAGCGGCCAAACCCGGCACTGAATACAACGGGAAAGTACCCTCATTCCTGTTCATTCAATGGCACACTCTCCACGCCAGAGGGGGCGGGGGGGCACAGATTGAGATACTGCAGTCGTGATAACCTCGGGAAACGCGGAAGTGACCAGGCTCGCCACAGCAAACACAGAAAACAACAATGGCTACTGTGAAGGAGCAGAAAGGTCAACAGATAGATGTTGAGGATGAATTTTATTTAAAAAAGAAAAGAAGAAAGTAAAGATGGTGTGTTCATCTGCTCAATCAGATGAGGAGACAGGATGCAGCCACCCATGCGAAATCTTAGACTAATTACAGGCTCCAAACTGAGGTTGTTATAGGAACATATCGGCTACTAAACACGTTTAGTTTGTAAGATCTAGCCAAAGTTCGCTTCTTCTAGCCCGCAGCTTCTCCTTACCTCGGTTAGGAGAATGGCCAGCATGTCTTGTCTCTGGAAGCGAATGGCCAGGTGCACCAGGGTGAAACCGTCGTCAAAGGCCGAGGGGCGATTCAAGAGGCGCACTTCGTCAGCCGTGAGCTGCCGTGCGATGTCTCCACCGGACGACTTGTAGGCCTCCACTGCTGCCAAGTCCCCCTCCACCACACCTGCAGCGAGAGACGAGAGACGGACGAGAGACGTTCGTCAGCCAGCCTGTCAGACAGAGCATCCGCCTTCTTGGAAACACACCAATGATCTATACCCATTCACATTACTTATGCGACCATTGTTTCGACCTTCGGACAGCAACATTAAATTTCTGAATAGGAAGCACATTAACGCACAATTGTACACAGGGCTCTACAGTGCAATTCAGAAATTGCTCCTGAAATTTGAAGCGTGTTAACTGTAAAAATAATTTGGGATACATTTGTGTGCCCCTACATTTTTCAACATAGGAGCAGGTGCTCCTTATAAATAAACGTTAGTGTAGAGCCTTGCGAAAATATAAACACAAGCGTATAAACGAGTACATACATTTTTATGTGTTCAGCATTTCTAACAGCTGTTTGCTTTATCCTCAGAGCAGGGAAAGCTCTGCCAAATTACAGGACTAATAGTCGTGTTTCTCTTGAAATAAAAGCCTCATCTCTAGTGAGACCAGCAGCTTATCATCGTAATCCTCCACGGTCACGAGACGACGCATTCATTATCCATTAATTCAGTGAAAGAAACACCACCACCATAGCATCCCTGTCCCTTCAGACACTGCTCTGGGTCTAGCTACCAAGCTAAAGACTACAGCCTTCAGTCTACGATATCAAAAAGGCTCTTAACAGAGAATATTGCATTACGCAACAGGATTGCACTCTCACCATTACATCAAGGCTATTTCAGAAGCTCAACAACACATAGGTCTAGCATTTTACTGATGAGTTTTGCAAAGTCATAGCAGACACATAACGATTTGCATTTAGACAGGCAGTGGGCCTAGTTTTCTGGCACAGCAAAAATGCGTTACGATGGCGACAGGAAGGACAGGGCAGTGGAGAGCCGGTCCTCTACAATGGCCGTGTCCGCCTTGCCCCGTTCCATTTGTATTATTGCAGCAGAATCAAATTACCGTCAACAGTCTCCTGAAGAGCACTCGCTGCACACGCTCCTACGAGCTCTGTCAGGAATAATGAACACGGGCAGTTTGAAAACATGTTCTGGTGTGAAATGGCCCTTCGGTGAAGCAGCGTTCCAATCTCAGAGCCCATCAGCTGGAGCCCGGTGTAGCCGTGCACTGCAGGGGCATACCTGGCAGCAAACAGCCGGGGTGGTCGTCTAACGGCCATTTCAGAACAACAGGCGTTTTGGGAGCAGATGAAACGTTCGCGGCCACTTTTGTTTAAAGCACATACTTGCGGCAAAATTTGAAAGCTGGCTCGGGACAGAAACTTGGATGTGGACAATTTGAAATTCAGGAGATGTAAAATTGCAGAATAATGTTGGGAAAGGCTCCATGTAAACTTCTCTATTATGAACATACTCTAGGCAGCCTACCGTCTCATTTAAATTTTTGGAACTGGCTTACATGTGTACGCTGAACCTCGAATTACAAAATACAAATATGGAGATTAGTATGGTTATTTATCTTTTTTTTTTTTTTTAACAGTATTTTTCCTGGTACTGTCATCAACTGCATAATCAATGTTTGGTGGAAAGCTTTCAAACATAAGGCACGTAATGCGGGGCAGAGGCCAGAATGACATTTACGCTATAGTGCCGGCAGACCCTGGGGTCCCTAGGGCAAAACTGATTCATACTCACACTACGAAAATGTTATTCTAACTACATGGTAAACCGGGGAGAGGGGGGAATAAATACATACTGTGAAATAAGAAACTTCCCCCCTGCAGGCACTACAGCTTTTTAATGCCAAAGCCACAAATGTGAAAGACTGAATAAAAAAAGAAAGTTAAAGTTAAAAAGCATTTTTTAGCCTTTTTCCAAGTAGTGGACCAAAATTTCACCACGACACTGTCCACCTTTTCTGTCATGTAAAACTTGTATTTTCGATGGATATTTTGCTACCAGTGAGTTCAGCAGAACAGTAACATCGTAAACTTCCTCAGATAAAAATAAATGATGGTCAGTCACTGTCATGGCGGTGAACCAAAAGCAGCAGCAGCTGGTTCATGACGGAAGAAAAAAAACACAGCTGACAGAACCTTTCACCCAGTTGTCTCCTGTACAGTCTACTAGCTAGTTGTGTAAAGAAGACATAATTATTAAAATGATGCTTGTTATACCAAGCTAACTATGGTTAAATATTTTGATAGTTACGTGGTCAGTTTAAAACATGGGGAGGTACCAATAGCAAATGCAGTCAAAAATTAGCAGGCCAAAAATAATAAATAGAATGTTCTTAATATAATTCTCATTTGTAATAACAGCAATAGCAATGGAATCTCCAAATCCAATATCTGTCATTTTATTTATTTACTGTATGTGGGCTATTCCATCTGAAGTTCCCCCTGAGAAAATGAAGTTACTCTATTCTAGATTTTCAAAACACTCTACTGTACATTACATTCACTTTGTACTTTCTGTCCCGCCTTGACAAGGTGTTGGCAATAACAAAGCCTATTTCAGAAGTGTTACCCACAGAAGACTCCTATGCAACGGCTGCACTGAGCACAGTCAACACCTAAATTAATTATGCTAACCTAACATATGCCAACTCTCAAACATGCTCTGGGGCTAGTGGCTACAGCAGAAGTCTCATGTTTTCTAATGTAACCAGAAGTTATCAAAACAGGATTAGCCAGCCTGTGTCATACCAACAAGCTAGTACCCAGCCAGAACAAGGCAGCTTCATTCACTTACATGGTCCATCTCTCTTCGGGCAGCAATATGCGGATAAATTACAGTCTGTTTTAACGCCACTACAGTAAGACTGGCCATAACCAGGACACAGATTAAATCGTAAGATAAACCAACACTTCGTAAATATACAGACAGCTTATTGATTCGCTCTGGAAAATGCACCTTCCATGCTCTGTCAGGATATGAATAGGAATTTAAGGATATTTCAAATGATAAAACATCTTTCTGGTAAGCAATCCGATTCCATTGTAAAAACAAGATCCGATGGGCACACCAAAGAACATATTCAATCCCAGACAGCAGTGTATGGCAATATGTAATATGTATCCTGTAAGGTGTAAACTGCTGTTGCAGACAGTAATAAGAAAATAGGCTAAATATTTATTTAGTAAATATCATTTAATTTAATCCAGGAGTGTGGTCACATTATTATCAAAGACCTGGTCCAATTACTGAAATGATCATTAAGTGTCATTAACGTATCCGAGCAGGCAGAACAGCCAGATTCTGCATTGAGAACCACTGAATTGTTGCATTTCCTCAACTAGCACAGAAAATCAAGAAATGTTTCGGAAAAAAACATACGCCGGGAATGCTGTTGGGACACAGTTCCCACGAGACAGCAACGGTGTCAGATATTCCGCCAAAACAACCTGGAGACTGCGCAATCCCAAATCTGCTCTGCCAACCTAAACATGGCCCTCCGCTAGCCTTACTGTGTCACACAGCTCGCAGAACCAAATCACATTTATCTGGAAATGATAGTGGCCGACTGCACCCCTTTTCCACGCTGACAGATGATGCACATACACCCTTCCAGGATTGCCCCCTCCCCCATCCCCACCATCTCATTTAGCACTTTGCACGACAGAGGTTGAGGTTGCAAAACCACTCCGGAAGCGCAGGCTAATTTTAACGGCCAGCGAGTGTAAGCAAGTTCTGTGCCAGAGAGTAATGGGTTACCTTGATGGATCCCAGTTTAGACTCTGTCAGCGGGTCCACGTGTTTCACGCTAACGTGGTGTGACAGCTTATAAACAGTGGCTGCAATATATGCGGATCGCTTCAGCTTTCACGTGCATTTCCCTCAGTTCCTGTTACCCGTAGCATCGGCGACAGTCAAGCAGACTGCCAATCAAACACTACAATACTGGCCTTTAGGCTATGTAGCAGTAAAAAAAGGCCAATAGGATGCTAGGACACATAGCCAAGTATAAATTTTAAAATGTATACTTGGCTATGAGTATTAATTGAAAAAAGCAGTAGGTACACTTTGGTGGTTGAAAACGGCAAGCATTACTGGGCTGAATGGCCCGTTCTCGCCATTAAGTTATGTTATGTTGTTTTATGTTATGCTATGTTATGTCATGTTATATGTTGGTTTCCAACATAAAGATAGTCAGTTCAAACAGAATAATGTTCAGCAAACTGCAGACGCAGTGCTTCAGTGTTTTTTCGAGCATTCATTATATTATATGATGCAATGAATGCTTTGGAAACAAGCGGACCATAGCTGCAAACTTTTAACTTTCAGCCTGCTGAGATGAGAAAAATTTTACACAAACATTGTCTTTCCCTCCACTGCAAAAAAAAACAAACAAACAAAACAAAAACAGCAAGAACTCCTAAATCGTGTGGGAATGACAAATCTGAGTGCAAAAACAATTGACGCGAGTTATGGCTTCCTGCTGAAGAATGCAAGCCACACCAATAACATCAGACTCGAGCAGTGTATGTGCAAGCCCGTAGAATCTCTTTTGGCGAGTCAAAAATTAGCTGGATTAATTTCTAAACTTAAAAAAAAAAAAAAAATTTCTTTTTTGTAACACCCCAGTGATACAATCCACCCATTGGATATTCAACATAATAGAGCCTCTTTCCCAGCCAAGCCTACTCTCTTAGCTTTTTATTTTCAAGTTTTAGCAAATTAAACATTTTACACTATATTTACATATTATTACATAATTATCTATATGCGGTTTAATATTTGTTAGGCTATATGCAAAGTCTGAAGGATAATTACTACCCTTTAGAATAATCACTCTCTTTGGCATTATTAAAGGACCCAAGTATCCTGTATTGTTGAAAGCGTCCTATGCAATATCCATGAATCCGGTTATTCCTGAGAATCTGGACCTCCCTATTCAACCGGCACCCATTGTAACATTTCCCCTCTAGGCAAGCATATCCAATTATCCTAGGCTTCGTACGCATTCCCAAAGCCACACATCCTGGTGTCACACCACAGTACTCCGAGCCCTTGAGAAAATCTTGCTCCGAGTGAAAATGACAGAATTAATTGCTTCCTCTGATACAAGCACACGGCCGGGTCAAACGACACCTCCCCCTTGGAGGAGCCCTGAAACGGGAGCTTTGCAGGAAATGCGTATTCTCAGTGCCTCACGTTCGTGTGACCGTGGCCTGGCCAATGGCAGTCCTGAAATGCGCCTTCGCATAACAGACGTTAATAGAAACCCAGAGGTATGAGTGCAGTTTGGATACATTGCGGCATCTTGGAAGGACCTGCAGTTTACAGCAGGGGTAGGGGAGGGGGGCAGAGCTGTGACACACAACCCCTGCCAGAGTGCGGGACCAAGGTCGGGACTCAGTGTTCGCGGCTGTTTATTTTCGCTCGACGCACATGCCGGGGTTATTTTGCACCGCAGAATGCCTGTCTCAGCACACAAGCACCTCTGTTTACTAGCACTCTTGACCAGAAGCCAGCCTCTGCAAGGGCCACCCATGACTGCCCTTGCCTACCGTTTTGGACCAGACCGATCTGTCACGTCAATCACATGCTCGTAAGGCATAAATAAATTATTATTTATTATTTCGCTGATGCTTTTATCCAAAACGAATTAGTTGATTAGACTAAGCAGGGGACAATCCTCCCGAAAGCAGGGCCTTGCTCAAGGACCCAACTGCTGTGCGGATCTTATCATGGCTATACCAAGGTTTGAACCACCAACCTTCCAGGTCCCAGTCATGTGCCTTAGCCACTGGGCTACAGGCTGCCCTATATATAAGGCATGAGCCGGTGACGTCAGTAAGGTTTGCTTGCTCACGCCTCATCAGTAGATGCATTCACCCCCTCGCGCTACTCACAAAGTATGTGAGCACCAATATCGAGCTAATTCTTTCAGGAGCGCCCTCATCTTCTAGCACTGTTCGCAGAGCAAGAACACGCACTCGTTCGCTCGCTCAATCCCTCCATAGTCTCACCGCCCACAATTCAGTGATGTTATCATGTTCCACTCAACATCAGATCTAAAAACCTACTCAGGACACCATTACCCGTATAGATTTTCAACTCTGTTTTAATGCAACATTTATTTTATTGATAATACTATCAAAGTTCCTCCCTCAAACAAGTATTCCGTAATGAGCAACATCACTGGGCAGGCCATTCTGAGTTATGGGTTAAATCAACGCAGTCTACACGAAGTCAGAGGTCAGCTTCTGACTAAATGTGGAATGGCAACTGTTGTCTGGAAGCCAGTAAGTTACATTTTGTCTAAACACACGGGCACGCACACACAAACAAAGATCCATCCTCAGAGCATCTCCATTTACAAAAAGTGAGATCATCTGCGCAGAAATGAAACCAAATCCTCCATTTCGACGCAAACACAATAAAACGATTGCCTCCGGAGCATCACCATCAGCCACTGCACTGCACGGCATCACAGAAGCAGTTAAAGGCTGCACAATGCCGGCTCTGTTCGCAAAAGAAACAGTGGAGCAGGAGAGTACTCCGAGTACTAAAAACCAATTGTCCTTCAGGCACAGGGGCGTGGAAAACCAGCCCACTAATTCCCACTGATTTTCGTTTTTTAATCTACCATCTAACCTTAATTCAACTGGCAAAAGGATAAATAAGTACATGTAATTTCACATTTACACCGGCGGCAGCGACTGGATGTAAACACGGGACAGCATTTCCCCAAACGCACTCACCGGCGCAGGCGTTGAGAAACAGCCAGTCCGTCTTCCTCATCCTGTTCTTGATCTGTTTCAGCTTCTTGAAGTCGACCTCCTGCTCCTCCTTGCTCCCCACCGCCCCGGCCGCCAGCTCGATCCTCTGGAAGTCCATGTTGACCTCGGCCTCCCTCTTGGAGGTGGGGGGCGAGCGCCTCTGGCCCCCGCTGCAGCCGCCCCTCCGGCGAGCGCGGTCCTGCTCGTTGATGACTGCGGACGGGTCGCCCGGCTCGGCCAGCTCGATGGCCTCCGGGCCACTGGGCCTGGGGTGGTCGCACACCACGCACCTCCGGGTCTTGGGCCAGTTCTCGTAGGTGCAGGCGGCGCAGGTCCAGTGCTGGGCGCGAGTGTTGAGCCGGTTCCGGTCGTTGTACTCCTCGCAGGGGTCCTGAGGGGACGGGGCCGGCCGGGAGCCGGAGCCGGAGGTCTGGGGGGAGTCCGTGGGGCTGCGGGCGCGCTGCCGCTGGCACAGGCACTGGGTGCAGCGGATGGCGCGGGGCCAGTTCAGGTAGGTGCACATGTGGCAGGACCACTTGCTGCTGGTCTCGGCGGGGCCCGCGGGCTTGACCCGGGGCCGGGCGCTGGAGTCGGGGCAGATGAGGAGGCCGCTCCCACCCTCCGTACCCGGCGGGTCCCACTCGCCCCTGCCGTCCAGGCCGGGGCCGGTCTTGAAGGGCTCCTCTGTGATGATGGTGCCGGTGGGCCTCTGGGCGCGGCACATGGTGCACTTGATGGCTGACGGCCAGTTCTCGTACGTGCAGTACTCGCAGGCCCACTTCACCCCCAGCTCGGTCATCGTCCGGCGGTCGCGCGGCGGAGATCGGGCAGGAGGCAGGCTGTGGGAAAACACAAACGTGCGCACAGTCACACACCACGCACTGCCCAAAGACAAAGCTCTGTCCAAAGAAAACATCTATCCTGATGGAGAGCAAAGCTCTGTCCACAACATCTATCCTAATGGAGAGCAAAGCTCTGTCCACAACAAGCAACATCTATCCTAATGGAGAGCAAACCTGTCCACAACATCTATCGTAATGGAGAGCAAAGTTCGGTCCACAAGAAACAACATCTATCCTAATGGAGAGCAAAGCTCTGACCACAACATACAATATCTATCCTAATGGAGAGACTGAGCATTGGGAAACACAAATGGGGACAGAGTTCAGGACAGCTACAAAGAGGTCATGAAAAACAATCAATTCTGAGATTTTCTTCTCTTGCGTCAAATTAATCAAAGGCCAACATTCATAGGCACCATTTCTGTGAGATTTTGGCCAGCTGCTTGAAGTCCCATTTTGTTTTGATTAGACTATTTTGTGCAGCCACTACCTTGGAAGTTGATAAAAGCAAAGGAGAATATTATAATAGTATGCACACAAATACATGTAAAAGGCCTTCCATCCAAATACTCGCATTGCATAAACCATTATGCAAATCTAGGCTTCTGTACAAATAGGACAAGGTCAAGAGCAAATTACAATAGGATGGGCTGCTTTGATTGTCAAATCCTGCTTTAACCACCTGGTTCTCTGGCAGCACTTTCTAAAACCTGCAATTTCACATTTACCCATTCAGAAATGAAAAGCAAAATGCTCCCCTCTCTGTACAATGAGCATTGCATTTCCAGTTAATATACAACCAAACCCGGTAAAAACTGAATCTGCCCTGCAAGCACAACTGCTGCCTTCGCTTGTGTTTAATCTGGGGGTGGACTGAAAGTGTAATTCTGACTGCAGCTGAGCCCTTGTCCGCGCGCCAAGCCTGAAACTCCATATTCCACCCCTGAGTGAGTATGACAGACACAATAAACACAGCCAGCTCTGTGCAAAGCACCTATCCATAACAGCGCTGCATAACCTAGTAGCTGGGGCCCACTGGAATCAAATTCCAGGGCTAAATCACTTGAAGCGGCCAAGATTTCATACATTCAAATTCGCCTATTGGACACAAATGCATACAAAAATCCATTTAAGCAAACTAAATACCCTATACAAATCCAGCCAATAGTTTCAACTTATTTCATGTGTTACTGCAGCTGGCAAGCGTCTGGACCAACACTCCCAGATCAGTGGTTTACTTTGGCTTAAAGTCCGGAACAAGGATGGGAACAGAGGCATTTTTACATGTTAAGGCATTCTTCTTTTCCTTCTTCTGCTTACCATTATTATTATTATTATTATTATTATCATTACTATTGATTGTCGTTATTGTTATTCCTACCTATATATTGTTTCTGTCTTGTTTAAAACTTGTACAGATTTTTTTTCAAAATATGTTTCACGTGATTTTCAAACGTTATTTCACTGGAAGCAAGAGAATGTAGGCCATTTTGCTGGTGTGACAGGAGGCATTGTCCAGTACAATATGAGAATGCGAGAGAAAGTCAGAGAATAGAGCACAGAATAAATGCTCAGTTTAGCCATCTAAAATGCCCAAAGTCATAGGCAATAGCTTTACATTTATTCTTGCTTTCATTTTATTTCTATTTTTTGAGGGGGAGGGGTCTCATTTAGTGTGTCAACTGTTTTGCTCTTGAACGAGCTTTACACGCCAAGTAAAATACGAACTGCAAATATTAAAGGCATAAACTTAATGTAACAAATGTAAAAATTTTACAGGAAGCTGTTTTGCTCTAGCTTTTAAATGGACCAACAATAATACAATACATTGAGTTCCGTGACACCAAACACCTGCTGAACACCTGTACAACCGCTTAATTAGTACGCATTCAGTATTCTATAAATACATCGTTTTAAAACTGCAAATGTGTGATTGACATCACGTCCAGACTACAGCTGAGGGGATCCTGGGCAACGATGAGAAAATAGAGGCTATCAAAACATATCACGAGGTAACTAAGCATGTAAAAGGAGCCAGCTCAATACTCAACTTAGAAGCGCAATCTTACTTCTAAAAACACTGCAAGTTTTATCTAGTAACAGTCAGCAAGATAGCCAATTCCTCAGCTAATTGTCAAGCGATCCTATTTAACCACCGTACGTAAGTGTAGTTGCTCCATCTTGCTACAATGAACAACGGAAATATTGTTTAACATTTCGCTACTTCCTCAAAGCTAAAGGCACAGATAACAAACAAGGTGACGTTCACACAACCATCGCGTGCAACGTGCTAAACATTCCTTTTTATTTACTTTATAATTTCCACCACATAATACAACACGCAATACAATTAGTAAAAGGCAATGCCTTTCGCTATACAGAAGATTTATGTTAATATGTGCAATTCGTGTCATTGTATGCTAGTTAGCAAACAGCTAGCTAGTTAATGTCTAGCTAGATAACGTTAACAACCTTCTTCAATGCACAATATTATCAGGTTAAAGTTTTGTAACCCTCCAACTAGCTAGCTACATCAAGTTAGCCTAATTTAGATATAATTTGTGCCTTGACCTGACTGCAACGTAAATTTCATTCACCAGCAAAATATTTCGCCATCCCCGAAAATTAGTGTCTTGTCATCTAGCAAGTTAGCTACTTCGAAATTCAATACGGTCCAACCATGAGCCACAGTGTTATTTAAGAAGCGTCTAGTTAGTTAGCCGTGTCTGTCTTGCTAGATTAGCAAATTGCCTTGCTATCTCACAATCGAGTAGGACAACAGCTCCAGATTAGCCAGATAGCTACTCACGTTATTGATAGAAGCTTTGCTAGCAACACTGACGTTGCCCCATCTACGTCAGTGGGGACACTGCAAGATCATTTTAAATCCCATTGATTCTAAATTTGCACGTAGTTTGATGTAACGCATCAACCCACAAAATTCTGTAATACAATAATGTATAGGAGCGAACGTTAGAGGCCATACCTTTTCCTGTGTTTACACTCCTCTCCCTGGTGCTCAACCACAACAAACCTTCCCCGAGCTGCCCAGTTCTCACCAGCTTTCCCAGATCCGTATTTACTCCGTTAATTCCGAAACCCTTCTTTAATTGCATTTGCCATTCCCCACCCTCACCTCATCATCGTGTGAAAACACCCAATAAAAACAAAAAATATTGGCTTTCCGCCTGCTCCCTTTCAGTTTTTTAAACCATTTTAATCCCCATTTCCACAGTACTACTCTTCCTGTGTCACTAATGGCGGAGACTGGGAAACAGGAGAAGCCAAAATAAACCTTCTTCACTAAAGGCAGGGGGCTGCAACGTCACACATCACCGGGCCCCGTCCACAAAATAGATTGGATATCTGTGACTGCTCTTGTTATTGGCCTATCAGAGGCTACGTCTTTCGTTGCTATTAGAGAACACTGTCCGCAGAGAGAAAATGAAGCTGACGCCGTTTATCCCCATTTTGGCTCTGACGAAGACTTTACAGTTCCCAGTTCCCTTGCCTATGATCGAGCCAAAATGGCGACAGTTTCATAACCTCAGAGGCTGCCTCTTCTGAATGTTTTCAGTAGTGACAGGGATGATGTCACCACCAAAAACTGCTGCAGTAGTGAATCTGCGGTAAAATCACGTTAAACATAAGATGTTTTACTATTAGCATGCCATACTATTAGCTGATTTATTTGTTTCTGAAATTCATTACCAAAATGTTTTTGGTTGCTATTTGTGGTATGCCAAGTAGCTTGCTAGAAGTACTCATATTGAAAAAATACTGAACTGGATATAAATAATATGATCTACTGGATTCATGTCAAATGTGGATGTGTAGGCTGATTAAATGTCGGAATAAAAACTCACCTGTACACAAATAATTAATATTCTATTCTGTTCCATGGCATGGCACTATAGCGGCTTGTTTACTGGCAATTTAGAGCATAGTATTTTTGATACATATATGTCAAAAGCTGTGAATAATAATAATAATAAGAATAATAATAATATTTATTATTATTATTATTATTATTATTAGAAGAAGAAGAAGAAGAAGAAGAAGAAGAAGAAGAAGAAGAAGAAGAATACATTGCTTGATATGTTAATGTTAATATGTGTTAAAAATATGCCATCATATTTACCTTGCATTCGATTGATGTTTTAATTTTCTGTGAAGTAGCCTAATCTGAAAGGTATTTATCTGTGCAAAAGTAAACTATTGTCTTGGCAGAATAAAGATTATTTTCTTAATGCTAGACCTATTTGTAGCCTATTTGATGTGTTTTTGTGGCAACATCCACATATGCCGCATGAAATATAGGTTACATACTGGCACACATGCATAACTAGCTACATACATTTGATGTTCAGAAAATAATAAGCCACACAGCTGGGCTGTCAAAGAAAATTACCTAAAGGCTACTGCTACTTATTTGTAAATTCCGGCTTTGGAGCCCGCCTACTGTTGTCTAACGTCACAAAAAATGGCAGCTTTACGTCGGCTGCACCACATTGCCCTTCACGTTAGAAATGTGGATAAAATAGCGTATGACCTTGTCGCTAAATTTAAATTCAATTTATTTGCTGCGAGACTAAGTGATAAATCAAGGCAATTCGCATTTAGGAAAGGATCGGCCGTTTTCATCGTGAATGAAAGATTAAGTCATCCCTTTCTTGGTTTGAATGAAGGAGTGACAGCACGCGAGGGGCGTCCCTCTTCAACTCAAGGTTTGAATGAGATCTGCTCCCCTAGAGTAAGCGACAGCAATAATACGCACACTGAATGCAAGTTTCTGTACGATGTTCAGTCTAACTACTCTCTGGATACCGTGTGTAACGTGTGTTTTGAAGTGGAAGATGTGGAGAAGACGTTCAGTGCTCTCCACAAGCAAGGGTGCGATGTCCTGGTGCACCCAACAACGGTACGGGACGACGAAGGAATTGTTTCATACTCGGTCGTGAAATCAATTGTGGGAAACGTATGTCACACGCTGATCGACAAAACCCACTACCAGGGGACATTCCTACCTGGGTTTGAAAATGTGACAAAGAATGGCGCACGTGTCGATGAACTAGCAACGAATTCGATTACTCATTTTGATCATATAACATATGCTTGCCCCAGGAAAAGTACACCTGATGTCATGCGGTGGTACGAGAAATACTTTGGCTTTCAAAGGTTTTTCATTGACAGGTAAGAATTAATTGCATTTGATAATAGTGAAGTGTGTACAATGTATAATTAAAGAATGCTAACTAAATAAAAATGCATATAATTTAGCGTACTCGGAGTATGCATAGCTACATGTGTATTTCTAAATAGTTTTGTTCTCTGGACAGGGATGAGGATGTAAATGAAGGGTTCGTTCTCAACGAGAATGGCATTGGTCTGCGACTGACTGCCATGGAATATTGGAAATGCAGTGAATCGGGACTGATGCTCCCCTTTAAAGGCAATGAGCCAGACTGCAAGTTTGTTATTGCAGAATCACTGCCTGAGCAAGGTAAGCCACAGGGGGTGTTTTGTGTTATATTTCAAGTAGAGTTCAGCTGTTCCCTGCTGGGTAACATTTCCTTTAAAGATCGTAAGTCACAAAAAACATGTTGCTAAATCAGTACAGTCCAGTGTCTGAGGGTTGTTTTTTGTATCATAGTTTCCCTTGAGATGATGCTTCAGTCATGTGTTGTGATTTAGGAAGAAACCAGGTGGACAGCTTCTTGGAGAAGCATGAGGGGGCAGGGATTCAGCACATTGGCCTTTCCACCCAGGACATTGTCTCCACGGCACAAAGTCTGGCACAGGCTGGGGTGGAGTTCTTCAGTCCTCCTCCTGCCTACTACACTGAGGTCATCGTTGTACTCTTCTTTTGTTCATTTACATTATTAAATAAAACAGAAAAGAAGCATATTCTATTCATAAGTAATACGTAGATCAGATCTGTTCCCATTAATCCTAGCAAATCTACATATGGGAGAAAATGGTAATTGTTTTGTCTAGGGTTTTTGAGGACTAAAAGATCTTGAATATGTTACTTATCAAAAACGAAAAAAACACTCTTAAGTAGTATCTGAACATGTTCTTGAGTGGAACACGCTGATTGGTGATGCCAATATAATCTGCCACAAAATGCTGAATACAGTATTATATGTACAAGAGATATGAATAAGCAGGTGTCCATTTTGACTCTCCCTGGTGCCTTGTCCCCTTCTATGGTGGCAGGTGGGAAAGCAGCAGGAGATGGTGGATGCTGGCCATGACCCTGAGCTGCTGTCTCGATATGGGATCCTACTGGATACTGACCTACGCCAGGATACTTCAGACCCTGACGGTGGCCTTGATCCTGCTAAAAGCAATAGGTGCGTCATCCCCTAATATTTACATCCTCTAAACACCAGCACCTACTTCACATACTTCATGAATATTGGTTGCCATGTAACCGAGTAAGTGCTCTTGTACTGTAATACTTTTGTGAATTCCACCCCAAATTTCAACCATTACTCCTGCCTTTTAGCATGTATGATTCCAATGCATATTTCATGCTATTGCCTTTGTGCTAATGGCCCAAAAAGCTACTTTGTGCAAATCTGTAGAGTCATGTTGTTACCACTCCCATGTTGTGCACTTTATACCATGTGTGTCCCTGCAAACTGTGCTGGATAAGCATAAAAACTTGAGACTGTTGAACTGAGCAATAACAAGACCTACAGTGTAGTGGCTAGGATGAATGTCTCTACATTCACCAAATGTTTATTTTAACATGGTATCATGTAATGCATATTATGTGACTGAAGATTGTATTACTTTATATGCCTTGCACTCTCTCCTTTTCACAGGTACCTGCTCCAGATATTCACCAAGCCCATCTTTGCAGAGGATACTTTTTTCTTGGAGCTCATAGAGCGAAGAGGGGCATCTGGTTTTGGGGAGGGGAACATCCGAGCCCTGTGGAGATCTGTGCAGGCTTATATGGAGAGCCAGAAAGAGAAAACTGGGGAACACAACTCTGAGAGTGTTACAGCACAGGCTGGGAAACACTGAAAATAAATCCATAGTTTCAAAAGATTTAGTAAGAATGTTTCTAAATGTTTAGTCTGAACTCAAGTCAAATCACTTTGTCAGGCCATGACATAAAACTGGGAAATGAACACAGATGACTGCAAACCAAATAAACATTTCCTTTATTATCTTTTGTATACAAATCAAATTGAGTCTGAAGTAAATGTCTCCAAAGTATTCCAGCACTAATGCATCCAGCATCTGACCCAGAGTAAATGGTTGATTACACGTTCACTGGATTTGTGCTTTACAGTAAAGCAGGTTCTCAAAGGCTAACCCACGCAGAGTACCTGCTTATGCCTCTTACTGTGCCTTCTACTGCTGTTCTGAATTTAAAAAGGATTATCACAGCCAAGATCAACGTAATGCATGGCCTGTGTGAAACAAGGAATTGCAGAATTTGTATAGATTTAGCAATAAAACATTTGTTGTTCACTTTTTTAGTGTCCAAACAGTTGCTGTACCAACAAATACTTGACGAATCAGTCATGTAATTGGGCCATTACAACCTGGTTTACAACACTATAATAGTGGCATTAACATGACAGCATTAAGGGAGCCATTTTGCATTAAACATGAAAAAAAAAGCTGGAGGTTTTGACTTGTGCTACCACCCATGTTGAACTCAGATCCACAGTAGTAGGCACAGAATTGCTCTAATCTTTGTGCACTGCCCATAGCCTCTTCACTCTTTACTATGGCCGTGTTCTGCGGGTCTGACCTTCATGCTCAGTGGTCTTGCTACACACAGAAGGCACAGAGTCTGAGTTTGTGTCTGAACACTGACTGGCGTCTATGAGGTCTATTGATTATAATATGATTCATATTATGCCATTTCCTCCCCCAGCACAGCATCAGATCTGTGAAAGAGCTTCTCTTCTGTGAAGCTGCATACTAGAGCGAACTCTAGGTGATCCGGTATCAGTAGTTGCAGTTCACAGTTGAAGTGACAATTTTACAATCTGGGACGATATGCTTTTTTTTTTTCTGTATGCACTCTCAAATTTGACCTCAGAAAGCAGCTTCTTGCTAGTACAATTGTTCTGTAAGCCCTGAAGATTGCACAAGATTGAAAGCTGTGTTGATTCAAAAGTAAGAAGCCAACAACTGCGGCACATCTACACTTGGGGAGGGATTACATTCTAAGTGCACTGAAGGGTACACAAAGTCAGTGGTATTAAATGATAAGACCATTTCGTCATATTGATCATGTTACACTGTGATCTGAGAGGAAATAAAGCACCCCTTATTGTAGCATAATTATTTTCATCTTAAAGTTACAGGCAACCTCTGCAGCAAGAATATATTTGATAATTAAAAGGTAACAATGTGTGGCTGACAAGCGTACAAGCTAAAGCAATTATAATGTTCCTTGATTACCATGGCTAGGTTGGAAAACAAACACAAGCTAACCACTAATTTGGCTCAATAAAGAAAACTCTGAAGGCCACAGAAAACAGTTTCCTCTTTCCTTTAGATTAACATGATGACAAAGCAAAACAGTGCAGAGGTACTGGAACAAGTGAATTAAGTGAAGTGGGTGTTCCAGGAAATTCTCCTTCCCGTGACCTGGCCAAAGCAAAATTTGCATGTCCATAAAATGTGTGTATTATACACATTATACACATTGTATTATAAATTATGGAAAAATCTCCATTCCAGAGGGAAACACCCATTGTCCTTCTTATTTGAACGCTGTCATGTCTGAGGGCCAACAAAATTTAAAAGCCACCCTTTCTTCCTTCCTTTTAAATATGATACTGAGGTTTTTCCAGGTCAGTCTGAGCCAGTCCTCTCGCCAGCGTTCAGCTATGAGAGGCCTGTGAGCTTCGGGCATTGCCATCCGCTCTCAGGCCCTGGGGCAGCGATAACACTCCGCTGTCAGCCAGCTCCGAGGGCTCGATGACCAGGTTCTCGTACTCGCTGCTGTCGTCTTCGTCGTCCTCATCTTCCTCCTCCTCTTCTTCCTCGTCCTCCTGCCCCGCGGCCCGCCTGTCCAAGAAGTCTGCGCTCGACCCGTCCCCGTTCCCAGGGTACCCCACGCCGCCGAAGACGTGGCCGGAGACGGAGTACCCAGAGGCCCCCACCGCTTGGGGCCGAGGCAGGAGCACCGTGCTAGGCCCTGGGGACAATGCTGATAGGGAGTCCCGGGGGACCATGTCTGAGTATGCGGGTGGAGTGTCCGAGGTACGGGCCTGTGGGCCGGGCCGCTCTGGGGTGGGGCTGTGGAAAGCCACCCTAGATGGCAGGGCGGGATCGGAGTCCTCTGCTAAAACCGAGTCTGCCCCTGTGTCTGTGACTGCTGCAGCAGCTGCTTCCTGTAGCCCTGAACAAGTAACACCAAGAGAACATGGTCAGCCCTGAGCATTGAGCAGGGGAAAAAGGTGAGATGAAGAGATCAAGAGCCAGCGGATTGAACTATTTCATCTCGATAACGTCATGTCGGAGAAAGAAAAGCCCGAAGAGTAAGAAGGAATGGTAGGCTGTCAGCACTTACTCCTGTCTTCTTCCGCACGCTTGTGTTTCCTGAGAGAGATCTGTTGCTTGAGTCTGGTCACTTCTTCCTGGACTTTCTCTTTCACACGTTCGCTCTGTTCAACCTCTCTACACACAGTCTGGAAGAGAGATTTACCAGAGCCTAAGTCTCAAGACCATGACAACACATGATCACACAGAACAGGGAAATGGCCATCGTAAATGGAAAATTCACATGCCAAGGTTACATTCCTCCAAATCTGCAAAAATAAAATTTCAGGGAGATGAGTAATGAGTTTAAACACAACCCAAATTGGTTTTCTATTCATTTGTGTAAATGACACAAGAAGACAAAAAATAATTTACTACAAATTATGGTCTATGAAAAAGAGATTAAAATCTTAATGTATTTGACAGGATATGCTAATAATGCTGAGCTTACTTGAACCTTCTCTTGTAGTGCACTGTAGACCTCGAAGATTGTTCTGATACCCTTCATCACTCCATCCCTTTCGAAAAACTCAGCCCTGCAACATTCAGAGTTCTGAATTATAACACCTATAATCACCTCACACAGTGACTTCATAAACCCAGTAATGCAACATCAGAATAGCTTCCATTGTACATGTAGGTTCCTCAATGCCATGAAACATAACTACATAACTGTTGCGAAATACTACTATAAGCTCAGTTTTTAAATTAATCTACTTAAGCGTCTTTCTGTTTATACAGTAGTCATCCGTGTAAGTCTAGGTAGGAGGGAGCAGAAAATGGAGAAATCAACAATTACATAACAGATAAACATCAAATGGGTAATTCCACTGTAACCAGCATTACAACTGCAGGATATCTGAGTGGTAAAGTCCAATACAGCTACATAAGAGACTGGTATATGCTTTTATAACCTTCAGGAGGAAATGACTCTTATCAAGCCATTATGTAGCTGTATTGGGCTTTACCAACCAAACATCCAGCAATTGTAACTTCAGTTACTGTGGAACTGCCCAAACACACTTGGACATTGTTTCTTAAAAAAACAAACAAAAAGAAAGACTGTGAAACTAGCTCTTCCTTGAACTGAACTTGACCCAGCAGCAGACTCATTCACTTCCTATCCAAACAAGAGCAAATTAATTCACTAAGCCTCCTTCGTTTGAGGATACATGGCTGTGTATTGCCTGAGGCCACGCAGCTTTGGCCACCTTCCTCCGCTATCTCTACCCTCCATTTTAAAAGTGGACTTTCTGTTGTGACTCCTTGGACAAATCTCTGTTCTCCAAGGAAACAACAGGCTGATTTGTATTCTCACTTGGATGAATCTGAAAGTGTCAAGTTCCACACCTTCCTTCCTACCCCAAAATCCAGTTTGGCTCACCCCTGGTCCTTGATGACCTTGGCGTAATTCTGGGAGGTATTTGGGACAGACGACACCTGGTACTCCTGTTGGCTGGTGGTCCCCAGGTTAGGGATGGCAAGAGATATCCGCTGGTTATACCTGATGGCGAGGGACAATGATCAGGTTCCACTAAGCTTTCCACATTGAGTGGCTTAACAGGTGTTCATGAAAATGAGCAATACTTTACTAATCTCTTAACAGTTAACATATGACCTGCTTGCTTTGTTACTCCTAATCCAGGTATGCTTTTCAGACATGCACAGTGTATTTGTATTTATCCACTGTTCATTGTGGTTTATCTACCATAAAGAATCCTTATTTCAGTTTTGATATAGTTTTTTTAAAACAGCTTTTAAAGCCCATTTATTTCTGCCTACTCATATCTGTAGGATCTCTACAACATCCTGTCAATTTGGATGAGTGTAGAGAAGAAGAGATTGTCCTCCGTGTGTACTTTGCTTGCTTGCCATTGCTGACTTTCACTGCAGTCACTGAATCAGAGAGCACTACGTTTGAGAGAGTTTGCAAGCACCCAATGTAACATATTAAGTCTATTTTGTCTGTAAATGGAATTTGTTTTTTGTTTTTTTTGTTTTTTTTAAAGACATATCCTCACATATTCAAAATTGCGGTCCCAGCCAAGTTAACTCTGGAAAGTGAAATCAAAATAAAATGTACAGTATGCTGCAAAGACAAGTTTTACAGCCTGATACTCTGCACATCCAAATGTAGCAATAAGGGGGCAGATCAGTTTGCAGTACTGCTGGCCTCTCACGCTGGCCTCGGTGTCCTGGCCCAGCCTGTCTGTCACATCGTTCAGCCCCTCCCAGCACAAGCTGGACACTTGGGGACACTCGGTTAGCATTGCGAGTAACATACCCAAGCCTTTAATCCCCCCAGTTAAACTTCCAACAGCTTTTCCCTTCCCTTCCCCTCCCTCCCTCTGTCCCCCCATGCTAACATTTCAGTTTCTGTCATGCAGAGTCCAGGGAAAGGACACGCCGCACCGGGGCACCTGTTATTGACAGTCACAGTTGTGCTTGGAGGAATGCAGGCAAACCGAAAGGTTTATTGGTAAAGCTACACTGCCAGGGACATGCAGGGAAGCAGTAACAAGCTGCTTTTAAGGGGATCCTGGGTGTAACCATGGAAGCGCTGGGCTCAACTGGCATGGACTAAGCCTGACAGGAGACACGGATAAGGGAATGTCTGGTAGTGGCGGAGATGCTGAATTAGCAAGCCTGTGGTTGGGGTGGGGTGTGGGAGGGTGTGTGGGTGTTGATAGCTAGTGACAGAGGATCCTAATCTAATCTGACTACAGATCAGCTGTCCCATAATGCTCTCCTAAAATATATCAGGACACATCTTCAACAATGAAATTCTGAGATTCCATGGTCTTTCTTACCTAATTTAGATTCACCCTTTTATTAGCTGAATTAATATTCACCTCAATCTGACATTAAAATAACAAGGACATTCAACCCAGAAGTTAGATGAAGGTCAAACTGGCCCCACACCATTTGTGTGATAGAGGGGTGGGTGGACGTCAGGCCTAACCTCGTGTTTGGCCTGAAGAGCACATACTCCAGCGCGTGCGTGGAGCTGTTGGCAGTTGAGATAAAGCTGAAGAGGAGGAAGACGAGGTCGGACATGCCCAGGACGTGGCTCAGCTGTTTGTGGATAATCTGCTCCCTGAAGGACATCTGCTGCTGTGTGTTCCTTCTGAAGCGGTACCAGCCGATGACATTCTGCGGCAATGAGTGCACTCACTCAGAACAGGGGTTACGGGACAGCCAACATGCCAGCAAGACTAACACCAAGGGGGGGAAAACAACCTATCTACCCCAGGGCAGAGAGACTTACTTTTCTCCTTTCTTTGAGAATTCTGCTGAGATTATCCTCATTGACTTTGCCTGCATAGTCGTAAAAGCTGAAACAAAAGATTGCAACAGGAAAGTGGGATTAGCACTTCCCTTCTCGTGACTCCCTTCTCGTAACACTTTACTCAAGTGTTAAAAGATTTGAGCACAAATGCTAAGCAAATGTTAAATTGACTGAAAACGGAATGAAACGGAATGAAATGGAAACAAACCGACTCCATGATTGAATTTGTGAGCCCTTTTCAATGACCGGTCAAATCCAATTTGATTAATTTAAATGATTATATTAATATGGCCAATGAATCAATGCTTCTGCAGAAGAAAAGGCTTCTTACCTAAACAGGTGTGCACAAGGTTCATGATTGTGGACTTCTATAGGGAAAGAGTTACAAACGTAAATTTATTCACACACATCTCACAGTTGTGGCTCTATACACATGGAGAAATGATCTTCTTTACAGTATACTTCCTCTTTAAATTCATACTAAACTGTATTCTCACTAAGATTCTAAGCATTGCATTATCAGCTAAAATACTGAATATGTATTGGTGGAAGATTGCCAAGTGAAGTAGTATTTCTACAGGATACAAAAACCAACCAAACTGAGGTTTCAACACCCATAGGGAATAAAATATGCCTCATTAACCTCAACTGCAGGTTGCTTAAATAGCTATTAATTAACGTTTAGCACTTTAGACACAATCTACTGTGCTCAAGACATTCTTTTTGGAACACCGAAACATGACAATGACAGACAGCAGTGTCTTATAAAAACCAATTAGAAGAGCTTCAGATATTTGGCATCCCTTTTATGAAAGACACAATGCAGATTGCTGACTTTTATAGCGCTGTTCATTCAAAGAGAGCGACAGCTACAAACAATTTGTGTGTAGTTATGAGTCTAATGGGACTGTAAGCTCATTTAAAAACAGGCATGTTGCCAGCATTCATAGCATGACAGGTTTTAAAAATACATGTTCCCTCACTTCAAGCAACAACAGGGCCTCTGCGGGACAATATATCCCATCAAAGGCAAAACAAAAGTCCAGAG
Source organism: Conger conger (assembly GCF_963514075.1). Lineage (NCBI taxonomy): Eukaryota > Metazoa > Chordata > Actinopteri > Anguilliformes > Congridae > Conger > Conger conger. The sequence goes on along the minus strand of NC_083761.1, from coordinate 17,287,443 downwards.
CACACCTCTTTTCCAGATGTGGCAGAAATGAGAAAGCACTGCCAGAGCAATACCAAGAGGCGGGTCTTAGCCTAAATCTATGGATGCATAACAACTCTGTGGCCATCTCCATATTGGCTGATAACTACTGAAAATGAACTTATCATATCTTAGTGACTGAACTTTATTATTTATTATTACTTTTTTATTATTATTTGCCCAGGTGAAACTAACAAGCAAAACAATAGAGACCCAGTGGCTTTCTTGGTCCATTCTCTCTGCTTTGTAATATTGTAAGCACATTGAAATATTTTGTTATGTAAATTACATTTGTTTTTAAATATTGATGCCAGGGCTCATCTACTGTACCCTTATTGTTCCATTAATGTGGCCCAGAAATTTCATGCATTTCTATCTCAGTCATTCAGATAAAATGGCCTGACAATGTCATGTCACTATTCAACAGAAGTGGAAATTCCAGGTTCAGAAAGTAAACGTGCTCCCAAATATTTTATTCCATTCACCTTAATTTACTAATTACCACAATTCTTCAGTCAGGAGAGCACACTGAAAACAAAGCTCATGTTATTAAACAATTATGCAATGAAGTAAACTTTTGCAACTGCACTGCAATTCTAATGCCACTTCAACTGCACCTCCTACTTGGCTCTGTACATACCGTTCACATAGAATGTACATACCGTACACAACTTGCACATTGCATAATTAACCTACTGCCCCAAAACCACACGATTATTTATCAAAGCTTTCTAGCAAGACTGGCAACATTTTTTCCCCAGAAATGCTTTACAATGCATAACGCATGAATCCAGATTGTTGTCAGTTGCTGTACAAGAAAAGAAACTGTGGTAACAATGAGTTGACAAAATGGTCAGACAAAAGTGACCATCTTCTGGTCAATTAAATTGTGAGTGTGTTTTAACAGGCTAAATTCTGTATTTTCTTTAGGCTAAAGACTGCTGACATTATCAAATTACCGGTTATGTAACACAGATCATATTTTACAACTGTACAATGACTTATGCATATATCTGAAAAGACAAACATTACTTCCTTCAGAAAATGTACAGAGAAGAGTAGATAATGCCTAGCTTACCTTAGGTCAGGACAGGCTAATAGCACAGGCTATGTCATCTGTGCTGATTTTTCACAAAAAAAGAAAATCAAACATGGAGGTCTAGCTGCAAGAACTTACCTACTACTTGCAATAACTCAGTACTACTAAGCTGTGAATCACTGATGCTGAAATTCTCCTCTTGCCTTACTTCTCCAAAAAGGAATCCTTCCTTTAAAAAAAAAGAAAAACATAATTTGGTTAATGACATCATTCTGTGATTCAGCACAAATCTTATATTAGACATCAATCTAGCACAGTAACACAATAAGGAATACGAAACAAAAATAATGCAAGTGTATCCTAACATAATTTTAAATATATATTCATTTTTATTACTTGATTAAATTATAATTAGAATGCACGGATAAACAAAATGCATTTGGATGTGTGTGATGATTTTAACCAAACAGTTTAGAGAAGACACACAAAACAGCGATACATACGGCGTAGGTATAATTTGACAGCTGTAGGAAACATAACACAGGACAAGCTAGCTAGCTCTCGTTAACGTTAAATGCGGGCGCTTGAAGTTAGTATAGCAACGTGCAACTATAAGTTCCCTAAAAACCTAACAGGCGATAATGTTAACAAGTGATCACAATGTAAAACCAACAACAAGCTATCCAACTAGCTAATTACGGTTAGCCGATTGTCAATATGTCAATAAAACTATGCAAAGAATGTAGACCATACAAATTAGAAGACCAACCAGATGCACACGATAGGCAGAGATAACGTACCCAACAATGTGTGTACAATTTCATATGCACAGACCACATAACTTTACAAGAAATGTAGGTAATAGTGTAAGGTTATCTATCTGAAACTAGCGGGATATCTACTATTGGCAAACTATCTGAAGAATAGTAGCAACTACTCAGTGCATTTGACTCTGAAATCAACACAAGGTAGCAAGCCAGCTAACGCTACGGCTGGTTATTTCGTCACCCAGAGCATAATACACAGGCTGCTTGATCTTGGTGCCTAGTTAGAATACTTCACACTACCCACAGGTATCTAACCACCTGACCATGGACATTTCAGGTTTTATCATACAGTCTGAGAACAATAGTACAAATGACTATGAACCCGATACAGAAAGATGACACTAGGTAGCCAGCTAGCCTGGAGAAACTTGATCCTCGTTGGACCATGACAGGCAATGACATACTGAAACTAGAGAAAACCTATTGTGTGGACAGACTGCGCAGATTCTGGTGAACGTTTTTACATACTTACATGATCAGAATTGCTGTTAGCGCTGTGATAACACACAGAACTGAAAGTGTAACCCGAAATGGAAGCAGCCATCATTGATACATTTCCACTTGTCCCACAATACACAGCGGTCGCATAGCTGGGTTGCCAGTGTGCATGAAAATCCCAAGCCAAAGTGACGTAATCATTCTACAACAGAACAGAAGCCAAAACCACAAAGTTACATTAAGTCAAAATAAAAGAAAAAAGAAAATAAATACAGACGTTTCGTTTTTAAACTTTGGAGTAGCCTACTTTAATTCAAAAAGTTAATAAAAGCTGTGGCTTTTAAAACCATCAAATCACAGACTAAACGAGTTTGACTGAAAAAGCCACACTTGGCAATGCTATCGCACAGACGCACAAACAAAAAAACTCTGCATGTCCTGAAATAATATGTCCAATATTTTTTAAAAGACAATTAAGCGAAGTGGCACATGCAAAGGCTGAAACACAAGATCAATTGAAAGTTAATTAGCTATAGTCCACAATCTTATTAAGGCATCTATGGACTCAGTAGGTGCTACAAGCAAACATGTTTGAGATGATATTAAGGTCCTGTTAAGTTTGACAATATAGTCAACACACTTTTATGGAATCTCAGCCGAAACAGTGTAAATTTTCAGATAACTCCAATATGAAATGTGCACAATATATCTCTGTTGTCTGTTTTTATGTAATAGCACACATTAACCTTTTTTTCTTTTACTATTTCATTTCAAGATTCAGTTCTGCAAGAATGAAGTAAAGTCTATATAAGAGACATTGGATTGACCCTGCATCTGTGGTTAGCGGAAGTTTCAGATTTTAAAATACATTATATGATCTAAAATATATGATTATGAAGGAAATTTCTTTTACCAAAGGCTGGCAGACCAAAGCAAATGTGAAAGAGTCAAAAGCTATCGCAGTCACTGTAAATTGACCAGATCTCATGTCAATCTATAATGCGTCCATAGGTGGCAGTATTGCATTTTATTGACAGTGCACTTCAGAGTTCATTACGCCATGGGCTTATGTAGTTTTGCCCTCCTGTCAGTCTTCTCAAATTTTGGACTTTTTTTTTTATCAAATGTAAGTCAAATGTTTTTGCTTTTGTATTGGCTCTTAGTAGTCCCATGCTTCTGCATTCCACAAATAAAGCAAACAAAGGATTAACAGGATGAACATATATATGCCTAATTCAAGCAAATCTGTTATTATTCATATACTTTTACTGCATATTGCATGAGTAAAAGGGAGAGTAGATGGCATTTATATTTATTCAAGCACTGCACAATTCATGCTTCTCATTCACCAATTCACACACACATACACACACACACACACACACACACACACACACACACACACACCAACGGCGATTGGCTGCCATGCAAGGCCAATCAGCTCGTTAGGAGCAATTTGGTGTCTTGCTCAGAGACACTCTGACATACCCAGGATGGGATCGAACTGGCAACCCTCCGACTGCCAAATAACTGCTCTCACCTCCTGAGCCAATGTCGCAATTTATTACAGCAGTAATAAAAATTCTCAAAATGTCAGTAATAAATAAATTACAAAAATTTTATGAACCTGCTCCTTGAATGTTTGAGGATATGTTTGAACTTTGTGACCATCAACCACAGAAGACTCAAGCTATCATTTGGCCAAATCTGTTGCCATCTTGATTCTACCACTAAATAGGTTTTGTATGCATTGTTCATCTTAGCAGAAATCAACAAGATGAACAATTCGGGACAAGTCTCTGAATGTCCTTGAGTGGCCCAGCCAAAGCCCAGACTTAAACCCCATAGAACATCTGTGGAGAGACCTGAAGATTGCAGTTCACAGACGCTTCCCATCCAATCTGATAGAGCTTGAGAGGATCTGCCAGGAGAAATGGGATAAACGTCCCTAAAGCCAAGTGTGCAAAGCTTGTAGAGACTTACCCATGAAAACCTTTTGGCAGCAACTGTAATGGCTGCCAAAGGGGCTTCTGCAAAGTACTGAATACTCGGTCTAAATACTTATATAAATGACAGATTTTTGAAATTCTAAAAACATGTTTTCACTTTGTTATTATGGGCTATTGAGTGTAGATTGATGGGAAAAAATAGCTATTTTATCCATTTTAAAATTAAATCTAGAACATAATAAAGTATGCAAAAAGTGAAGGGGTCTGAATACTTTCGGAAGCCACTGCATATTTATCACAACTCATGCAAAAAGAGCATGTAGTGACAGAAATGGTAGATGTAGTAAGCAGAAAAGAAAACAAGTATTGCCCCCTTTAACACAAGCTTGAAAATAACATACCCAAAAGAAACTGGATACTATTCTTGAACTCTTTTGACTACAGGCATACTAACAGTCTCTTCTGAAAAGTAATCATTTCGGACAGTCAGAATCACTCTAAATATTACTAAAAACAGTTACAGAAGCTCAAACACAGTGGAAGTGGAATATTTTTCTCTCACTGAAAATATGTTCTGTTTTTGAGAGCATACAGAATTAGAAACTATTATTTATTTTGTTTGCTGGACCCTTGTTGTGAAAAGGACGTTGACACTACCTTGTTGTGTGTAGTCTGTGGATTTCCAAAATGCAGAGAAGATGAGATCCCTAATGCTTTAATGTTTTACCACCCAAATGGTACAAAATAAGTTGTCGCTAAAGCAATGGCATCTTACAATAGATTATTCAGGGAAAACCATGAGTTTGAAATGGAATATCATGCTACCATAGTGATTGAAAAGTACACTGTGAAAAAAACAATTATAATTAAAAATAATAATACACACCAGCCCAGCCCTGGGATGGTGAGACTTAATGGGTTCATCAAAAGACATAGAATGTACATTTGCAGAACCTGAATGAAAACAAAGATTTAGCTGATCTCTGCTTTCTTTGAAATGATTTAGTACCTAATGTGCCAGCCTTTGTTTTTATGCACTTCTTAAACAGGTAATGTTAGCGTAGCCCTCTGTGGTCTTTTGCAAACAGGCTGTCATTGACTGTCTGGTTTGTGTGAAAAGCTCCCACAGGAGGTAGTGCCTTGGGCCAGCTTTCAGCAGTCAGCACACACTGCCCCTGGTCAGAAGCCAGAAGGAAACAGAGTCTTATTTGCACTAAAGGGGGAGTAGATAATAGACAGACACTTGTTGTAAGGGTGGTTAGCCCTGTGTATATACTAAATATATACACATGTACATACTGTATGTATGTCCACCTACTGCTAAACCCAGTTAAAATTATTTGTACAATTTTATTATTTTCTAAATATTTTTAACCAGCCCTAACCGTTTGCTTGGACATGCTGCGTGTGAGTTTGCCTAGGCAGATGTCCGTGACAGCAGTGTGTATATTAGTCATCATGGACTCGACTAGGTGGTTGGCATCCTCTTGGAGCTCCCTAGAGCAGATGTGCATAAGATTGCAATGTTTTCTGATGTCTTTAAGAGTAGAACATAGACAGATTTTATCATACAATACAGAAAATTGTCTTGGTGAGGTCCAGCAGTCTGTATGACAGTTTCATGTCTCTGCACCTTTAAAAAACATCCACATGAACCTAGCTTATCAAAGGCAAGGGCAGAGAGCATTCAATTCAGAGGTACAGCGCATATGTTTCCCTCTCTATGTTGAACTTGAATCAATAGCAAAACCTAGCAAAAAAAATGCAATTATCTGATCTGAATATGTGTTTACTTTTATTCATGGTCCCAAGTACTGTATGCCTTTAACAGCTGCTGTTCCATACTTTAGCAGAACATAAAGAATCATTCATTGGTTATTTGTTTTAGCTGCTGCAACTTTTGGATCAGAGAAGAAAATGCACACAGTATCTATCATTCTGGTCACTGTTTGTGTTTCCCAAAGCATCAGCTGTCAGTGTCTACACCAACACTCCTTTTTGTTGGAACAGGTGTTTGTGAAAGGGTTTGTTTGAAATTCAATCCATTCAAATCCAAAACAGTATGAAAAACAACCCAGACCACATTTTAATAATATCAGAGCCTTTGTAAAGTTGACAAAAACAAACATAGAGGGATTATACTCTAGTCATTCTGATATTTTTACACATCATCTGTTTAATCAGAATAGTATAATTTTTCATTGCGGGAGTCTTGCTATTTTGCTTTTAGTATGTGATCTCCTTTAACTTCTTTGGACCATATAATAAAAAGGGCATATTTATTATACATATTTGACTGCATCAAGAAGCTCCTCCAGGGGGCACTGTGAGAAGGTTATCATGACTTAAACATAATTAGCTAAATTGAGCAGCTTCATAGAAATTGTTAATTGTGGCATTTTATCAATGAATGTATTTTTGTTGACTGATAACTGCGACTGTTGCCTTGTTGTTTCTTGTTGCCTTGGATCCCGCTTCACCAGTGAGTTGGGCCACAGAGCTGCAGCTGTGTCTAAGATTGGTGTTGCTGAGGGAAATGTGTCTCCCTAACCTAAGAGGGAGAGCCACAGAGATCAACAAAACAGTCTTTTCTCCCGCAGGAAAGGCTGTGGAGGGCAAACTCTATCGTCTCCAAAGATTTCACCTGAACTGGACCCATAGCACAGAGGAAAAGATCATCTGGACACCCACGCCTGTCTGGCAGTGCACAGCACAAGCGAGCACAATAAAGTTATTCAAAATTATATTAATTGAAATTCTGGCGGGTTATTCCCCCACATTCTCTGTTTAAACTAAACTGCCCATTTAAGGTGTTCTGGTGTTCTCATTCTCAGAACTGACATAAAATAACCCCTGTTCAATATGTATATTAAAAAAAAAAATCTTTATTTTTAATTTGGCATGCCCAATTCCCTCCCTAAATTGGAATATCCAATAATCTATTAATTTATAGCCGTGTTCATACTGCATACCCTGCAGTCAAATCAGGACTGTGTGGACACTTTTTCCTTCCAAACATGTGGTGTCACCAGCCTGCATCTTCTCAAACCGTGGCCCACAGGCCAAGCTTGCACAGAACTGAGTTGGAAGATCATCTGCAACTTTGGTAAGCAGACCCTGGGTGTCCAATCAACCAGTGGGGGTCGCTAGGGAGTGAGATCACACTGTGCAAGCCTACCCTGTGTGAAAAGATGCAGGCTGGTGAGATCACTGGTCGATTGGACAACCATCATCTGCACAGAAGTGAGTTGGAGGAAGACCCCCTCATCAACAGCTTTGGCACACAGACTCTACTTGCCCAGTCAGCCAGAGGGGGTCACTAAAGAATGATGTAACACAGACCTCTAACTGATTGAGCCTTCTTGTCCCTGGGTGATGCAATCAGCAGTTGCGTGCGGCCCTGCATGGCTACCTGCCGTAGTTTGCACTACAGTGCCAGATGAGTCATCCATCAGCCCCTCTTTTTTGACAGTTTTCATCGGTGAGTGTGGCTGTGCCATATTGTTTTCTCCCCACACTGGCAAAAAGTAGGCTCTTTTAGAACCTGATTAAAAAGATTAATGTGGCCATTAATGTTGTAAGATTCATTTGAACTAGCTCCTGTAATACTTTTAAAAAGTATTTTATCCTAAGGCATATTCATGTGCTGTGTTGAGTAAAAGCAATCTGCCACCTGACACAGCAATCATGACTGTATTTTTCCATTGTCAATCCAAAAATCAGAACAAAGTATCTGTCTACACTTGAAATGGCCTCTGCTCTCAGAGGCATTTCACATTGTGCAATTATCTAAGGTGGGTGAAAAAGAACATTAGAGACTGTAACTGTATCTCACTGGTGTATTTACGATGCACAACCTGGGCCATATCACTTGACACATGAGAGCCGCTCTATAGCATGTACAGAAGCCACCAGCTCAGTTGTGTCACAGTCTACAACACATCAGGCTCAATGTCATCACAACACATATGCATCTACGAGATAAGCAGATCAACAAGTATTGGTATGTTCTGTAATTAATTTATTATTCGCTTATTTGTACAATGGTACAATGCACATAAATAGCATTTCTGTAAATGTACCAGAGTTAGCCAGGGAGGCTAATTTTCATCTGCAGTGGGCTACCTGTTTTGGCTGTGGGAGGAAACCAGAGCACCAGGGGGAAATGCGCACAAACCCAGGGAGAACATGCAAACTCCACACAGAGAGGATCCGGGCCAGCTGGGATGCAACCCTTCCTTCTTGCAAGGCAACAGTGCTAACCAATGTGCCACCGTGCCACCAATGCTAACATCTTCATACAATTATCTAAAATTAATCATAGCAGTTATTGTGTTGAAGGTACTGTATGTACTGCATCTAAAATGTTTCAGCAGATTGTTTTAGTTTTTGTTTCAGAGGGAGGTTTCCATTTTACCAAAGAAGCCTAACCAAAGACATCTGTTACACCTAAGCTGTACACTACATAAAGAAATAATGGATAGGTTTCAATGATTGAATGCATACACTCAGTTAGCACTTTATTAGGTATTTATTAGACTTATTAAATCTTCTGCTGCTGTAGCCTATCCACTTAGAGGTGTGACGCTTTGTGAGTTCAGAGATGCTCTTCTGTTTTTTGTTTTTCACACCATTCTTTCCTAACTTTAGAGACTGTTATGCATGAAACTCCTAGGACATACTCAAACCACCCTGTCTGGCACCAACAATCATTCCATGGCCAAAGTCACTTAGATCACATTTCTTTCACATTCAGACATTTGGTCTGAAAACAGCTGAACCTCTTGACCACATCTGCATGCTTTTACCCATTTAGTTGATGCCACGTGATTGGCTGATGAAATATTTGCATTAACAAGCTGGTGTACAGGTCTACCTAATAAAGTGGTCACTGAGTGTATATGTATGTATAGCAGCAGTAATAAGTTGTGTTCTTTATTCAACAATGTCTGAGTCTTAGCCCACTTTTACAGTTTTCTTCAGTTATGTCAGGATCCCTTCTGTATACACACTGGCTTCAAATAATGAATGATTGGAAAAGCTAAGGAGAAGGTGTCCCTGTGATTCCCTTGTGACTTTAAGCACAATGCTCAGAATATCTTCAAAGGACCAATAACCCACGAGAAAGCATCCTCGGCTAAGTTATTTATGGAGACAAAGTCAGCATTTAACAGCAGTATGAGTCATGTAACTCGTCATGTAATTGCTCGCTCTTGCATAAGCATGGAAAGCTATGTGAAAGGAAAGCTGTGAAAACAAAAGGACAGACAATTCCCAACAAACAATGTTTCAGCACACTTAGCTACCACAGTAAGTAGCTAAGTATGTGGAGGCAAGACCTGATTTCTAACACCCCCCCTCCCCATAAAGAATGCCTGGCATTGAAAAACAGATAATGGCACTAGATATATTTTCTCTGCTTATAATCCATAGTTCATAGCCTCTGCCCTAAAGTGGAATGTGGGCGGATGGCCTAGTGGGTGCAGCCTAAGAATGAAAATGTAGGACACCACACAAAAAGCAATCCAGTATTTAACTGTCTTACATTTGACTAAATGGATTTGTGTTGCAAGAAGAGATTGACAGTATCCCCAGGCCTTCATAATGAGTTCATGTCACATTCCCACACCTGTACTGTTTCTATATATCCGTACTGGGAGTTCATTGGTGCTACCTTATGTCTAATGGTTGGGCTTTATGCTGACACAGTGAAACTGTCCATGAAAAAACTAACACTGGAAACCCTTCAGACAGGTGCTGTTGAGGAAGTTGCTAAGAAACAGTGCAACAAATATGGAACAAAAGGGAGACAATGTAATCCTATCAGATATACCATGACGCGTTAGTCGGGTCAGTTTTTCCAGATAACACTCCAGGAGTGTTTATCATTGCTATAAGGATCCATTTGTCAAAATCTAATTTCATTTGAAAGTAGCTTCTCAGTTATTCTGCTATTTTTATTTTGGAATGTTCATTCAAAGTATAAGACATACATTAGAGTTCCAGCTGCCAGGGTGTTGATGCTATGAGCTGTTGCTGACACACAAGGTTTTGTTTACCAAAATCCAATTTCATCTTATGGATGGTGAATGGGCCAGCTTTTCCCCAATGTGAATGGGTCATTGGAGCCATTGAGGGTTAAATATAAGCTTAATTTAGATGTTCAAGTTCATAAAAATACTTTCACACAGAAAGGAAAATTCCAGTGGAGGTTCAATGTGATGGTGATTCAGACAACAGGTACACCTTGGTGCTGAAGACACAGAGGCCTCAGGGAGAGGACTTAAACTGAGCCAGGTCAATGATAGTATTTTTAAGACCCAGAACATTCTTCAGCAACTGAATGAAATAATTGCGCAAACTTAACAATATGGACATGTGTGCATGTTTGGTGTGAGGCTGTTAATGCTACTGAGCTCTGGTGTTGAAAGCATGTGTCGAAAACCAGTGAAAATAACTGTGAAATGCATGGCTATGATTGTCATGTCATGATGGATGCGATTTGTTTGAACTAATTCAGAGGCCACTCGCTGCGCTGACATTTGGCTGATGACACTGCTCATGATAATTGAGAGTTATGACAGCTACTTTTTCTGGTTCTGTGCTGTGAATACAGCTCTCTCTTCTCAGTCCTGAGTGTGATACAGCAAATATTTGTGTTTTCGTACTCTGTAACCAAGGAAAATGTTTGAAACATCTTAATATGATTTTCAAGTGCTGATGGAATTAGTTGTGCAAGAAGCTGTGTTATTTTCCAGACCAGGGAAACCATGTGTATATGCGAAAATGGCCTGTGCCCCATTTCAACCACTCATAAAATAGTGAATGTCACTCTCTCAATGCTACTGTATATTTACATGGTGCAACAGTATCAGTGTAGCAAAGCAGTGTCGTACCATGGATAAATACTGCAGTTACCATTTTGAAGTTTCCTGTTCAATCCCAGATAGATAGTTTCTGCTTTACTCCTGTACAAGACCCTCACACTGTATTCAATGAATATACAGTGGTCACGAGAATTATTGGCACCCTTGAAAAATATGCAAAAAAAGTGTTGTAAACTAAAACTAATACAGTTATTGATATAAGTTTTATTTTCCAATATGCTTAAAGCAGTTAAATGGAATCAACCAAAGTCTTACATTTTTCCACAAAAAGCAAAAAATCCGTCGGGATAATGCACTTGCATCCTCTTCCTGGCAAGCTTGCAACGATTCCATATGTTTTATGCCTTTTTATTATTGCCCTTACAGTGCAAAATGGTATGTTTAAGAATTTATGTATTTTTTTGTACCTGACTTGTGATGGTCAATTACCATCTGTGTCTTCTGAATAGACAGTTCTTTTCCCATGCTGATGGTTGACAAAGGGAGTTTGCATGTTTGTTACCACATTTTTATACTGTAGTGAAACAGGAAGTGATGGAATGACACAATATAGCTCCTTTAAACTGAGATTAACAGTACAATAGGTAATATTTTTGTGTTAAAATATTGTTACAAAACCATTGTAAATCCCTTCCTATCATTAAAAAAGGCTCATTGACATGTTGACTCACCCTCTGCCTGTGTTTATAGTCCTTAAATTCGGGTTTCAAAATATTGTATTGCCAATTTCACTTTGTTTCATTTTATTTACAATAATTGTTAGGGGTACCAATAATTTTGGCACCTGTGGTTTATATATATATATATATATATATATATATATATACACACTCTCACACATAATGGTATATTACTGATTGTTTTGCCTTGTGTGTAACTTGATACACAAATTTGAATTCATCTTTATGATAAGGATGTGTTGTGTCTTTACTGAACAGGTATTTCATACATTTTTACATAAAGAAAACATCCAAGGCAACATTTCACATATAGCCTAGGCACAAGGTATATTGGTATTGGTACCTCTGTCATGCAGAATACATAACTTGCAAACACTCCTTATTTTAACATGTACATACACATGAAACGCAGAGAAAACAAGACAAAGAATAGCATTATCTCCAGCAATTCATCTGGCATGGAAACCTTTGAGCTGTGGATGAATATGCAGGGAGGACGCACAAGACTCCTGCGCTAAAGAAAATCAGACTATAATACAGGGCTTCAAATGCATTTAATGTACAGGAAGACCCAAATACCAAGCATATTTAATCATCAATATGTTTTCCTGTTTGCGTAAATACTATCAAAGCTTTAAATTTAATAGGTAATTAAATGTGTGCATTTGTACGATGGAACTCCTGAAACATCATACCGTGACTTCGACTGACTAGCTAGTTGCCTCCTCATACTATTGTTTTCGATAACTCCAGAGTAGACGATGCCAAGTATAAAAGGTAAAACTGTGTAATATAATTGTTTAATTTAAGGTAAATGTTATAGTTACCGTAAGTTAAATTGTTTATATTTAAAAATAGATACTTACGGATTTTAAGACTTAAATAGAGAATAAACACATTGTTTTTTCGCCTAGTTGTACTACAAAATACAAGACTCCCCCCTCTAGTAAATTAATGGTTCGACTGTGTGCGGATACTGTTACAATGTGTACAGCGAAGGAACTGGCGTAATGTTTATAGAGTAGGTCAGTCTAGTGTTGCTGTAACGTGCAGGAGGGTGTATGCAAGTGCTGTCTGTAGAGCTAGTCTTTTGTTGCAACCGTTGAAGATGACTTAGTTTGCTTTCCAGCTGTCTAGTTAACTCCAACAGGTTCACTACTACAGTTGGGAAGTTCAACAGTGATCCCTTAGAGATAATTTCATCATTGGGAAATCTGACAGTATGCTTCCCGATTCTTGTAAGTACTCAATTAACCGAAGTTACCTAATGTTGGTGAACTTAAATGGCTAATAACCGGCTCTTCGTTATTACGTTAATAACTAGCAATAAGTTACAGCATGTTCATCTAGCGGTAGTAACTAACAAGCTGAGTCAGGACTGCTGTAGTTAGCTAGCTAGATAGCATCCAACGTTAGCCAAGTTTTGTGTGTAATGGCTAGCTATGTAACTACTATTTTTTAGCTAGCTATCACAAATAGTTCGATGTAGCGTACCTGTCGGTATGACAATTCAGCATCGACACTTGGGACAATGGCATGTTTTATCTTGATTCCTGGAAATGTCATGCTTACCATGAGGATCACTTTTTATTGTTTGCAGTTAGCTAATTGGTACAAGTGAGGTAAACGATGGGCATGGGTAGGGTGGCCTACAAATTGAATGACATTTTGGCAACATTTAATAAAACACGTCGAAATCCGAGAGGTGCATCTGTCTTAAACAAGCCAGTTAACTTAAGTAGATCTGGTACTTGGGGAAACTCGCACTCAACATTGATTTAATAAACCTGATTTATTAGTTCTATTGTGTAGTGAACTAGCTAACTTTATCCAGCCAGTTACTACAACGCTTAAGGTCCCAAGGACGTTGAAATACAAATGTTTTCCTTGGTGTGGTTGCGTCTCGGTAATTGAGTTGTTGACTTCCTTCCTAGATTACAATGCTGCACTCAAGAACAATGCTCGTTAAAACGGAGAGAAAAGTATGGCTGAACTGCCATGTTCCAGGTTGCTGCAGTATAGCGCATGGTCACAGCTGGCGTATAGATCAGACTCCAAGTAAAGTAGTGAAGAGTTGCTTGAGAGATCATTCGCTTTGTAGCGGGGCTGTGCAGGGCAGGGGGGACAAAAGCTTTGCTGTGTGCAAGCTCCTGCCATGGGCCCCGCTCTGGTCTGTGAACACGACAATTCAGGCAGAAAACCTGACACTGCTGCTTCAGTTTTATAGTGTACTACGCTGCAGACAGACAGACAGACAGACACACACACACACACACACACACACACACACACACACACAAAATTGTATAGAATAAGCTATCACTGCAGAAGAACCTTTTCACAAGATTTCTGTAGGGGAGTAAGTCAGCATAATGGGGATTTATGTCTTGACATCTATGTAGTTTGAAGAGGGATGTAGTAATCTTGCCTCTCCCAGAAGCACATTCCTATTTGCCTAATTATTGCTGTGTGTTTTTCACAAAACTGGCAGCATGGCAGGTTGTAATTCAGATGGGTAGATAGATTTAGATTTGTTCAGACTCATGTCCCTCATTAAAGATGTAACTACCAGTAGTTTGCCTCTATTGTCTGTCTTTGTTGCCTCTGAAACACAAAATGAGATAGCCTTTGCCAGAATACATTATACTCATTGTGTCATGAGATCATTTGTGTTTGTGCACAATATAAATAAGCAGTATTTATTTATCTTATCCCAGAGCATGCACTTTCACCTTTTCTACATGTCTGAGAAAGGCCCAGTGATAATTCAGGGTTGCCAGATGGGGAATTTCCTTAAAAATGAAAAAATAAATAGGGCAGTAAATATGTGTGGGAGTCAATGATAGATGAGGAATTTTAAATGAGGAAGTCTTACTAAATTGTTTGGGATTCAGTTGTGTGGGGGATTAGAGGAATATATTTGGGGATAAAAATCACAGGCATCTGGCAATACTGTAAGTATCTACTCTCAGTGGAATTCAAATTCCCCCACAAGAAGCTCGTATTACAATGGCTGCTGACCTTGTTTGCGCAGAAACAAAAAGGCAAATGAGCTCATTACACAAAGTGAAATGCACACAGCACGATGCAAATGTTTTGAATGAAATATTTGATGCTTTAGTTTTGCTGAGAGGATATGACGACCAACGTGGGTGGATCATCCTGTGGCCGCCAGTTGCGCAGTGGCAGATTTCCCTGTGGGCTCGAGGCTTATGTGTCTGTGGTCACATTTTCCTTCGTACTTGAGCTACCTTTTAGCTGAAAGCTTGAGCCAGAGTAGGCCCAGCTTCCAAGTTCCCAGCATTCAGAGCCTGCTTGTCGTCTGAAATCGTTTCCTACTGAGAGATTGAGGCCGTGAAAACTTCCAACAGTGGGACGAACTTGAAAGTAGGCTAGCTGCGGGTAGAATTTATTGTGTTTCTCAGATGTTAGAGCCATGTTATTTAATATTTTGTTGTTTACGGACCAAAAAAAAAAAAAATTAAAGTAACTTGGTTATCGGGCAAATCCCTGTAGCCTTCATGTAATATATTGTTTATCTTGTGGTGTGCAACACTAATCTGCTTGCTAAACTTGTTTCCTTTTTGCTGAGAGATATATTTTTGAGAGGTTGTTTGTGTTGGTAAGCTGGGTATACTGGGGCAAAGATCTCTTCAGAAGAGAGAAATGAAAGTCCACAGAGAACTGGTTTTGCACCAAGTAACTGAAATGACATGGAAATGGTATGGCAGCAGTGTGAAGTCTTTGATTGTTATCTCACCGTGACCAGCTAAAAGGCCCAGACCATCTGTGTTTTTGAATGAGGCCTGTTGTCTCTCTCATCCTGTCTAATGTTTTGGTCAGTCTTGAGGGACCTTGTAAAGTAAGGAAGGAGTTGTTTGTTTAGGCTTGCTTCCTCCTTTAGCTGTTCTCAATGTGTGATTAAATCATTGCATTCCATAGACTACAAATATAACTTGTGTTATATTTATGTTCTCAGTTATATAGGAGCATATTTAGGCCTGTTAAAAATATATAATTCACCTACATCCAAGGCATTGGTCTTGATAGTGTTTCACTTAAGAATAACAGGTTTTTGATACTTAAGGGCAGTTTATGTTTTCCCCACCTTTGTTTCTAAAAACAGTCACATTCCTTTATAACCAATATTGTCTACACCATCCCTACTGTCAGTTTTTTTGCCATATCTGTGTCACTTGGTGAAAATGCCCTTATGCGATTGAGAATATATTGAACAGAAAGCTATTGCAACACTATATGTGAAATATACTCAGTGACCCCTTTATTAGGTATTTATTATACGTAATTTTGACCTTCTGGTCTTCTGCTGCTGTAGCCCATCCACTTGGTGTGCTCAGACTGTTCGACAGTGTGTTCAGAGACTCTCTCCTGCATACCACTGTTGTAATGCATGGTTTTTTGATTTACTGTAGCCTTCCTGTCAGCTTGAACCAGTCTGGCCATTCTCCTCTGACCTTTCTCATTTGACAAGGCATTTTTGCCCACAGAGCTGCAGCTCACTGGATGTTTTTTAGGGGGGGGGGGGGGGGGGTTGCACCATTTTCTGTAAACCCTAGAGACTGTTGTGCATGAAAATCCCAGGAGATGCTCAAATCACCCCATCTGGAAGCAACAAAGTGGCTTAGATTACATTTCTTCCGCATTCTGATGTTTGGCCTGAACAGCAACTGAACCTCTTGACCATGTCTGCATGTTTTATGCATTGAGTTACTGCCACATGCAGTTACTGAGATGTGTAAGATGCAAGCACTCTTGACACAAACTAGCATGTGTGATGGCAATGGGCAGATGAGCTAAAGCTGATTTCAACCCAGTTCTTGGGCCAATGGGATCAAATGAAAATGCTAACCGCAAATCCCCTGCCCTGCGCGCACACCCCTTGTCAAAAGAATCTGCAATTTGTTACAAATTCACTATTGGCTTGTGTAGTACTGCGTTATATTTTCCCTCATTGTTTAGAGTGGGTGCCATAAATCAAGCATAGCTTTACATATCCTGTAATAATTGCGTGCACATCTAAATTTTTTCTCACTGTCATGCGGTCCCTTTTTAATTGGAGCACCTCTCACGATCCAGGTGAAACATCATGTGAAAGAAAGTGTCAGCTCTAATGCACAATTGAAAGAAGTTCAATTTTAAAACACTGTCTACGTGAAGGCAAAGCATTCTTTGCCGCAGGCATTTCAGCACGCCTCTTCCTTGAAAGACTGTCACAAATCTGCTTAGCAATGGAAACATGGCTGGGGGAATTTACGAGCCTATCGAATTAAAGCGACTGAAGAGGTGAATGATTTGCAGGTGCATTACTGCAAGTCTCCTGGGAGGATTTAGGCTAATGAATTATGACTGCCAATGTTTTATCAGGAGTGAATTCAGATTATGACAAGTTTTACAATGTACAGGCCTGTTTGTTGTTGTGCGGTGGCGTTACTAAGGCCAGGTGTTTTTAAGGTTCTGGAAAGGCAGGTGCGGCCTTTGAGGGAGGATTGAGGCCACGTAAAAGGATGTGTGAAACTGACACCGAACGAACAGGCCTAGATTTCTTTGTATCAGGTATTCAGAGCACTGGTTTGGGGGTGGGGAGGGAGGGGGGGTTGGGTTTTAAATGCAGTGCACTGCATTGTGAAGGACCTTTCATGTCATCGATTTGCCTGGTAACTGCTTGACCAGGCACAGCTCAGTGCTAGTTTATACTTTACCTATTTACTGAAAATAGAGCAGGCTGCAGTATAAAGCGCACAAACCATGAGGCACTATAATTCTAATAAGGAGACTGAGTGGACAACATTGATATGTAAATTTTTGTATTACCCTGACAAGTAGGCCTATACTTTTTAGAGGCCTGTGTCTACAGACCTCAACAAACCTCTTCTTCTTTTCTAAGCGCAGGTATACAAGGTCTGCCTGAAGTAATTAAGCAGAGTTGTTTTTTTAAAAGCCTGCCCCACTTGGCTCCTACATGGTTAAGATGCACAGATTTGCAGGGCCTTTGTGTTTATGGTAAATGGCTCTATTGGGTTCCAGTTTGTGTGGGCAGCTGTGTGCTTGTGAAACCATGGTTGTGCCCCCCCCTCCCTCCTCCACCTACAGCTCAGACCTTCAGCTCCTTAGTGCTTTGCAAGCCTACAAAACTTGTTAGCCATGCTTGTCATTGCCTGTATACCCACACATTTCATTTTAACTACGCCCTCTTGCTCGCTCACTCACCCTGTGTCCTAATTGTTTGTATTGAATTCTGGTTGAAAGTGAAAAAGCTGGGCATGGAACTCTAAATTCTGGACAAAGGGGTAAGAGTCGGTCATTAGGGTATGTGTGCGTTTGTCTATGCACATGTGTATATTTATACACACACACACGCATACACACACACACACATAGCACAATAATACTATGTATTGTGTGTTTATTTGCCTATACATTTTATCATTCTATTTTTTTTAGCATCTTGGCTATAATGGCCACAAAGTTTTAATGGCTTACAGTATGTAAAGCCCATGACACTGAATACCCTCAGTACTATGGTTTGGTTTGGCTTTAAACATTTCGGGGGGCCTCAAGCCAATGGAAGAGGCATATGCTTAGCTGCTTGATTGCCTGCATTCTCAAGGGCGATCATAACCCATACCACAAGCTGCTCTTTCCCAGAATGCCTCAGTGGGCTGGAGGTTTGTGGACCAGCGGGCTGTGCATTCTGGAAGATTTATCATCGCGTGTGAGTGACACCCATCGGGAGAGCACCAGGAGACCGCTGGAGGCTGTGCTGTAATTACCGTCACCCCCCCCCCCCCCTTGTGCAGCAAATAGGCCCACGCCTGGGTGTGTACTGCTGGCACGGAAAAAAGAAAAGGCCTATATGAGGAAGAATCGTACAAATTGAAAGAAATACGCTGTCTGGATTGAACCCAAGGAAAATAAACTATGAAAAGGCATGAAATTGCTTCCTGGTTTAGCTCTATGTTTTAATACCCTGGGTGAGTTTTAAGTAGCAGATTCTGTCTGATGATTGCAGTGCTAATTGAGGGTGGCTCCGTGATGGTTTGCAAGAATTGTGTGGGTCTGCGGGTGGGGGTCAGAGAATGGCACTAAAACTGAGCTCTGGCACAGAAGTGTGCATGGTGACTTTGAGGCCCCCAAGAGGGTGGGGGCAACGCCTGCCTCACCTCATCCACCGCCCCCCCCCGGAAACGACTATGGATGATGATTACTATAGTTACGCCTTGGCGAGTTTTCCTTTATTCTTTTTCTTTCCGTCATAAAAACTTTGTTTGGAATTGGAAACCATTCTGCTTATTTTCCAACGGCTCCCCTTCCACCCTCCAGCGCTCATCCCCACCACAGAACGACCACACATACCACCTGCCTTAATCATCAAAAGTCTTCCTACGTTCCCCTTCTCACTCAGTTCAGACAGCTATTCCTTTCCTCTCTGATCTGACACAAATCCTCCGATGTTGTTGAAGGCGGAACTGGTTTGCAGGTTTGGTTCAGACACCTTCACACTCTCTGTGTTCTTCTCCCACTGCCATTTTGTTATTTTTCAGCTACTTTCAGGTCAAACAGTGCTGCCTTCAGTAAGCAAGGTTTGACTTGCACAAAGGCAGAGGGGGATCATTTGTCCAAGGAAATCACAATAGAATCCATGATGGCTCCAGCAAGGCCAATAAGTCGGTATGTGAGACTCTTAATGAGATCCTTTGTGTGGCTGTAGATTTGTTTGCATTCTTCCCTCTCAATCCGGAGGTCAAGTTTCAGCCCTGCAGCTGAGCTGGTCTCAGGTGCTCCAATGAAGGCGCAGCGACCTGCAGGCTGTCGAATAGAGATGGGGAGACATACCCAGGCCTCATGACTGCCTGGCCTCAGTGCATGTGGTCTCTGGTGTAGGAAAGGCAAGGGAGTGGGTCAAAGTAAAAAAACTTCACTGAGCTCTGCTTGGTGAGGGTGAGGATGGGAGTTACGTGGGTTATGCTTGCTGCATATGCCGAGTGGAAGCAGTGGAGTGGCTTGTGCGCATACCTCTACGTCTCCCTACAGAAGTACCGGTGAGAATTTACACATCCCAACGAGCCCTTGATCAAGTAAGATGGATTACCATAATTGTTGGGCTGAGAGCCTCAGGCCTCTGATGTAATGTATCCTTGTGGATTAAGACTACGGTAATGGCCACAGAGCAGACGTTACGAGTAAGGGGAGAAACCGCAATTAAGGCCGGGTAATTAGTGGCCTATCTGATGCATGGAGAGGCCAGGGACCAGAGGGTCTGGAGTACCAAGCCAGACGTTGCCATTTCAAAATGGGTCTCCAATGTGGACAAATGAACTGGTGTTTGTTAAGGAACACTGAGATGTCTGTACATAATCTTCTGTGAGTCTGTACAGTCACAGTCCACTCTTTTCTGTACCACAAAGCAGGGACCAAAAATATTGACAAATTGACAATGAGAACAGAAATAAATTGCATATATGTGACTCGTTCTATCATAATCAGGCATAAGTCGCGACAGCCAATTTCACATAAATCAATGTTTATGGAAGAATGTTCATTTTTGGCTGTTTGAGGCTTTCATCCTCATTTTGCACACCACTATCTTGGCTTTCATAATCTGCATGTATTAATGCTATATTAACAGTAAAAATATAGTGTCAAAATTAACGTGGTTGGCATTTATATAGCGCCTTTATCCAAAGCGCTGTACAATTGATGCTTCTCATTCACACATTCATACACACACCGATGGCGATTGGCTGCCATGCAAGGTGCCGACCAGCTCATCAGGAGCATTTGGGGGTTAGGTGTCTTGCTCAGGGACACTTCGACACAGCCCGGGCAGGGGATCGAACCGGCAACCCTCCGACTGCCAGATGACTGCTCTTACTGCCTGAGCCATGTCGCCCAAAGTAACACTGGAGTTGTGTATTGTTTGGAGGCTAGCCAATTTGTCACCATTCAAAAGTCACAAACAACCACATCAGCTGCGTTTGTGGTTACATGTTAATGTATTTGCTTTCATTGTCTGTATATCTTAATGTCAAGAGTAAAAATATAGTCTTAAAGGGTTTATACATAAGATGACAAGTTATAGCCCCAAAGTTTTGTCTACCAGCCTCACGTAACTCTTGCAACAAAACTTTGAAACCTCAAAAACATGGTTTTGTGTCACTCAAAATGAAAAGGGATAACTTTGGTATTGTTAAACTATCTCATAACAACGACACATGTCAAGGTCTGGGGTGTATCTGGGACAGTAAGTGAACAGTTGGCTCTCGTAGTCAGTGTGTTGGATGTGCGAGAAATGGGCAGGCATAGACCTGAGAGACTCGCCAAATCGTTATGGCCGGACGACTGGGTCAAAGCATCTTCGAAATGGCCAGGGTTATTGTGTGCTCCCAGTGAGCAGTGGTGAGTACCCACTGACAGTGGTCCGAGGAGGGACAACCCACAAACTGGTGACAGTGGGTTGGGCGCCAAAGCTCATCAATGCGTGAGGGCAATGGAGAATATCCTGTCTGGTCCAAACCGACAAAAGGGCTACTGTGGCACCGGAAATTTTAATGATGGTTACAGGAGGAATGTGTTTCAGCACACAGTGTATCACACCCTGCTGCATATGGTGCTGTGTAGCCACAGACCAGTCAGAGTGCCCATGCTAACCCCTGTCCACCATCAAAAGTGTCTACAATGGCTACGTGAGTGTCGGAACTCGACCTTTGAGCTATTGAAGAAGGTTGCCTGGTCCGATGAGTCCCGTTTTCCTTTACCTCACTATTGACCCTTCAGGGCCCGAGGGGAATTTCCTCAGAAGCGGCGCAGCTTTTATCTTTGTGTTGCGCCCAATGTCGTCACGGTGACAGCCGGTCTTCGGGAGATAAAGGACCTATCAGTCTCTGAAAGGTTTTTGTGAGCGGGTTCACTGCAGGGAATGGAGGTTGGGTTACTGCACTCGTTGAGAAGGTAAAACTGAATATGCACGGAATCCAGTTCATCCACATTCTTCCTGCCACTTCTACAGTGTGAACTGCGAAGGAAGCTGCTCATAGGGAAGGCGCAGGACTCGACGGAGCTGTAGCTGTGCTGGAGCGCGTCTGGGTATGCTTTGCTCATCCATTCTGCAGCCTCGCCACTATGCGAGATGGCAGTACTTTCCTTGTCACAGTCAAAGAACTTTCCTAATACTGAACTGCTTCATCAGGGCTGACGTGAAATGTCAGTGCTTCTCTATCCTTGGTACTTCATTGGCGGTGCTGTACACCTCTCGATACTGTACATGCTCAAATGATTAGCAAGGGTGTCAGCTGATACTTTGGTCCTATCAAAGAGGAAATAGGCTAACTTCAGCGGCTGTTATGCTAAATATAATGGCAATTAATTGTCTGTATGTAGTGCCAATAGAGAATCTCAAAGGGCAAATACTTTTCAACAGAATGCTCACCACACATCAGAGGGAGCCAGGTTGAGGATGTGGGCTATATACAGGGAACACCCTATGTGGCAGATGATAAGGTTGATAAGAGTTGCTGAGAAAATGCAACCTGAAAAGGCACTACAGCAGTTCTATGGGAACAAAAAACCCAGTGAAAGTGTTTGTTGGAGATGTCATTTAAAAATCAACATGGTAAGGACTACTTGCCTATTATATGGTGTGTGCTTGTTTCTTGGGTTCTTGGGCTTCGTTTATTCATTTTAAAATCAATTTCCTGAATGATTTTCTCATCGTCAACTACCATTTAAAAATCTTGTAGAATAACATCATAATTTGATCAACTTGAACAGCACAAGACCAATGCTGAACGCTCCTCTTAAGTCCTATAACTTAAGACACCTTGAACTTGAGCCTACTCCACCACCTCAAACAAGCCATGCAACCGGGGCCCACTTGTCCTTAGGGGGGTTTAAAAAGATGTGGTTACACCAAGTAGAATTCTCAGATAATTTGCAAACGTTTGTGTTGACCGTGCCACTGGAGGTGGTCCAAAGCCCTGGCGTGAAAGTTGCCTTGGTTTCCTGGCACCACCGGGGCACTGATCAAAGTTTAACTGTTCACAAGTATGCAGCAACCCGACCCACACTGTTCACAGGAAACAAGATACCAGGTGAAATTCAAGAGGGTTTCGGAGAGCTCATCCATTCATTTGACTGAAGTGATTTCACAGTCCGTGTCACACTCTTGAAATGCATGCCCTGCAGAGCTATTGCGAATCGTGTAGCCTAATATGATGGCACTAAATGATGAGTACAAATTATTAGCATTCTCTGTTTTCTGGAGATCTATAGTTAAGGTTTTCTCATTTGTTCAATTAATAACATCTATCACTGCGTAGTTTATCCTGTCCAGTCTCTGGTCAAATTTGTCCACATTACAAACTTGAAACTGTTTAGAGGTGTCAACTTCAGCCAGGCTTATTTAGTATTTGTAGTAATCGTTAATTTTGTCAGAACATTCTCTTTTCTTGCTAAAGTATGTCAAATCTGCTCTGACTGAACCTCAATGGAACATAGTCTTCTGATTTCTTTCTAAAATCTAAAGTGTTCGTAGTCATGCTAGATTTAGAGATCCTTCAGCCTTTTAAGTGCATCTTTTAGGGACAGATCATGGGATTTGTATAGATTAGAAGCCAGTGGTCAAAAGTCCACGATCAGCACTATGCAGTAATCGGTTCCATCAGCATCTTGAAGGGTAAACATGTTCTACTTGATACCACGGCACTCCTAATTCTCCATAATTGGAGATGGGATCATCGCTGTCCTCATGGCCCTTTACACCCAGTGACCCTGTCACTTAGGGAGTGTTCTCAAGTATAGATGGTGCCAGCCCCCTCCCGGGGATAGGGCTGTGTCCTGCTGCCTTTGATTCCATTAGTCATCTCCAGCCAGTGAAGCAACCTCAGTAACCGCGAACAAAAACTTGCCCCTGGAGCCCTGCCTCATGTTGTTTACTTAGAGTGATAAATGTAAGTAATGGAAATCATATGCTGCTTGGAGTCAGCTGTGACGGGACAAAGATGAAACGCTAGCTGGCCGTATAACGCCCGAGCAGGCCTGGCCCCTGTCCCGTGATGATGGCCGCTGGGAGCTCGTGATCCCGCCGTGATGTCACCTCATTGTTTCCCACGGTATTTCATCATTGGCACAACAGCCTTTTGTCTTGCAGACACCAGCAGAACCAGGCCTGGGTCAGCTCGCTTCTTCCTCCTCTCCCTCCCTCCCTGACCAATCACTTTATCTCCTTCTCCTGGTCTCCTGTTACTCTTTCCCTCCTCCCTCACTCTCTTCTTCTCCTTCTGCCCTCAGTTTTGCTGCGACTTTCTCTCTCTGCAGACATCTTATCTTCTTCTTTCTTACCCATTCGGCGTTTAGAAAGCTGTTGACATACCTGGCCGGGGCTTTAATTAAAAGTGTCGATGTAAAAAGTGCACGTTGTACATCTGTCTCTAATAAGCCAGTTTACAGCGTATGGCACAGTGCTAATGGAAGTCTGCTGTTTGGATAACCGCAAGGTCACAGCTATTCCAAGCTTGCCTCCGAGGATTCTGTTACACCACTCTGAGTTCTCTCTGTGGCGTGTGCTGAAAGCTGAATATTCCAAGCAAACATGCCTGCTCTTAGATATCCGATAGGCCTCTTAGGGTGAGAGAAACGTATGCTAGGTTTAAAATGCTACTTAATAGGGTCCCTGCTGTAGAAAGAGAATGGCAGTGGAATTGTGTAAGTTTGTTTATTATTTTATTAATGGACAACCCGGGTAGTTCCCTATTAGTAGTTCTTCACACTGTCATCATTAAGAATATTACAATAGAATATTTACAGCATAAATAAAGTTTAGTTCTTTTTAAAAGTGAAAATGCTGTGACATCAAGTATATGGCTCAGGTTGGTCGGCGACTGTATAGTTAAATGGTTATGGAAGCGGGCTTGTAATAACAGTGTGGTTGTAGGGCTCAATTCCGAAGTGGGCTACTAGTATTGTACCCCTGAGCAAGGTACTTAGACCCGAATTGCTTCACTGAATATCCAGCTGTATCAACACTTTGTATGTTAGTGAATGTATGATGTGTACATTGTTCTGGTAAGAGCATCTGCAAAATGTCTACCATGTCAAAATTGTATTTAGGACACCGTTATTGTTATGGCTATTCTATATGCCTTCATTATGTAGGCCCATGACTCCACACCCTACATAAACAAAGCATGTAGAATACACATCATGGTAACTAAGTTCAGCTGCATTTTAGTGCTTAGGCCACAGCAGAAACCACTCTTAGTCCTTAATCACAGTCCTTAGACTGTGGCTGGCCTTTTCATCCAAACCTGAAATGGAAAATGGGCCCAGTGTTTCAGCCCACCTGGCTGACAAATGAAAACCCCCCATCCCTCCCCCTATCACCTTGGGAGATGGTATGGCCCTTGGGCCACGTCAAGGCCCTCGGTTACCGTGGCCAGGCAGCCCTTGGTGGGCGGGCACCAGGTTGGCCACCATTTTGTGATGTGGAAAAACAAAGGCCCTTGACCAGCTAGTGATTGGTGTATCTCCTTGTGTTTCTCTAGGGAACAGAAGAGACCCGTGAGACATTTCGGGAGAGCGCGAAAGCGTTCTGAGAATTGGAATCCGGACGCGCGTCCAGCCTGTTCACGCCGCGACACCAGCAAAGATGCCTTCAGCCGGCCTTTGCCTGCACTGGAGTGGACTGGGGCAGAGACATGTGCTACCATGGTGATCATTCATACTAAAACACTGGAAAAGAAGAAGGGAGTCGATGATGTAACGTCCAGAGAGTCGGACTTGGATCTGGTAAGTCCGAAAGTACAAGCACCCAGTTGCAGAATTCCAATAGGTAGTTGCATCAGGAAGTAAGTTGTGAGCAAATCTTTCGAGCGATTTAGATTTACTGTCGGGCACTTTAGATTTACTGTCCTGTAGGTTTTCACTCCAACCCTAACAAAGCACACCTCATTCAACATCTAGAAATCTTGTAGAGCTGCTAAGTAGTAGAATCAGATTTGCCAGATTAGGGTTGAAATTAAAACCGACAATACATTAGATATCCAGGGACAGGGTTAGGAACCACTGGTGTAGGTTTTCATTTGTTGCAACCCCAAGGTAATAAGGTTCTTAAAAGACTCTTTTCATTGAACAAAAAGTCTATAATTAGTGACAGGAAAAATATGCACTGCAGTCATATTTTCTTACATAATGTCAAGGTGTGGAATAGGTGGAAAGGTCACGTAGCTAAGGCAGAGCTCATGTTCAGGCTTGATACTCTCCAGAAAATGATGGCCTTGTGGGTCTGAATGCGCTCTTCTCAACATCATGCATAACTATGTTCTTCTTTTCATAATGAGTAACATGAATATTCAAGAAGGAGGCAGTGAACATGCCCGGGCATATCTTTCCAGTCAACCCACACACGGCCGACTGACGTGACTTTCCATGCAAAGAATAGATGCAGAGAACTTGAAAGTATGAAAGGACAGGAAGTGAAACTTGTGCTTGTTATTATGTATTATGAGCTCAATGAAAGGATGTTATTACTGTTTTTTTACCATGGCTACCATCTCAACAGAACAGATTGTTATGATACGGGTGTGTCAGATCTGTTTGCACAGCATTCCCTGTGTAAAGCCAGGGTTTAATAGGGTTTGGAAAGTAAGTCTGGCCTCCTTTTGCGATTCAAAAGGCTGCTTACTTCAGGAGGGTGGTCTCCCGGTAACGTGGGCGGACACCGGTGCCTCCTGCGAGGAATCCCTGGGCTCAGCCTGAACGGCGGGATGCGGAAGAGAGGCGCTCCCAACACAATCAGAAATCAGAGTCCATCTGCGAAAGCCTCTCTCCCAACATGTATCTCTGCACACTGCTCAATCTTTTTGTAGTTTACGACATCTCATTACCGACAGCTCGTTGCCAGTAACAAAGGAGTGTTGCACTTCCTGTTTTTCTCGGTGAATCATTCTCGTCAATGTCCTTCATGGCCCCCCTTACCAGGCAGTCTCGTGTGAGAGTCACAAGGGCGGTGGTCAGAGTTCCCAATGGGGAATTTGGTCTGGTGCAGTGCCCCTCTCACCCCTTCTCCCCACCCCCCCTCTCTGTCCCATCCACAGCGAGGGCAGCAGACCATGATGAGCCAGGGGACAGCTCTCTTCTCCTGCGGAGTTATGGGTAAGACCCCCCTGGCACCCCGCTCCTCTCTCTCTTCTCTCCCTGCTCCCTTGTTTTTGTCTCGAGTGAAGTTGAGTATCAACTATAATTAACCGAGTAATTACTGTAATTAAGTGCTCTTTTCAATAGCTTTGATTGCGCTGAATGTCAGGTGTGGCTTGCGGTGGTGGTGTGTGACAGTCATTGTTATGAAGCTCAAAGGTGATTGGGATTAGTAAAGATTCTTCTTACGCCCTACCTCCATGCGGCCTCTGCCCAGAGAGGAGACCACACAAAGCTCTGGTTGTCAAACTCATCCAGGGCTTCTGCTGGATGAACCATGTGTGGAGTTTGTCTAGTTCTGCACCCGAATGAACCATGCCGTTTGTTCATTGTATACGTGTGACTGAACTAGTTTTTGAGGTTTCACCAACGAAACCCCTGTGCACACAAACCCTTTTGTCAGGTCGTGCCTTGGCCTACTTTTTCTCCTAAGCTTGTAGACCAGCGTAAATAACCTTTTCAAAAAACCTTCAGCTGTTCTGAGAAAAGTGGAGAAAAAGTACTGATTGAAAAAGTCTTTGAAAGGGCTGAATTGTATTTACCGATACTAGCGAGAGGTCCTCGGTACCTTTTATTGGCTGGTAGGACCAGTTTCTGAAAAAGGCGCAGTTCTTGTTTACCGTTGCCTACGTAGAGGGCCTTGCAGGGCCTTGCAGCCCAGATTTACAGAGTCCTTCTCCGCAGGGGTCTCAATCGGGGCGTGGCCCTGTATTCACGGTGTGCTGCTTGGCGTGTGCTCTCGTAGGGGGTCTTGGCCTGTAATTGAGGCCAGGCTCACCTCCAGGAATGTGTGAGCGTGGTTCAGATCTCTGAGACAAGGCTTCATTCAGGGAAGCATGCTCTGCTCAATGCTGCGTGAATGATGGGGTGGTCAGATTAGGGCCGGGCTTGGGGAACCTGGTCCCTCCGCACGGCACTCTTGGCCCTAGGTCTTCACGGGACGCTGCTTGCTGCCTCAGTGGGCTGGACTCCGCTGAGACAGCAAGCAGCCGGATGGAATTTGAAAGGCGTCGGATCTTTTAGAGGTTTTGGAATCCTGGATGTCATCATTTAACGTGTGGGCTGTTGAACAAGACACTGAATTCACTCCAAAAACCGAATAAAAAGTAAATCTGAACAAGTATTTTAGTCCTATATTTGACATAAAATATTTTCTATTACTTTTTTTGCTGAATAAGACACAAATATTGAGGTAATATGAGGTGAGACAGTTTGACTAATTTCAGGATTTTCCAATGGGGTAATTTTCTACTTGAGAGAAAAAGTCTCATTAGAAGACTAAAACAGACATTTTTGCAATGTCCTTTGAGTAAATAATCAGTTGTATTAGGCACATCGGTATGGTCAGGCATGTCTGGTATGCAAACAGTTGAAGTATCAAAGCACAGTCTGAAGACCATAGACCCCTGCCCATGTGGTGCTGTCATATCCGCACGTGACCTTATAGTCATGTCATCAGTTCCTGTGTTGAGCCACACATGCGAGTAATAGAACTACACGATATATCATATATTTATCGTCATCGGGATACGAACATGCGCAATAAAAACATCGCAAACGCTTGAGCTGCGATGAGTAGAATGCATTTAATTTGTTTCATTCAGTAGGCATAGGCTATTCATTGTCTGGGGTCTATTTTAGCAGTGTACCTAAACTAGAAAGACAATAGAACTGTGCACACCTCAATATTTTCATAGCATCATTGCAATATTCGACGACGTTATCGCATGTGGCATATTTGTCTTATATCGTGCAGCCCTAATGCGTGATTGTACTGTGCCGGGCCCCTGGTGCTGAAGCGGTCGCTGATGTGTTAGCCTGCACAGCAGGGCTCTCCGGTCGTGGCAGGCTGCCACTAACCAGGAGCTGCTATTTCTGGCTCCTTTTGTCCGTCTGGCCTCAGCTCCACTCAGAGTATTGTTATGAAGGAACGTGTCAGGCCTTCACAGCTTCGCCCCCTTTCCTCTTTCTCTCTCTCGCTTTTGTTTTTCTTGTCTGTTATGTCAAAAAAGACCTGAAGTGGACTCACTGCTATGTGTTTGCAGAGGTATACAGGCTAATAGGACAGAGCAGACAAAATTTTTAGTGAACTGGGAACCGAGGTGTGATTTGGGGTGTAATTTGTTTATGAAGCGATGTTGCATTTGGGGTAAAAAGTTGAATTGGATCTGTGTTAAATGAGGTTGGAAGGTCTGTGTGAAACTAAGGCTGCTTCGGGTTCAGAAGGAAAGTACTGAGGTGTGTGTGTGTGTGCGCAGGGGCAGATCGATGGCGGGACCTGGGGCGGAGCTGTGCCATCCAGCGGGCTCCGGTTGGCACCAGTCTGGAGAGCCTGTGGGACGGGGGGGTGGCGGAGGCGAGCCCCGGCGGCGGGGGCTGGGCCAGGGAGACGGGCGCCCCCTCCGTCTCCATCACCAGCCTGATCCGGGACCTCAGCCTGAGCGACGTGAAGGCGTGTTCCGCCGCCCCGCCCAGCAAGCGGCAGTGCCGCTCCCTGTCCTGCTCGGACGACCCGGGCTGCCGGTCGGCGTGGCGACCCCAGGGCTCGCGCGTGTGGACGTCGGTGGAGAAGCGGCGCTGCCACAGCGGGGGGAGCGTGCAGCGGGGCGCCGCGGGGGGGGGCTCGTTCCCCGCCATGCAGCGGAGCTCCAGCTTCAGCCTGCCCGCCCGCTCCAACGCCCTGCCGCTGGGCTTCGAGCTGCCCTGCTTCACCTTCACCAGTCTGCAGCCCTCCGCCCCCCGGCCCCTCTACCTCTCTCATGAACAGATCTGCCTCCCCGGGGCCCCGGATGGGGCCAGCTCCCCGGACTCCACCCCGGAGATGGGCCGGCGGGCGGGGGGGCTGGCCAGGAGTCGCTCGCAGCCCTGCGTCCTCAACGACAAGAAGATCGGCATGAAGCGCAGGAGGCCCGACGACTCCCAGCAAGCCCGGCCGTCCCTGGACCTGACCAAGATGACCCAGGTCAGCGGCCTGCATTGATTCTGTGTGATAACTGCTATAGGATCCCCACACAATCCCTGAGGACCTACGCTGTAACGATCGCACTTTGCGCATTTCCGATAAGGCCGTTACATGTATTTCCCACTGTGGCAGGCTGCCCTGGGACTAGCCTAAACTGATTAACTGAGCCCTGTCGCTAATGCAGGAGCCTTTTGCATTAGCCACAGGCCCACAGTCTTTACTCAGCCTGCTCCTCCTTTACCACCCTCGTTCATATAGAGACTGAATGAGAATTTATTTTGAACAGACGTACACAGCGAGGGCCGATCCGTTTCAGGATTCTGCTCTTAATTTTTTCATTTGCCAAATCATATATTGATCTGACATTTGTATAAGCACCAGCTATAGACTGTATTTACTGTGCTGAAGTACAGGAGTGAACCTGCATAGTTTATAGAGCTGTCAGAAAACTAAAACTAAGCTAACTGGTTGGAACAAAAACCAGCACACAGATTAGCCCTCCAGGACGAATGTTATCTATCCCTGTTTTGGATTTTGAGTTACTGTGTGGTTTTAAAGAGAATTATAGCAGAATAACTTTGTAACTGGCAAGTGCTATGGAAATGCACTCCATGGAGAAATGGTTTTAGTAGTTTCCCATGTAAGCCATCAGAACTTAGTAACCATTTTACAGTTTTCCAAAACATTTTGATATTTTCCAGATAACATGGAATAATAATTGTACAGATTGGCTGTGGTCAAGGTCAACCTTAAACATGTTTCCCACTTTAAAGAGAAGGGAACTAACACCGCCATATTCAGCCTTTGCTGAATTCAAACCAGCCCTGGTGGGACATGGTCAACTCTTATAGTTGCAGACAGCTCATAATTTTTGGCTGAGGATATAAACCTTCGAGGCTGTGGTGTCTAGCCTGTGCCCTTGGCAATCTACTTTACGACTTAGCTGCTCAGAAGCTCATTACATTTAATAAGACTTGCAAGAAGCTAGCTCTTTGTGCTAGCTAGAGTTCGTTAGCGACCTAGTGAGTGCTCGAGAACTGCCGTTGCACATAGAATGTAATGGTAAAGGTAGGTTCATAGAAGAACGGTACTTTCACACATTGAGTAATACTTATGCTGAAAAAACTTCCCTTGCGGGTTTTTTGGTGCAGACGGTGCATACTGTATAAACCACAGATAGCGTTGGTGGGGTAGGGGGTGGCGAGGATTTTGGATCAGAGGAGCCTCTCCCTGTAGATCAAGCCCGGGCCCCTCTCTGGCTCTCCCAAAACCCCAGGGAATCCCGCCGAGGGCATTATTCAGCGGACTGGCGTCGGCCCGCATCTCCACCTCATCGCTCTCGATTAAGATCCGCCGGCTCGTGAGGTCAGATCACTGGAACCCGTCCTCGTCTCCCACCCCCGCGCCCCGGTCCCTCAGCCCTGTTAATGGGCTTTTAGAAAGTGTACAGACGCAGCTTCACCCCACGCTAATCGAGTAGAGAGGCGCTTTCTGCGTGTTAGCGCTCGGAATTACCCGGGACCCTGCCAGAGCTCGCACTGTCAGGAATGTTATTCTACACCTCGGACTCCTGATTATCTTTGACGGAGCTTTCCAGAAACAGGAAGCGGGGAGGCTTTTCGTCCCCCCCCCCCGTCTCGGTCGGGTTATAACCGGTGCATGGTTTTCAGTTCTGCAGAGAGGTCTGCGCTAGTGCGTTGGGAGGTATTGGTGGGAAAACGCAGAAAAAACACGCAGGGGGCTGGGAAGCACCGGGCTCCGGCAGCGAATGTGTGCTCGCGCGCACACGCTCACACGCATACCACGCACAGTCATGCATGAAGCTGACCGTAGGGGTGGGTGTCATGTGCTGTGGATGAACCCGAGACCGTTTATCAGGAGGGCCGCCAGCTAACGTGCTCCCTCGAGGATTGGCTGAGGAATTCCAGTCGCCGCAGAACCAGTTTGGGAGTTAAGAGTTCAAAGCGGTGGAAAACTGCGTCAGGTCCAGCGTTCTCAGAGCACAGAATGCAGAGTTGGCCATCTTGCAGCAGAGATAATCTTCGTAGGCGGGACGCGGAGGGCAGGGGTTGGGTGGACCCCTGACGGGGGCGAGAAACGGCGCGGGGAACTCCCGATCTAAACGCGGAACGCCCGAGTCATGGCGGTTCCTAGTGTTAAACATGACATTATCCCCAAAACCAATGTTATTGAGGACAGCCTCGCTCAGCTGTCACTTTGAATTCTCAGCAGCACGATTCTCAGCTGTGTGGTCCACTGCATATTTAGACCTGCATACTTCAAACCTCCTTGATCACCTCGGTCATACGCTGTGACTAATCCTCTAGGTCCTTATTAGGAAGCAGCACAATTAGATCTGATTGCTCATTTTTCCCCAGCAGCTGCTGGTGGCTGCGGCCAGTGGCTGAAATGTTCTCGCTTCTCACTAAGATGGCAGGAGACGTGTGAAAACGACTTGTGCAGCTCTGCTGACTGGGGCAGAGATCTCCGTGCTGCAGCCTGTGGGTTTGAGAGCCTTCTGAGCATGCTCCTGTTCGCTCAGAATGACTGGCATGTTCTCAGCCGACTTTATGAGCTGTTCTGAAAGCACACAGACTGGAGAGACACACATGCATGAGCACACCCTCTACATACAGAACATAGTTAAGCACACGCATGACACACATGGCTTGTAGTAAAATGCACATGTGTGTGCAAACAGTATATAAACACTTGGATACACATGGACAAACACACATTGTACACACACAAATCCATGTAGAGCTCACGTGAAAAAAACCCCCACAGATATGCAAACAAACGTGCACACACAGAGCTCACATTAACCCGTTATGGACCAAGGCACCCTATAGAAAACCCATAGAAAGGCCTAGGAATCGCAATGCATTTCAATGTGTCTTGAAAAACGGTCATATGATCAAATACAATGCTGCCGTCGCATTCCTCGGTTAAGGGAGATGTTGCATCCGCCCATAAGGGGTTCGAATGTGTATAAACGTGTGCACACACACAAGCACACATGTGCACACACTTCTCACTCACCTACAGAGGCATGCACGTACATGCACAGGCACGATAGTGAACAGGCATGCCTTGAGCTACCCAATGGCCATCGCGGGAGTGTTTTAACAGCTGAGCATCAGTGACAGAGAGAGACGTGACTGCCAGTCACTCAGGGGCGTGAATGATTGGCAGAATGATTATCCCAGCCGATAATCCCCGCACTAGAACACGCAGAGAACCCAGCAGAGAATACCATCGTGAGAAAGCATCTTCATCAACAACGCTTACCCCTAGCCGGTTGCATGGTCGTGTTCACATATCTAACCATCGTTCCCCGCTGAAAATGAACACCGTTTCTCCCATGCCGGCTGCCAGACCTGCACATAATCGACTGCTTATGCCACACATCACTTCAACCGGGAGCGCTTTGTGAAAACATTCCAAGGGCAGCAAAAATATTTTTATTGAAAGCCTTATCATGTTCCAGCCTAAGATGGTTCGTTATTTCCTGCCTTTTGTCTACTCCTTGTTTTTCTTCTTACTTTTCTTTTCATTCCTTCCTAAGATAATGGGACACCTGCACACAGGCTGGCAGGAATGTTGAATCGCACGTTTCGACCGTGAAATCATAGTTCAGGGTGCTTTAAGTGTACTTGTGATTTCTTTGATACTGTGAATGTTAACATTGTGTTTTAATTCCAATCCACCGACTGTGAAAAGGGCTGTGTATAATGTCTGCAGCACACAGACCCATTTTGGTTATCTGCGGAATGACAAACACACACTACACACACCACACATGGCTGTTCACCATCTTGAGCAGCAAATAAATATAAACCCTGTGTTTGTCACTAGTTATTTTGTGACTGTCATTCGAATTGGTCAAGTTTGAATTGGTCAAAGTCGCTTGTAATAGCCATATCAATATACCCTCTGAAGAGGACAATAAAGTCCTTGAACTTTTACTAATCACTCGTTAAGTGTCTGCTAAAACATCAGGTTTATGCGTGTATGGACTGCCCAGATGCGGTTTAGCCCCAGAGCTGGGCAGCTCTGGGGTTTGTGAGTTGTGTGTGTGCCTGGCGTCTAGTAAGTGTGTGTCTGCAAGTGTGGCGCGATGCTGACCGCCCCATGCGGTAGACTGGGCAACGCAGGGCACTCGCCCAGCCACCCAACGCCAGATTTACGCCTTCGGGATTCCTCAAATACCACCGCTCCCGCCAAAACAGCTGCTCGCTCCAGCGCCGTCCGCTCCACGAACGCCGTTGGCCGAATGGAAGGAAAAACTGATGTTTTCCCTGAATGGCAACCTCCCCTCCGTTTCTGTAGCGCCACACAGAACCGGACACATGCGAGGGCATGCCATCGTGAATGGGTGACTGTCTGGGCACTGCAGGGTCAGCTGAGTGCCGTGCTCTGGGCGAAGGGAACCGTGCGTGTAGCAGAGCTGTATTACACAGAGTTGGGGATCGGTGGAAGATGTGTTATGTACTCACTGAGTGCAGTGGGACTCAACCTTCTCAGCCTGGTTTACCCTTATTTACTCTTTCTGTTTTTCTATGTTCCAAGCAGCAGGGCAGCCACCGTTAGGCAACTTTTGTTTTGTTACCTTCGAATGTACCCACAATGGGAATTTTGCAACAGTAACTACTCAGCTGAACTAATTTAGAGCCAACACTGCAGTTAATAACGCAACTTAATGAGGAACTGAGGTTTATTTTTTTCCTTCCTCAAATGTGGTATTGGGGTAATCTGCATCAGGTCATTACTATAGACTCCACCAGAATGTTCTAAAGAGCTGCAGCTAGCGTCAGTGTGAGTAGTAGAAAAGTTGAAGGTCTGGTTTTATGGTAAGGTTATTTCTCAAGCAGAATGCTTCCCTTCACTGCCTGGCTGGAACAAACTCACAATTTCACAGGGGGGGGGGAGTGGGGTTGTGCAGACAAGAAGTCAAGTAAACAAGGTGAAAAGCTGGGTTAGTCTACAGAGAATTAGGAGCGAAATTCCCTCGAATCTTGTTGTCTTTGGGCCACAGAGCTGAAATCCCCTGAACATTTTGCAGGGGAAGGAGTCACTTGACGGGCAGCAGGGAACTCGAGGCAAACTCTCAAGTCTCTTGTGCAAGGGCCTGTGGGAGCCAATGTCCTCCTGAGCAGAGTTTAAGGGCATATGCGTGCACGACACACGGAGGCTCGCATGTGCGCACACACCCGCTCTCCCGCTGTGGGTATAGGTTGACCACAGTTGTTTGTTGTACACACATGGCTGTCGCCCCTAAAGTGAGAGAGCCTCGTGAGTAAATAAAGAGCTGCTTCTGGGTCAGCACCACAGTACAGTGGTGTGTGTGTGTGTGTGAGTGTGCGAGTGTGCGCGTGTTCTCAGTGCTGGCTCATTCATCAGGCCTGGCTTATGAATGGCCTTGTCACCCTTTCACAAGGGAGAGAGTGTGCAGAGAGTTTGGTCAGGAGAGGAGGAGTGCGGGAGAGAAAGCGAGAGAGGGGAGTGCGTGGAGGGGGAGGGTGTGAGGAGGGGAAGGCGGGAGGGTGCAAGCTGGAGGGTAGCGAGCTGGGGGGACGTTTGATCTCCTGTGATCTCCATGGATCCAATTGGACATTGAATTTTGATTGGCTATCAGTGTTTTACCGTTCATGCAACTGGAAAAATTAGCTCTAAAATTGATCCCAACTAAAATTGATCCCAACGTTATAGTCCTGCTGTGGACTCCACTTGAGTTGGAACAATTTTTAAAAGGACAAATTTATATCTATAGTTATCTAGCTTCGGTGCGACCGCGTTCAGGTCACGTGAGCACAACGCGCGCGTTCGTGGAACAGGCAAGGCCGTATAAACCAAGCCCTGTGTCCTCCTCCCCGCATCTGAAATGAACCTTCCACGAGCTGGAAAAAGCCTGTCGATTTACAACGCAAATATTCCCGTTGCCATGGAAATGCACAGCAAACACGAGGCGTGTGTAGGAAGCTGGGAGGTGGTTTGGTTAAAAGGCACTCAGGGTGGTTTTGTGAAACCCCAGTGGTTGCGTTTGGCAGGAATTTAAGCGGGTTCGTATTTGCCTTGTAAGGGTTATAGACACGGGAGTGTCCAGCTTGTGCAAGGACGTTTCTGCCTGGAATTACTTCATATTTAGAGGGTAGAGTACAGAGAACAACTGTAGGCTCCCTTTAAGCTCTCTGAGATTGATTAGCACCTCAAGTAAAAGGCTTCATGTCTTTGTCTTCTTGCTGAAGTGCTTTTGATTGAGGAAGTGAATACCAAACTGCTGCTTCACCAATCGCCTCTCTTTTTCAGAAACTCCGGAATTTCCACAGCCTCAGCTGTCCCGGGTTCTCTGGGGCGGACTCCTGCCAATCAGCCCAAACCCCGCCTTCTTACCACAGCACCAGCCAATGCCTGAGCGACTTCACTTCCTCATGCGACCCAGGGCCGCAGCAGTGCACCAAAGCGGGCGGGGCTAACGGGGATGAGCCGCCCAATGAGGAGCTGGACAGCGACTCCACGGCCAGTGGGGACTCGGCGCTGGGGAACGCGGAGGAGACTCTTTGGGAGGGGCCGCATAGGAACGGCAAGGACTTCTACCAGCTGGGGGGGGAGCTGGATATAGACCAGATCGAGAGGAACTGAACGAGGGGAATAAAAAGTTAAAAAGACGAGTGCAGGGGAGGACAGGAAAAGCGTGGAGGAGGCCAGAGCGCGCAAAAGGACCAAGTATGTGGGATTGTGGGAAAGCGGACAAGGGAGCCGGAAGCAGGACTTCAGGGGTGACGAGTGTGTGTGGTCTTCTGTCCCAGGGTGTGTGTGAACGGTGGGGGGATGGGGGGGCGGTCAGGGGCGGTCAGTCCCCTCTGCAGCCCTCTCTCACAGCCTCTCTCCCTCTCCCGGCCTGAATACCTCCGCGCATCTGGAAGAGAGCAGAGGATCCA
This sequence comes from Conger conger, assembly GCF_963514075.1. Taxonomy (NCBI): domain Eukaryota; kingdom Metazoa; phylum Chordata; class Actinopteri; order Anguilliformes; family Congridae; genus Conger; species Conger conger. The sequence continues at coordinate 17,250,492 of NC_083761.1, read as the reverse complement.
GAGGTTTGTACAAATTCACAGCGCAGATTCGATAGCCCCCCTGCGAGGCTCTCTGCGACGTCTCCTCCGGAAACGCGTGGGTACATGATGACCCGGGAGAAAGGCTCCTGAGAACCGCGCTCAGAGAATTCTGACTTCCCCCCCCGTCCGACCCCCACCCCTACTCCCAGGGACCCAGGGTACATGTACAGATGTCTGCTCACACAAACACTGCTAAATAAAAAAAGCGTTTCACAAAAATAACAGGGAAGTCGGTCTGTTGAATTGTATCCTCCTCCAAAACTGATTCATGCTAATTGCATTAATTTCTTTTTTTTTTTTAAACTACAAAGCAATGTAAAACATAAAAATCTATATGAATAAACACTGAATTTTAAATGTACCGTGTCTGTAATTTCACTGTTGTGGGGATTATGTTTTTGTTAGTAATGGTGTTGCTGATGAATTTCACAGATGCAGCTTCATTGAAGGATTGTTCTGGGAGTCTTCTGGAAGCATTTAAACTCCCCCATCTTCAGTAATGTATTTGCTGAAGCAGAGGAAACTGGAGAATTGTACTTTCAACAGTTGTTGAAAAAAGCACTTTAACAGCTGACAGTATGACATTGGTTTACATTCCATGTGATGCTTTTAAAAGTCAAGACTAATGATGAGCGAGTGAGGTTTTATTAACCATGTAACAGATGGGGCCACCACACCGCTAAATGCCCAGTGCAATTCAAAATGGAGTTCTTTATAGCAAAGAGCAAAGAGTTTTTCAAATATTGAGGCAATAGCTGTACATTTCTCCATGTGTTCGCGGGTCTCTAACACCTTGTAGACCACAGTAGAAATGAACATGACTGATGCAGCACAGGGGAAAGTAGATGGCACAGAACAGCTTTGGGGAGGTGGGGGGGCACGGTTAGGAAGTGGCGTCTGTGTTTTGTCATTCAGGTTCAGGAAATATACAGGGCCTCTGAACCTGGGAGATCCTGTTGTGACCAAAGCCGGGGGTGTATCCCAGAGACCGTGGCCTCGGCGTAGCGGTCTTTCCTGGGGAGTGGGGATGTGTCAGGCGGTCGGGAGCGTGTGCCACCAGAGGAAGATGGGTCCACCTTCGTTTCCCCTGGCCTCTGACCGCAGGGAACGGGATGCTGTGAAGACCTGAACTTTTAGTTTAGTTTACACGCTGCAATAGCCAAAAAATAAGTCAATCTTGACAAGTATTTTTGACTTATATTTAGACTTGAAATTTTACTTCTATTTTTGCTACATAAGACAAAAAACCAATGAGGTGAAGCAGGTTTCCTCATGTCAAGATTTGGTAATGGGGTAAGAACTTCACTCGAAAATCGAAACATAACAAAACAAGCTAATAGAGAAAATATTTATTTTAAGTCCCATTACAAGACTAAAACACTTGTTGACAGGCTTATTTTGCAGTGCAATTGCAGTGCCAACAGAGCTTTTCACTGATCAGGGGCCTTATCCTTCGAGTAACGGAGAGGATGAGTGCTGGTCTAGGGTTAGGTTCCTCCTGCCTATATCCTGGCCTTATCCATAATGAGCAAAACACTTTTTGAGATTGGCACTTGTGCTCAAAGAAACTTTATTAATATAGACCCTGAACTGTAAATTCAGGCCCGACTTAATCTGACTACTTTGCAACTTTTTGGAAGTTAATGTTTATGAAGGTATTGAATAAAATGTTGTTAAAGTGCTTTAATGAATGAATGACTGCAAGAATGACAAAATGCAACACTTAATTGAGGCTTAATCATGTGAAATGCCTGCAGTGCAGTATGACATCTCCTCAAGAGACTCGCAATTTCCATTTCAGTATTCTTTGGTATGCTATACCCAAATCTCAAAAAGCTGAAAAAAGATTAGAAACCAGACCGATACTAGTTGTGTTTTTCTGGATTAAATTGCATGTTAGTTCAGGATCATCTGTGTTGCCTTAACTGTGTTTAAACGTACACCCTCTAGTTGTACACTTCTGTCAAACAAACGGCCAGGTCTGAATCTGTCATCTGTACAAGGAACCTCTTCTTGGCTAACTTGGTTTGTATAATGAGGGCCTTAGGAAATGTGCAAACAGAGCGTGGCTCGTAAAAAGCGCTGTAAGGTGAGACAGGCCTCCACTGCTTACATCAGCCCGGCCCCGGAGATGAAAAGCGGCTGTGTTGCGCATCGAGAAGAGAGCAGGAAATAGGGAAAAAGTTTTGGCATATTTCTGCGCTGTCCGTTTTTTGCGCCAGTGTTTATGCATTCCTTTCTCTGCATTCAGTGAAAACGGCCCTGTCTGTCTCGGTTCGTCTCCGCGCTACGCTCTGCCCCCTCGAGTGCCCTCGACGTGCCCCCCAGTCCGAGTGGGCGCTGATTTATCCCGGACGCCTTTATGCGGCGAGTCGCGGCCTTGCCAAGCTCGGTGGCGGCTTAAGTGGCGCACACTTGTTAGCTCCGCTACAATGCGACCGAGTTTAAAGACATTGGGTGTATTCCACGAAATCCAACCCCGCCGAGGTCTTCTGTCTTTGTTAGCGGTTTCCCGGGCGATCGTATCACCTCGGGCGCAGCTGTGGTGCAAGCTTTAACCGCCGCTGACGGCGCCGGCGTCTCCAGATGTGGCTAAACCGTCAAATTCTCCCGCCGAGGACCGGGTTTCCACCGCTCTGGTGGTCCGCATTACAGAGAGCCGGGAAGAATGCGGTAGCAGAGGATGCCATTTTAGCGCTGCCCGTCCATTTTACCACCCAAAGCAGGCCGTTACGGGCAACTTTGTTGAAACCGTAGCAAAACACGGCTGGTGGTGGAAGTGAGGCAGTGTGGCAGTTAGATGCATGAGTGACTCACCCTTTCAGCCACTGAGAGGGGAAAGGGCTCCACTAGGCTTAGTGCAATATGGTGGGACATAGGGGAATGCACCACAAGACCCTCTTAGGACCGAGAAGCTGTACAGAGCCCAAATGAGGCCCACAGTTTAGGTTTCCCAATAAAGGAGTTTTGGTTCTTTCCTGGAGGTCTTCCCATGTGTCATGAGACAGAGGGTGTGGACGCTGAACCTGAGAGGCTTTTCTTTTACCTTGGGAAACTGGCTACATTGGACAAGGTGTCCTATCTCAAACTATGTGGGCCGGCACTGTACTAAGTCCCTTGTTGTGCTCCACTATAATAGTTCCTCAGGAAAGGTGCCCTAACCCCACCTCCCTTTTGAGGTTGCCAGACTGCACACACAGGGGTGATAATAACATGGTGTGTCATGCCCAGAGGGCCCATAACCTGCAGTGACATCACTGTGTCTCTACACTGAATCTGGAACAAGTCAAATGGGGGAGTCCTCCTCTAAAAACTATTTCAGCTGCCATTCCAGCCCAGACACATAGCCTTTGGTGCCAGAGAGCAGTGAAATTTCAAGAAAGCCCTCCCACTCTATAGAGAGCGATCCAAACACTGTTTCCACAGCTGCCCACGAGGGAACAAATGTGATGAATTGAAAAAAAAAACCTGTTGAAAGGAAGAAGATTTCTCACAAACACAAAGTGAAAAAGAAGTTGAGCTTCTTTATAAACTTTACACAGGTTGCAGTGGTAGAACTGGAATAAAGTGAGGCCCGGTCAGCTGACCCACCATTTCCTGCTCAGCAGGAAGTAGGGAGCAGGGCAGAGAAATTACAAAAGGCCAAGGTAACGCATGGCTAGAGAGGTCAGGCGGGTGATGGTCCCGCTGTTCTTTATGCAGAGCTCTGTGGCAGAGTTGAATGTAGAGTTGAGTGCCTAGCTGAAGTGTGGATGCCAATGTCACTGCGAATGTACCTTGGATGGCCAAAAACATCAATTTCTCATTGTGCATAAAAATTCAAGACAAGACAGGTTTTAATAACTACTTTGAGGAAGCTTCTGAACTGCGCTGAAATCAGGAATGATTGCCTCAGCATCATATACATAGCCCAGTCCTGTGTTCACATGCTGCTTACCTGATATTAACTCCTTTACTGTCAGTATTTCTCCTGGCGTCACATGGGCCTGTTTCATTACATGCTATTATTCAGCCTTTCCTTTGTCGGATCAGATACCGGTGAAACTTCAAGCCTAGAAAAATATCTCAAGGCTTATAACCCCTAGAATGTTATTGTAAAACATCATATTGACCAGAACAGGGTACCACAGGGTACCACGCACCAGGAAATTTTGGCTCAATTTCAGATGAACGTGTCAGTGAACTTGTGAACTTGCTTGCCAATCTCACCACTCTCTGGTATTCTTTTTTATTTATTTATTGTGAAATCTTAGCTTATCCACAGTATCACACCAGGCAAGTTGAAACAGACATGGTGAACAGAACGGAATGTAATTATAGGACTGATCAATATCAACCAGTAACTGCACAGTCCTTCACACTATTCAATGAGGGCAGTGTTGTGGGGTGGGGCGGGGTGGGGTGGTGTCTGTTGGGGGGTGGGGGAGGGAATTGGCATTACAGAATCCCAGAAACCCAAGTAAGCACTTATAATTGCTCTTCAATATGATGCCCTAATATGCGTATAGCACCTCACAACAGATGGAAAGTTAAACTGATCTAATTTTTAAAAGGTGGGCAAAGTTTCGTAGCAAGTCAAGTCAAGTTTATTTGTATAGCACATTTTCATACACAAGGCAACTCAAAGCACTTTACATAAGACATAGAAAGACATTCCATAATATAATGTCTTTCTATGTCTTATGTAAAGCGCTGTATCTGTTTCATAAATAAATAATGATGGAATTCATCATGAAAGTGAATAGTGAAAATACACAGTCCAACTTCAAGAATAAGTATGTACATGTTTTACATTGATAATAAAGGCTTATTTAACATTTATCACAAAACTCATCATTAGCCCTGAGATGAAACATTTGTACTGGCGGGTGACCTACAAACATGGCAGACAGAGAACACATCTTTTGTATGTTCACCCTGACTCTCCTTACGGCAGTTTTGCACAATTGCTCACTGTGAAGCACTGCCCACAGCCAGCTCTGTCCTCACAGACAGCCACTGGTGAATGAGGAAACCAGGAACAAAGTAAGACTTACAGCTTCCACCAAGCTGCAAAAGTGGGCCAGCGCTCCCTGGATTCTACATGGACCATAAACAGACATACTGTCTAACACATGATTGACCACATATTTTTAAATGGAAGTAAAAAGCAATGAAAAGTAGATATAAGACCATCTGCAGCTGATATTTCACGCTTATGACATGAATATACGATCACTGTCAAGCGGTGGCTTAGGCCGATCTCCTGCCGTCTGGACACGACCTCTCAAAAGGAGGTCGTTTGTATTTATTTTAAAGGAAACCCAAACAGGCCGCTCAGTTCTGCTGAGTAATTGATGTGTTATGATAACAGGGATACCAAGAAATGACAGTCTGGTGAAGCCTCCAGATACGCAGCTGCAAGTTGTCTTGACCTTTGCCCCTGTGACCCACAAATAGCATTTGTATTACATGCAGTTTTGGAAAGCAGTAACATCGTGTAATTTACCATCATTACACCACAGGAACTGGCACTGGGAATTTATACAGATAGATCTCATCTCTATTCTCTCACATTAGCATTGTAGAACAGTCATGTGTTTGCTCTCCTTATTTTCCTCAGACTGGGCGGTGATTAAGATATAATTAATGGAAATCTACATGACCTTTGACCTTTGACCTTCGTAATGCTTTTGCACCGTGCTGAACCTGTGCTGAATGGCTTTTAAAGGGCCCACTTGATCAGTGCTAGATGCTATCCCTCCAGAAATATTTCACAACAGATTTTGGGTTAGTACTCAGGTCAGTCGTTAATAACAGGCTGCTGTGCTTTTATTGCATCTAATTGCCCAATAAAATTCATGGTAGAGTCAGCAAACGGTAACATGAAGTGAAGCCAGCTCCAGTTCATCATTTTCATAACGGCCTTTTGTTTTCTATAAAACCACACAGAGCAACGAAACCAGGGAACCGAGTATATTTATTCCGGTTGCGTTTCCTCCACCATTTTGAAAACACAATGGAATAAAAAAGGCAGGGATTTGAAGAAAGAGCACGAAAAACCGCTCTTTATATGCAAGTGCTTTTCCCCCCAGATAAACCCAGTAAATCACACACAAAGGCAGTATAGCGTTTTTACAAAGATGTGTCGTAAAAGGAAAGGGCCCCCCTCTAAGCAGAAGTGAGGATTCAGATGGAGTGAGAACTGAACTCTTGTGGTTTTCTTGCACGATCACCGCTGTACACAACAGAGTTTGTCCCGCTCTGTGGTTAGCGCAAAGGATGGCTATCAGAATCGTTTTCTGGGAAATGTACATCCTCAGAGACCACCACATTTTCTTTTAACGATCATTATTTTACTACCGCCCTTTGGACAAAAACAAAAGTTCTGTTTGTCACAGGACAAGTGAGAGGATTGTACCATCTGCTGTGGGAGGACTGAGAAAGAGGAAGAAAAGGAGGCCCTTTGTGCATTTTGTAGTGAAATGAAAACTAGTCTTCGCTTGCCGTAAAGCATTAATTGTGCGTCCGCGGTATTTTGGGATGCAGTGCTCGGAACGTTTTGAGGAAGACGAAGGGCGGTCAAGTCAGCCCCCCCGCAGGGGAAGGAAGCAGGTTTTCAGATGATGTCATTCGGAAAGGCCTGGTCCGGCCTGTGTCTCTGAGGAACCTGTATGAGAACCGTTCTGTGTTTGAGTCATTGGTCATATTGACTAAACAAAAATGCTAGCCCTCGATTCACTCAGTCACACACTAATAATTGGGTCAGATACGAACCAAAGCTGTGCACAGATACAGTTGTTGAGCGTCATAAATTGTTGTTTTTTTGCCCCACACTTCTCTCTCAACACATGCTGCATCTCTAGTCTCATAGAAGCCCTCTATTCTGTGACCATATGGTGATATTTTTTTGTCAAACCAGTTTAACTACCTATAATATTCAAAGAGCTTGCGTGCAGTGTAATTTATCTGACATAATTTGCCTATCTATGGAAAATATAAAAGGCAAGATGAGAAATTCTTTAATAAAAATTTTATTTAATGAACGTTAAAAAACTTTTTCTACAGTCATAGTTTAGTCCCTCTCTTTTGGCAGTGAAATAATGGCTTTTATGAAGTAGCTGAAACACTGACCGAATCAAGGAGAATCAAGGAGTGTCCTGCCCACAATCATGTCCAGTTTCACAATGCTTCACTGTGTTCCAGTTTAAAACAAAAACACCAGAAAACATTGCCTTGATGTCGACTCACTCCAAGATTTGGACTCAAGGCAATCTGTATAAAGCATACATCGGCAGAGGCCTTGATAGCACGTTCAAAATTTTCCATCTCTCTGGCTCTTTCAAAAAGGCACAATACTTCGACTTGCACTGAATGGATAAAAGAAGAGAAATGTTTTCAGCGTTTCATGGCCTGTTAACAACACATTGTTCCATTGTATTGAGATCTCCTTGAACATTTTCTAAAAAGGATTGATCAAAGGTCTGACAGGCCGTTTTTTTTTTTGTCCTGGTTCCAAGGAGATTCCCAGTCATAACTCGTCCTGCGGTTTGTGTCTGTGGGTGTGTTCGTGTGTGTAAACAAGATTAGCAGTGCTAGCGAACAGCATTGACACACATCGCTGGTTTCCATGGTACAGGACGAGGCCGAGTCCTCACGAGTCTCAAGCCACAAGTTTGTGTGTGTGTGTGTGTGTATGTGTGTGTGTATGTGTGTGTATATGGCGCCATGTGCATCCGTGTGATTTTGTGTGTCTGGTATGAAACAGAGAGTGTGTCAATTTACAGAGACATTTATATGTCTGAACCTGTGTGTGCTTGTGTGTGTATGCGTGGTTAGGCAGACAGGATTCTTTGTCATATAGACAAAGGCACACTAGGACTTGCATGCAATGCTGGGAGCACTGCGGTAAGAGGCAGTAACCCTGTGGGTGAAATAGAGGATCAAGCGCACATCCCATTCCTACCTGTGATACACTTACAGCCTTGTCCAAATACTCCACATTTGCCTCAAAGAATACAAACTGGAGCTCAGACCGATTATGGCAAAAGATCCAGACTGGAGCCAGAAGCTTCTTTTTGATATAGCTAGAGTTCGAATCACTCCCTCTAAAATTGTACACCCCCAGTATACACACCTACTGTACCCAGCTGCAAAAAATGGGGCAGGCTTGTGAGTACTGTGTGCCTCACCTATATTTTGTATGCGTCTCATGTGCATGTCTTGGGTACCCTGAAGGTGAATCTGTCTGCAGATCGGTGTGCACGGACATGTAAATGGTAAATTGTAAATGGATGGCAGTTATATAGCGGCTACATCCAAAGCGCTGTATAATTGATACCTCTCATTCACCCATTCATACACACAGCAATGGCAAATGGCTGCCATGCAAGGCACCAAAACCAGGTAGTCGGGCAACCTGCGACACACCCAGGGTGGGATTGAACCGGCAACCCTCTGATTGGCAGACGACTGCTCTTACCGCCTGAGCCAATTAGACGACTGCCCTTACCGCCTGAGCCAATTAGACGACTGCCCTTACCGCCTGAGCCAATGTCGTACATGTACACACGTGTGTATGAATGCATGTAAAACTTGCGCACGTACGCGTACAAACACATGCACAATGGTCCATCTGGTCCTCATCCAGTTCTCCACAGTAGCGCTGGGAGCTCAGTTCAAATCTCCAAAACCCAGACAGCTCTCTCCCCCTACACATAGCCGTCTCTTTCAATGAACACTCCCAGCGACAGTGACCCATACTAACCGAATCCACTTGAAAAAGCCTTGATGATTTTGGTTCAATTGTACTCATTTTAGGTATTGTATTCAGGTGAGCTCTTTCTAAACAGGCCAAAATGTTTGCAAAAAATATTTTGAATTTAAACCCATGGGTCAGAATTAAGGACAAATGTAAGCAGAATCCTAGCCTACATCCCACAGTTGGGGCAGCATTTAAAACATGTACACAGGTTATTTTAACCTTTTATTCCTCTTATACCATCAAATCCATGCAAGAACTCTTTTCATAACAGACAACGGAAAAAAACAATGAAACCGTTTTACTACTTTTATTTCTCCAGAGACTAAATTAAACAGAAGTGCTACATTGTTTGCAGCTATCATGATCGTTCCAAGTTCCTCTGTGCAATGAAACGGTAAAGTTGCATAGACAAGATTTTTATGCGCCAGGTGCAAAGAACAGAGCGTTTCACTATGACACTGGTACACTTCCCTCAAAAACACTTGTGCATTCATGATAGTCCTCACACAAAAATATACTGTACCTACAAAAGAATCAATCAAGTTGTATGAGGTTAATGAACCACAGACACCTAGCTACTACATGTAGCTTCTCAGGAGTACTGGTACCTGGTCAAACTGCAATAAGTGGATGTCTCCATATATCATCATGTTTTGCACATCGAAGAACTACACAGAAACTTCAAACCTATCTATACAAGTACAATAAATCTAATTTTCATCTGTCATCACCAAAATTAAGGCAACATGCACCTCTGGGTTAAGAAGAAGAAGGTAGACCGTGCATTGGAAATTACTTCCATATGAAACTCATTACTAAGGTCTAATCTTAAGGGTATGACTCAATCAGTGTGTAAGTTGTGATGTACGTCATAGCTTGTGCAACCTATTTCTTTGTTAAATTTCAGGCTGACATCGACAAAAAATTATTTAAACACCCTCTAAGTATTGAAAAAGGGACTTCCTTAAATTTGTTTTCCAAAACGTATGGGCTTAATGGACGGAGTGGGAGAGACCTCTCCAAAATCTCACCTACAACTGTGTGTTAGCCACACAACAACTATCTAGCGTTCTCCAAGATGGATGGTCAGGTCTGCTGTTGGCTTCTGGGTCTCACTGGCCCCTGTACTTCAAGATGATGTCCACTGCCTCTGCCAGGTTATCGACATACCCGTCAGCCGTCACTGTGGGGTGCCTCTCGTCACTGGGTCTGGGGGTAGTAAATGGTAAATGGAAAATTATTGGGGGAGACACACAGTAAGTGGTTGATCATGTCTCTCACGCAGAATGCATCACCCAGGTGGACTGAGGCACGGAAGGGACTCCCTCCACACAGCCAATGAGGATTTCTTAAATCACACGGAGAGGAAAACGGAGCCTTACACACACTGCTCTTACTGACTTTGAGTCAAACAGAAACCTATTTGAAAACACCTGGGTGTGATTGGGTTCTGTTTGTGTATTTTGCAATTTCGCAAGCGGTACACAGCTGTTTTAGATTCTTTACATGTAAATCTTGAGTTTGTTTGGCGTGCTTCTTTTCGGCCTTGCTCATTGTTGTTGCTCCATTTCCGAATGGTGTTGTTACCAGTGCCCCACAAATGGGGCCGTTGACCCCAATGGAAGACTACTATAGAATTCTACTGCTGTAGGAACTTTTAATAGGAACACAAATCAGCAGAACAGTTCTCACTGCATGAGATTCAATCTTTGCTCTTAAAGTGCTAAGCTGAGCCCAGTAAAAAAGAACCGGTTACATTTTACAAGTCATAATTCATAGTAATTCATGAAACTGTAAAAGCACATAACGCTTAGAAGTGATATCTTATCTGGGGTGAGAATTAAGTGCTGGTAGGATATTAACAAGTGTTATGGTTTTCTTGTCCTGGTTTTTGGACCTGTATTCATGTACAGTATGGTAGCAGATACGGGTGACTGTTTAACTGGTAGGGCCAGAGAAAATTCTTCACACTGAACACACTCACTCACTAACCTCTACCAATCAAAACTGAGCTTTCACAGACCCACCTGATCCTCCTTTGCTGATTTACATGCCCATCCAGTGGAGCACAGATCTAATTCCCCCCCATAACTAACTAATAAACTAACTGAACGCACATACTCACACACACACACGCACACGCACACGCACACGCACACACACAGTCCTCAGGTACCACCAGGCCTCAGCGAGCGTTTCAGGACAGGGCCCAGACGGGGGTCCCTTTTGTCCGGCCGCGGGAGTGCGGCCCGTCGAGCCCCCCTGGAATCGCGCCCTCTCCGCAGCTGCCCCCTTTCAAATATTTGCGAGCGAGAGCGAAGAGAAAGGGGGCTCTTTCAGGCTGTGAATGCGGTCTGCCCGCTGGAAGCCGGGGGGAGCCTGGTCATGTTTACCCATGTCTGTCAGCTGCCCTGGCCCGCGGCGGTGTTAGCTCCCTGCTAATGAGCGGGGTGTCGTGTCTCAGCCACCACAATGTCCCCCTCTCCCTCTCACCCTCTCTCCCTCTTCCCTCTCCCCTGCTCCCCCGCTCCCCCTCTCATGGGGTTGGGTTACGCTCGATGCCGTCCCGCGGGCTATTGCTTTACCAGAGTGGCCGAAAGGGCCGGCCTCGCCCTCTTTCCACCCCCCGCCCCCGCTCTCCGTCCGAGGCGCCCCGCTCGTTTAGCCGTTCGTTTCGCGGCTTCTCTCCCCCACCGCGGTGAATAATTCAAAGTGCAACCGGGTCAATCTGCCCATGCAAATTTAACCACGCCACGGGCTCTGTTACCGCTGAGGTAACGCGTCTGTATGTGAAGGTCGAAGCAATATCAATACGCATAAAACACAAACACACATAGACAGGCTACTGCTTACACCCCCTTAATCTACGGTGATACAGAACTGATACTGCTATTAAGTAAACAATAATACATTGTTCAAACACGTCAATGTGACGGCAGGTGCTTCAGTGCATATAACTACAGGATAACTGATGTATTAAAGTAAGCATTTTAATGGTGAAAAGGTACCTGTACTTCCTCTTTGCACTTGTCTGACTTGGTGCAGCCAGTATTATAAATGAGTAAAATGCCTGTACCTGTATGTCCACTTGGATAAGCAAGCTTAATACCGAGTGTTACATGAAATTATGGCGGTGCAATATGATGTATGCATGTCTCTGAAACTCTGGTCAGAGCAATAATGTGCGCTGATGTATCGGCTGTTTCCACTATTTATATAACGCGCACATAAATGTCAGAGATGGCCACCAGACTTAATCCTCTATAAACCCAGCCAATGGCAAGATATAACACGGTGTCTAAAACGCAGGTTAGGAAGATGAGGATTTTGATGTATTCCCTGGACGGGCCGAGGCCAGGTTAATGGCTGAGCTGGGCTAGGACTGTGCTTACACAATGTGCGCTGTTCTGTTTGAGTGATTATGTGCCTATGTGCTTGCATGCGCACATGTGTATGTCTGAGCGAGAGAGAAATGGAGAGAGGGAGAGGGGGCTGGGAGGGAGAGATGAGGGAAGAGTGAGAGGACAGAGAGGTAGAGGGAGGGAGGGGGAGCGGGAGGGAAGGAGAGAGAGAGGACTTTTGCAGCCTGTTCTGTGGCATATGCCCTCCCATTTGTTTTCAGAGGGTGTGATATATGCACTTAATCAGGGAGGTGACAGACAGCGGGGGTGAATGGCACGGAGGCCTTCACCTCGCTTATCACCCGCTCTCTCATTTTCTGTCTCTCTCTCCCTTTTACACACACACACGCCAACATACACACACACACAAGAGTAATTATGAAAGCAATTTGTAATATGCTCATAATAAAACAGATTCTAGCTCAGTGGCTGGGGTAGTGCAAAATGCATACACACATGCACACACACCTTCCCAATTCAGTGGTGTGTTAATCCCAGAGAAAAGTCCCACTATCAATGTCAATGGGCACACATACTGTATATCAGCTCCTCACTCACACATACACACACACACACACACACACACACACACACACACACACACACAGACACACACACACACACACACACACACACACACACACACACACACAGACACAGACACAGACAGACACACACACACACACATAACATCCCAAATCAGCAGAGTGCTCAACCTAGAGAGCAGGAAGTCCACTGTCAATGGACACAAACATATATCAGCTCCCCCCTTACCTTTTCACCTTCCACCAGAGGAATTTGCAGAGTGAGTTATTAATGCATGTACACAGTAACTAACGCCCGATAAGGTCTTCTTACCAACTGCCATACGCTAATGCCAAAGGCCTCATCCCCCAGACCCAGTTAAACACAGACCCTGTGATTTTCCTGTAAATGCACTGGGCTAGCGCACAGAACAGGGTGCGTGTGGAAACTTGGAAAGCCCCTGTCCCCGTCCCGAGCTGTTTCCTTTCAGACGCACCCACCCACCTGTTGGGGTGGACCCTCAGGGGGGAGGCAGGGAAGAACGGGGACCCCCCCCCTCGCTTCACTCCTCTCCTCCCCGAGTTAAAAAACATGTCCGTGTGAAATGAAGAGAGAGGTCGCCAAAAAGGCTGCCTTCTCCAGCGTGTGCCAGTGGATCTTGGCAGGCAGCGTGAGACCCGCACCAGCAAGTTACCAAACTCTGGTGTGCGTCTGAGCCAATCCACATAAAAAACTGCAAATAAAAATTTTTTTATTAAATGACTTCTGATTATGATTGATCAATGTTGGATTACAGAAGATTGTTTAAAAGAGGCTTTATTACCTTTATGGATGTTATGATTTATGATTTATGACCATGTGAAAAAAATAAATTCAATTAAATAGATGCACAGCAGTACTGGTACTTTGCGAAGTTAGTGTACGCTTGCCAAGTTCAGGGTAAATTGCAAGTACTGGGCTGTATATCCTTTGATAATGAATCACAAAAGAAAATATGTAGAAATATTAATTATACTGTATGTCTTCAATGCAGTAACAAGTGGCAGAATATTGTGGGTTTAAAAAAAAGGATGGATTAAATATATGCTTTAAGTAAAGTACAGTTTCAATACTATTGAACTGAAAACAAATTATTTTTACATCTTTATGTACCAAGTATCTCTCTACTAAGATACTGCTATGAACAGAGCCATTGATAAGACCATCTCAGAGAGAATGCTCCAATCAGAACACCAGGATTATCATGCTCCCTGTAGGTTCATCAAATCACTGGCTGACCTCGCTGCTATAAAACCTGTACAAAGCCTGATGCATGAAACCCTTCAATTATGAGCGGGCAATAACTGACCCATAACAATATTTATACAAGGCAACCATTCACAGCATCCTTAAGTTAGTAATACTATAATTACAATAAATTGTCAACTTGTGCCAGCTTTCAGTTGCTCAGCACCTCATCTTTGGGATTCACTTCTAAACTATATTAGAGGTGCAGCTACAATAGGCTCTTTTTGTTTGTCAAGTGCCCTGAGGTGTATGAATGAAGAGCGTTATATAACAACTTATTGTTGCTGCTGTTGTTTCAACAGCCTTTCACATTGGGCAATAAATTCCCAGTAAACGTAAATTACAGTCATACTATAATTACAATAATTTGTCAACCTGTAGCAGCTTTTAGTTGCTCAGCACTCTTTCTCTCTAAACTATATTAGAGGTGCAGCCAGAATAAGCTTTTTTGTTTGTAAAGCGCCCTGAGATGTACAGATGAAGAGCGCTATATAAGAATATTATTTTTGTTGTTGTTTCAACAGCCTTTCACATTTCAGTCAGGGCCCAGGGTTGTAGACTGTAAGAGCGAATCACTGAACTCTGTCTAGACTACACATAAAAGCATCACCTGATCTGCTGAATTACTTGGTCTTGGATGTCCTAAGACCCATTGTGTTCCCGTGTCTTGGCACTGAATCACTCTACTGAGGCTGATGACCGATTGCCTGTTAAAAGCACAAAAACATCAGGGCCTGGCGCTTTAACACATGTAGCAGAACCGCTCCTTCTGTCACATGGGATGGACCTGTTTTTCCCTACGTATCTGGGTCTTCCGTACTGTCCGAAAAAAGCCCAAATCGGCGTCGGGAGCGGGAATAGGATCCGTCTGATGGCTCTGGGTGAATAGGGGCTTCGCCGGGGTGATTGATGGGAGTATCAGGATCCTCGGGGGAGGGTGTGCGGGATCACAGAATCACACAGTGTAAGCTGCCGTTCCTGCTCTTCTCATTACCCGCCCTCCCTCCCTCCCCGATGGGAGAGGCCCTCGCACAAATAAGGAAGTAATAAAGTGTTTTTTAAAAGAAAAAAAAGGCCAACGTGAAATAAATAAAACGTAAAAAAATACGACAGCTGTGGCGAGGAAAAAAAACGGCCCTTTCAAAACCTCAGAGGAACTGGACACTCGTTCCCACAGTCGACCATTACGCTCAGTGTAACGTGACATAATCGGCGGTTTCTGAGATGCGAGGGCTCGTGCTTGTTTTTGTGCTGATGCTTAAAAGTACATCCTGTATAAAGTTTCAGCCTAGAAACCCCGAGTTTGCACAAAATGGAGGCTGGGACGGCTAACGATCCGGTCATTTGATTTCAGAGGAGAAATGGCCGCTCGGTCACGACCCTCGGAGGTACTGCCGTCAGGAGCGTGAAGCTTGAAGTACAGGGAGACACTCCGGCCATAAATCGCGGTGACCCGTCGGCATGCGAAGCGGCCACGGGAGGGTCGTTTCCTCACAAGGAACGTCCTGTTCAAGACGGAGGAGGAGAAACTCATCCTCACCTGTTCCTGGGGCCTCTTTTATTAACACAACTTTCAAAAGTCACAGGATCACCGTTACGCATAGCCTGTGATGAATCAATTCCAAAACAAAATATGAAAGTGAGAATGTTCTAGCCGAATGCGCGTCTTGTAGCAGCGTTCCCGGTCACTGAATCAAAGCAGTTCAGGGAGGACAAACAACGGAGATTAGAAGTCATTGCTTAACTTTATTTCTAATCTAACGAAACACCGGCAGCAACAAATTAGGGGGAGAGTAGGCACGGCAGCACATGGATACTGTGTTAGGAGTAAATCAACTTTATAGCCAAGCTGCTTGAATGGCACAGTTGGCAGATAACCCAACAGTTTCAGGTTCAAATCTTGTGTGCTGCACATTTGTGATACCCTTGAACAACTTCACTCAAACTACTTATATCCTTTTTTTATTCTTCATTTCAGATGTACTTTAATTGAACCCTGTGGGGTAATTTGTCCTCTGCATTTGACCGGTCCTCGTTACTTAAGAGCAGAGGGCAGTCACAGTGGAGTACCGAGGGACCAACTCCAGGGCCAGGGCCTTGGTCAAGGACAATGGTGGGAGCACACCTAAACTAAACATGCACGGCTTCGAATGTGGGAGACATGAACAGATACCACGTTACACTTTATAAGTTACCCTGGTTAGGAGCACATGCTAATAAGCATATGCTAATATGGGGCGGCCTGTAGTGTAGTGGTTAAGGTAAATGACTGGGACACCCAAGGTCAGTGGTTCTAATCCCGGTGCCACAATAAGATCCCCACAGCCGTTGGGTCCTTGAGCAAGGCCCTTAACCCTGCATTGCTCCAGGGGAGGATTTTCTCCTAGTCTAATCAACTGTACGTCGCTCTGGATAAGAGCGTCTGCCAAATGCCAATAATGTAATGTAATGTAATAAAATAACCACGGCTGCTCGGTTCCCTGTTGCTGCACGTGACCCGGTGTCAGGCGATAATCCCTGCGCACTGTACAAAGATCCAGACCCAATCAGTACGAATGAGGAAGGCAGGGAGCTCAACTTCCCTCTCTGCGAATGAAACAAACTCAGTGTTTCTCAAGCTTTTTTTTTTCACCCCTCAGCATGTGAAAGCCAGCTGTGTCTCCATATGCCAACCCCCCCCCACCCGGCACAGATTGCTTGAAGGCACCTCTCTTTTCACTTACCTCTCTTCCTCAAATCCACATTTATTTATTTTATTTACCCTTTATTTATACAGGTGTCCCATTTACATAAATACTGTATCTATTTCTCAAGGAAAGCCTGGCCAAACACAAAATGCAATACAGTACCAGGGAATAAAACACAGACGACCATGGAACCGGTCAATAGCGGTTCTGTCATGGCAAGACCATATGTCAGCTGTTATTGTGGCAGCCAACTCTTAAAATCAATGGGGTGAAATGTATATTGATATGAAAGGCAGTGCAGGCTCAAGTGAAATATCTGTCCATTTTCACTGGCAATGCAAAGTGGCCTCAGGAAATGAGGTCCTTTTCGAGGCCCCCTAGCTCTTTAATGTAACTGAAGTAGACCAGTGTCAAGGGTTTGGTGACCAGGCACATATTGTGGCTAATGCCTCAGGGTTTAGCACCTGGGCTAGCTTGTTCAGAGCCAGCACACATTGTGGCTAATGCCTCAGGGTTTAGCACCTGGGCTAGCTTGTTCAGAGCCTGCACACATCGTGGCTAATGCCTCAGCATTTAGCATCCAGGCTAGCTTGTTCAGAGCCTGCACACATTGTGGCTAATGCCTCAGGGTTTAGCACTTGTATCGTGTGACCTGAAAAAATGAATTAGGCAAACGGAATGTCCTTGCTCCTTCGAATGTCATTTCGAAGCCACGTCACTTAAAGATATGGCAGATGTGTGGCAGATGGGGCGAGGTGGATCCAAAGGTCGGTTATTTATACGTCACACTTTCCAAAAAAATACTTCTGCAAAAGGCTGCTGTCATGTTTCCTTGCCCAAGAAAATTTCTACTTCTAGCTCCAAGAATGAACATTTAACTGCTTGGAATTTTCTTAAAGATGGCCTTGATCAATTTCCAGGTCGGGCAAAGCAAAAGCCCACACCCATTTTCATACGACGAGAGCACTGTCAATCAGAACCAATTTGCAGGCGGGGGTGGGGGATATACAGGGCTGGCCAATCACATTTCATGGGGGGCCCATCCCCCATCTTCGATAGCAGGGGCTCCAAAACTGTGGTTCATAAAAAAAGCCACCCAGGGGGTCATGTCCTCTGCAAAATGGAATAGTCTCCCCGAGAAGAGTAAAAAGTTGCTGATATTTACATGTTAAAAAAATGACATATTTAAACAAATACGTAAAAAATAAAGAAGAAAAAGAAACACTGGTTTGCATTAGTGGCAATGTTGTAATAATTGTAATATTAAATGCATACCCCACACACCCACTCTGTGGACTTCCTCTGCAAGACTGAACAAATCCTTGGTTCTCTTATTTTTTCTTTTGCCTCAAACGCTATATATAGCTAGTCTGCATTGAGGAAATTAGACAACAGATCTGTCCATCCCTGTTCCAGGACTTCCTCCAGCCAACCCCTCTGCAACTGACTGGGGAGAGCGTGACCCTCATTTTTCAGCAGCTTGCAGTTACCCACTGCCCCTGGGAACTGCATCTGCAGCCTTGTTTTGTTTGGAATTACCAGTGCTGTTTGCCTTCAATTTAGTCTATGTGTGTGTGTGTGTGTATGTGTGTGTGTGTGTTTGCTTCTGATGCAGACCATGTGGCCAGGGGGGATGCAGTCAGAGAAAAGGCCCTATTGTGAGCCAGAGTAATGCCTGTGTCTGCTCCTCTGTTTAAAAGACCTGGCCCCTGCTTTTGGGAAGGGGGCTGGGGCCTGGCACTGGGCTTTATGAATAAAGTGTGTTTGAGGGTAAGAGTGATGTTTCAGCCTGCCATCTGTGGAGCACGGCAAACACACACACACACAGACGCACACACACAGATGCATGAAAGCTCACACACGTGCGCACACATGCGCACGCACACACACACACATACACACACCCAGCCACACACACCCTCCCCAGCACTTGAGAGTGGAAAAGTACTATAGCAGGGACTTGGTAAAGCTGAATAAAGCTGGCTCATTGTCACACTGTAAGGCTCTTTGAGCTCCTCTGTAAAAGTAAGTGTAAATAATTAACGTTATAAAGTTAATTAAGATAAAGAGCAGCCTGCTTTTGAAAAACGCCCCGTTGGTGGTTCCTGACACTGACACACAGGGTGATGAGAGATGCCACTCTTCTGCCAAAAAGAGGAACGGCACAGCTGTAAGAGTGGTACAAGCCAGCAAAGCCACATCCACAGTATACCTTCATCTCCTACACGTGTGCCTTCTCTGTACTAACAATGACAGCAGCTGCACAGGTGCCAAAGTGGGTCTGTGAAAATAGCAAAAGCCAAGAAGCGCTCAGACTAATCTTCTAGACAATATAATAATGCCTGATAAAAAAAAGAATAGAAACTGGCGCACTTAGTATGGCAGTTAAACCCTTACAAATTCAGTTTGGCAAGGTTAATGAACTAGCCAAACTGTTTGAGAAGAAAAGAAAAGAACGGTTTTACCAGATGTCTCAGTTAAAATGACACTAGTCAACACAGAGAGACTACAATAAACTTGTTTTCGTCATGTAATGGGACTTCAAATCATATTTTTCTCTCAAATATTAACTTGTTTGAAGTTAGTTTGCTTGACAAGTGAAATTGTCTTACCCCATTTGCTAATCTTGAACTGAGTCAAACTGTCTAACCTCATTGACAATATTTTGTATTATTTAGCAGTTTAAGCAATAGGAATAGGATTTTAAGTCTAAATACAAGACGAAAATGCTTGTTGAGAATAATCACATTTGGAAATCTCTCACAGACTTCATTGGTTATAGTGTGCGTCTCGGCCTTCAGGACGTTTTGACAACTGTGGATTTTATATCGAAAATAAATGGCCTGAGTCATCTTTAAAAGGATATTGCCATAGTTCTCTCCATCTGAGTCATTTAACGGAAATTCCAGTAGAGAGCAGGCAGAGATGAAAGACAGCCAGGACTTCCATGTGACATTTTGGAATGGTCGTTTGGGAACGTTCATGGCCTATTTATCCAGGAATCCTTCCCGTGTCTTTAAAAGGGAAAGATCCAATCCTGGCACAGCAGGCGGCAATATCCCAGCATGCCGAGAGCAAGCACAACAATACAACAGGACTGGGGTCGATTCCTGACCTGATTACATTGATTTTCGGGACAGAACTGTCAATGCCAATTCCATGAGACTGGAATAGGCTTTTGGCAGCAGGATAAATCGATCTGACCGCGTAGCCAAAATGCCTACTTCTCCTCGACCCCTGGGGTTCGTGACAATGGCAATGGCAATGGGAAACACAAAAGAGCATTGTTGTCAATTTTAATGTAGATGCCGCCTAGACCTCCGTCTACCACCCTGTGTCAGCGTCAGTTTAATTTAGGACGAGCGCAAAAGTTAAGGCCATGTACGATTCATTGTCTGAAGTAGTGCTTCCCAAACTTTCTGCCCTAAAAACCACCATGTAGCTGAGGTTTTGAATCTTAATAAAATGGTTTACCCCTTTTTAACACTCACAACAGACTGTGTTGATGAGACTGGTAATGAGACTGAAATTATTTTTTCTCTCTCAAATAGAAAATATTAGCGTTTTGAGTTACCGTTTGCTTGACAATAGATTTTCTTACCCTATTGGCAGTTCTTGAAGTGAGTTGAACATTTTTGTCTTATTTTGTAAAAAAGTCTAAATAATACTTGTTAAAGCTATTATACGTTTTGGTTTTTTGCAATGAAACAGACAAAAAGTTTTAAAAAAAGTTTTTCAAAAGTAAAAGGGAAAGCTTTTTTTCAAATTTTGCTTATAGCACCCTGTGCCTCCTTCCCAGGCTCCAATTAGGGAAACTACATTTCCCATGAGTAAATAATTGAGGCAGCTGGCTACAGTAACAACTCCATTAAGTGTACTTTATCACATTTTATTTTCATGATATGTATATACAGTATAAAAATATGGTTGGAGATGTGAGATGCCTTCAGGAGCTTCCTTATACCGATCAAATTCATACAAACACGCTGCAGGCAACAGCAGCAGCATAACTTACAGGAGGAACTGGACTCAGCACTGCTTTGGTTATCTGTCATCGGGGTACCGTGTGAGGAGGGGAACAGAACAATGGAAAGACTGCATTATGCAAGGTTAAGTCCCATGATGGTGCAGTGCAGTGTCCTGTCTGGGGCAGTTAGATGGGATGGCATGTGGCCAAAATGTGCACCCCCACCCTCCCTCCCCTCCCCCAGAGCTTGCTCTCACTACCCAGCATCCCCCACTCCCACCCCCCATCCTGAGACTGCCTGCCAAGCTACCCGAGCCACACGTCCTCCTACGCAATCACACCGCCGTGTTTACGTTATCTGTCCGTTTGCTACAACCCAGACAAAAGATGACCTTACCGCGCATTGTTCCCGGCTCTTATTTTTGGTTCTTAGGATTTCGCGCGGGGGTGAGGTTTGGAGGGGGGGAAAGCGTGTGGTTCCTGTGTCGGTTCAAAGGGACCTGTTTTTGCACAACGTGCAGTGGGCTCTGGGCCACGCACGTTAGCGTTCATGTGGCTTTTACGACGATGTCAACTCTCCCCAGAAGCCCTGATACCTTTCCTCTCGTGACAACCCGAGTCAAGTTCTCAAAGTTCTTTTTACAAGACAGGACGCCTTCCGGAATGCAGTCACTTTCATTATATTACGCTGAATTATATCACGAACCCCCTGAACCTGGGATCCTGAAAAGGTCGGGGGCCGCAGCACATTGTCGTCCTTGGCAGCACAAATGATCCTTTTCGCCTCTAGCGGCAAAAGAGGGCGGGAACCAGTTTAGCACACCAGAACGATGTAGCCCTCAGGATGAGGGAGTTACGAGTGTTTGCTAACTGTCTGCTCTTCAAAAACACACACGCAACAAAAAATCCAGTTCCACAACTGTCTGCTCCGAGGCGCTCGGGGTATAATCTCCCCCGGCAGAAGTTTCATAATTGTCTGGAGACGACGGGCAAAAAAAACAACACAGGGTTTGATGTGTCAAATTGGGTTTCCTCCCAAATAATGGGAGACACCTGAAACCTAGACTTGCCACAATAGCTAGGCCAAACAACACAGACAGGAGAACTAAACGTTAGCCAGACATGAAATACAGTACCTGCAGTACGGAATACCTTGCAGGGTCTCCCAGTGAAGTCACAAATCCTGTCCCTCCTCATTGCATTCAAGAATCAGACGCGTAGATCTCTGACCTGACCGCGCGATGCAGGAAACGGCTCGGAGGAAGAATACGGCCTCTGCGCTACCGAACCGAAGGGAAACGGTGCGGCTGGTGGGTAAAAGAAGTTGTTCCTTTATTGCGGGTCTGTGAGCAGAACACTGGGAAGAGGGGGCTCATCTTTCCTGGGATAAAAGGGTTTAATGGAGTGAGATGTCTGAGAGCCACTGAAATGCATGTTAAGGACAGGGGTGGGAAATGAGGCAAACTCTCACCTCATTGCCAATATAAAAAAAAAAAAAGTAATTTTAAGTCTAAATATTATGAACATATTGGTTTTGCGGTGAACCGGACAATGTTAGGCAGACGGCCGTAGCGCCCCGGTCTCGCCGTGGCGGGATTTGTGTACCTTCTCGGCTTTTTGAGATTTCTTTCTTTAATGACTTTTTTCCTTCCTCACGCGCATTAGAGGTAATGACTTCACTTAGTTCGACTCTGCGGCACGCGAGACGGCGCAGGAAATCCCCTCTTATCATGGCCGAGCGAGCAGACTCCACGGTGGAGAGAGCGACGGGCAGAAGCCCACCGTCAGGAGAGACGCAAACAGCCGCGGAGTCACAGAACTCCACAGAACTGCGGCGGAAAGCCAGCTTACAAAATCCGTAACCTCACTGCTGAAGAATCAGGACTCATCAAATTTCTCAACAGGTACAGATTGCACCATCGTTTCCCAGAAGTCTTCTCTATTTCACTTCTATATTTCACACAATGTGTGTCGAAGTGTCCCTGAGCAAGACACCTAACCCCTACGAGCTGGTTGAAGCCTTGCATGGCAGCCAGTCGGCGTTGGTGTGTGTGAACGGGTGAATGAGAGGCATCAATTGTCGATCGCTTTGCATAAACCACCATTTACATGATACACGACAGGAGATGGCATGGCACAGTATTCCTAATACAACGATGAAACTTTCTTTGCACTTTCCAGAATGGGTACACACTTCACAACATTTTGCCAGTTTCATTCGTGGAGGTCAGAAAAGCGAATGATACCATAAGCCAGAGGACAAGATATTAGACCTGGTGCTCCTCCAATGGACAGGAAAGTGGTATGTTACTGAGTGCCTAGGTGAGGACTTTAGGGTCAGTAACCCTAAATCAATTCAGACCCAAGAAACCAAGTGAGGGGAGTTAGCTGTGTGATTTAAGAGCTGAATAACAACAAAAGCCAGCACACCCCGCGGCTCTCCAGGACCCGGGGTAAGTGCGCTGAAAGACCCTAGAGGGAAGTACAATTTCAATTCCAACCACAGCCTTATAATGTGAATGTAACCTCAGCAATCATTTCACAGCAAAGGACACCATACCTTACAGTGTTATGGTAACGTAAACTCACCATGTTCCGAACAGTGCAAATTTAATGACGAATAACTAAAAATGTACTTCCAGATCAGCTTTGGTTTTCGTGTGTGTGCAAAGTTTAATTCCTTCTGTTTTCAGAACAACTTGGTCCGAGGCACATACACAATCCATTTCAGCATACAGTGACATGGTAATAGTGCTCCACTGGGACATTGTTACATTACATTACATTACATTAATGGCATTTGGCAGATGCTCTTATCCAGAGCGACGTACAGTTGATTAGACTAAGCAGGAGATAATCCTCCCCTGGAGCAATGCAGGGTTAAGGGCCTTGCTCAAGGGCCCAACAGCTGTGCGGATCTTATTGTGGCTACACTGGGGTCGAACCACTGACCTTGCGGATCCCAGTCATGTGCCTTAACCACTACACTACAGGCCGCTCTATTGTGGTGGGGAAGCTGTTGCTAACGAGACTACGAACCGGGCAGGCTTATATGGTAATGTTCGGACCATCGTGAGCTAACACGGACTTCCAAAGACCGGGACATTGCGCAGTTATTTGTCGTTTTCTCTATAAATATTAACATCAATTAACATCAATCAAAGAGTTTTAGTGTCTAAAATAGTCAATAAGAAACTGGTGGAAGCGGCCGGTTCCCCGTGTTCTGTCTGGAACACGGTGAGTTTACGTTACCGCAGCAGTTCTGTGCACATAAACTGCGGCGCGAATGTGACAAACTCGCATAACCCCTCCTGTGTGGTCAGAGTGCGGCTCGGAGGCGGGACGGCAATCTGGAGTGTGATCGGCTGGGCCGTGACCCCCCCGACGGGGGCGTTCCGGACGCCGTTTCCTGGGGAGTCCCTGACCAGGCGCGGTCCGCAAGTCCTCAGCTCGTCCCGCTGTTCCGGAACGAGCCCCTGAAAAGAGCTTACTGCGGAAAGTTCTGGAAAGTTCAGTCATTACCCGCAGCTGAGAACGCGTTGAGGGGAGATCCGAGCGGTAAACAGTTTAGAGAAGCCCAGCGTGCAGCGTACCCTCTGGCAGAGGTTTGGCAGCGCTGGAGCCCAGGGGAAAGACCGACCCCTCTCTGCTTAACATCAGCCGGGGCCGAGCCGACTCAGCGTTTGACGACCCGGAGCGTGAGACTGTCAGCCTCAGCACAAACAATCCCAACACCTGGCCCCCCCCCCACCCCCCAGTCGCACGCAGTCCGCCGTTTCTCCAGTTAATGTTTAAAGTACGAGGAGAACAATAATGAGAACAGCCTGTCGGTTCTGAGGCCTCGGCCCATATTCATAAAACGGCTGAAAACAGGAAGCCTCATGCACGTCAGCGATCCCAGAAATGGCACATTCAATTCGGTTGGCGGGATACAATTTCTGGAGGGTCATTTTCATCAGGGTTGTTTGTCTCTATAAATTGTTACATAATAGTCACAAACACATTAACGGTGACGGTTGCTATGAGACTTTGGGGGAGGGGGGCGTCAGGTGACTCCTTTAACCTAGGCACCCTTCCTGAAACACTCTCTAGGTGGGACGTACAAAGAGAAAGAAAGTAGCATTAGCCTCAGCAAAGTCTTGTGACTGCTCTGATGACAGCTGATGAATGCAGTAAACATGGAGATCAAATTAGACACTTAGTCTGGGACAGGGGCGGCCAATCACATGCCATGGAGGCTTTCATTCCAACCAATCACTACAACAGCTGATTTCACTAATTAGCTCCCTCCTCTCTTGTTGAACGTGTGTTAATTAGTGAAATCAGCTGGTGTAGTGACAGGTCGTATTGAAAGCCTGCATACACTCAGCCCTCCACAGCACATGACAGGGCACCTACTTTACAGTTGCTCTATGAAAAAAACTAGCTTACAATATCACTTAAAATATTTATCTTACTACGATTTTAAGGTACCTGTTTTAAGAACAGAAGCCCACAAGTGGTTATTCATAAGCTCCAGGGAGTGTCTAGCTGGACATATTAAGAACACAGCAAGCCAATGAACCTTACACAGATAATCCGTAAATGTCTGGAATCCCACTAAAACATTTCCCTAGAATTTACCTTCTCATAAATCTCTCCAAGGATTCCTTTTACTGGGGTTAGTTAGAGCAGGAAATCCAGTATGCACGATTCAGCCGAGATAAAATCGACAAAGTGTGGACAAATGACATGCTGATGTGTATCCCGGTGACATATGTTGGAAACCAGCTATTTGAATGCATTTGAAATTACAGCTTACTGTTAAAACTCACTCAGAAACCTCCGGACAGCAGGTTCCCACGTGTGTAACCGACATCAGAGCTCAAAAGTACCTCGGCATTCTTACGCCGCGGCCTGGCTCTGGGGGAAAAACCTGTTCTACATTACGGAGTTTCTCAAGCCGGGCTATTTTTGTCTGTTCGTTAATTCTGGCATGGGAAAAGCAGGCACAATCAGCCGCTCACCGCACATAGACGCCCCTGAAACGCAATCTACAGGGCAATCAGTGGGGACTGTACGCTGCCAGTGTGGCTGGGCCTCCCCTGTAACGATTGTAATCTTTCCGAGTCTTGCGTGTCGCATAAACACATAAATGACTGCACCCAGGCTATGCACGCAGTACGGTATATCAATCATTATAATCCCCCGCTGGTATGTGGCAGATGACCTGCAGATACGGAGAGAACCAGCAGACAACGACTGAATTGACTGAACTTAACTTTTTTTTTTTTTTTTTTTTAAACAGTACCAGACCAGTACATATGGTAATATTTAGTGAAAATTAACCTCTTTGCATTAAGCTTTTTAGGGAAAACTACCATATTGTAAATCAATAAGCCTGGCTTTTTCTCTGGCATTTAGTTCCGCATGCACACAAAGCTTTTAAACGTTAAACGTTCAAATCAAGGTCTCCGTATGTCACGGGTTCTACACTATTCAAATTGCATGAAAAACTAAACTAGGAGTAATAAAAGGAACAAAAGGGTGCGTTGCACTCTAATGTGTGCACGGCAACAACATTTCCATAAGGTTACTATGCGAATGAGTCGCTCGCGTTACACAATGAACCCCCACCCCCAGGCCAACAGGAAGCAGAGACTGTCCAAACTGGAGCTGTTCCCCTCACCTCATACAACCAGCGCAGCGAGTGGTGAGAAATGAGCTCTGTGGAAATAACCCGGAGAACAGGAGGCCCATATCCCGACTGCGCTGAAGTACATATCAAGCCGGGCGAATCTCGGAGCCACTACTTCTGCTCTCTGGCGCGACGCTGCCGTTTGAAGCCGGGGCCCAACGGGGGCCCCTGTGGGACCTGCGGGCCTGCTCAACATCTGCTCCGCTCGGAAACAGCTGCTTTCCCAAAAAATAACCCGCGTGCTTCATCATCGCCCAATGGGCTCCTGCAAGGCCTGGGCCTGAAGAGCTAAGCAGCGCTAAATCTCCCCAGGTCCCAGATATGTTTATGGGCCCGACGAGCGGAACGGCAAACAATTAACAATGTTTGGGCAAATGCTTAGGGCCTACCGAAAGGGCTGCAGTCGAATGCGTTTCTGCTGGATGACTTAGCGGGAATGAGGGATCGGAGCAGAGCAAATGAGAAGCGCTGAGGCCAGACCAACTGGGAACATGCGCACATGCGCACACACACACACACACACACACACAAACACACACACACATGCACACTCACACATGAATACGTGCACACATGCATGCTCGCGCACACAAACACACACGCTCACAAACACACACACTCACACGCGCACACACCAAAAGACACATTTTTAAATCATTAAGCACCAAACTATGAAACACAAAACTGCTTTGTTGAACAACGACGTGACATTCAGGGAAAAAAGGAATGCCTTTCTTCAGCTTTTCTCCCTGAAGGAAAGTGAACAGGAAGCTAAATGAGAATGCATGAAGAATGACTTTTCTACAGCACCACTGATACTCAGATTAAAGGAGCTAAACACAGGGTAGACTCATGAAACAAAACTGCACAAACATAAATTTCAAACTCAGAAACAGAGATAAAAAAGGACATGTGGCCAGCACCAAATAAATCCAAACGTTCATTCAGGTCTTCTTAAAGACATACAGAGACCTGACTGAATTAGTTAAGCCTGCATCAGCACATCTACAAGCGTGAGCGTGTACTGTGTGTGTGTGTGTGCGCGTATCTGTGGCCAAAGATGAGTGTACACAGCCCAATTCCCCAACAAAGCAGACCGAGCCAAATCTGATGTAGGCCAAAGATGGCCGTCATTCCACATAGCAACATTCTCTCATTCTCTCAACCCGCCAAATACTCATAAATAAAATAACCACACTACCACGCTGGAGCCGAAATACTACAACCCAAAATATATCCTAACTGCAGTGTACTGTGCTGTTTCTTGGTTTAGTAACGTCCAATAAAAGAAGCAATTACATAGCGTTCCTCTTATTTCCTCATTTCCTTTTCTCCATTTCTGCAGCTGCTTGTTTAATGAGGAGGTTAAGGTTGACGTACTTCCTCAAGAGCACCACAGCAGTGCCTCACAAAGGACTGAAACTAGCAACTCCCTGATTAGCACATACTGCGTTTCCTTTTTAGCGTTAACTCATTATCTTGTTAAATGCACTGTTGCAGGTGGCTTTGGCTAAGTGTCAGCCAAAGAACCAAACTGTAAATTGTACATGACAGCCCAGGCTGTGATGACAGAGCCTTAAAGCTGCTGGTAGCTCTCCAGGTGAGAACAGCCCAGAGCAAAGTCCAGCATTGCACGTCACAATGGAGCCCAATAAACACCAGAGAGGATAAAACAGTGACCTGTGCCAGACACACACACACAAGCATATGCACATTCACACTACATACATACTCCAAGAAAACACAGACACACAAATGCGCGCACACACACACACACACACACACACGCAGACACGCAGACACGCACAGACACGCATGCATGCACAAGCACAGATACACACAAAACAAACTCTATCAAATGTAGGGTGCGTGTCCCGCAGAGTAATGCGAATTGCAGCTGGGTGGCATTCGAGTGATTGCCGAGCACTCGGTGTTCACATGATTGTGATTTATAGTGCGAGGCTGCAGAACAAGCAACTCAGGGGTCAAACTTACAATCTGTCAGCACAGTGTGACCCACAATGGCGCACCTGCAGATATCCCTACCATGTTGTTCAACCAGCCCTCATTTATAATTTCTTACTGTTGCACAACTCATTTCTGCTGCTCTGTAGAACACAAGAGTCCAGCCAATAGCCCCTGTGTACAGATTGCTGACACCCTGTACCCTTTATGCTCTCTTTACCTTTCTGTTAGCCTCTCTCGCTTTTCCTCTCCCTCTCGCTCGCTCTCTACCTCTCATACACAAACACACACGTGTGCAAACATGCTCATTATATTGGTACTTAAATGAGTGGCCATATGTTTCTCTAATCAGCTTCACGGCAAACTGGGGCCAATTCATCTCAATTAGACTGAGAAAGCTGAGGCCACATATTATTCTAGGAGTATAACAACCTAGGATTATGGGCATGGATAATAACTCAGGATAAAACTTAACAAGCAAAAAAATAAAATAAAAAGTTGTTAGCAGTGCAGCGGACATTATCAAAGGAGATTTCTGCGCTGGCAGGAGTGTTCTATACACACTTTCCAATGAAGAGTCGTGACTTTACACAGCTAGTATTTTTACATATTATTCAGATGGCTAGATATTTTATTGAAGCAATTTAGGTGCACCACCTATCTTAAGGGTGTACAGTAGCACCCCACCCACTGGGCCAACCTGATCCAAGTACAGTTCTACGCCCCGTATCACCCTGCAGCCAGAACAAGCTGCCACTGGCGCTTTCAGCTCCAATACGACGGTACAGCAAGGTCCATCTCGTGAGTGCGGGTGTGGGTGCAGGCTTTGGTTCTAGCCCAGCACTATGACACCTATGGGCCCGCCTATTTTCAACTTATTTACCAATCATCATCTTCAATTTAATACATTATTAATTAATTAAAGATTTATAATCGACCATTTTACTGCTGGGCTAAAACAACATCCTGCAGCCATACTAGATGCAGGCTTCATGGATAAGACTGGGCACACCTACAGTGTGTAATATGGCAAGACTGAGTGCCGCCATTTTGTATTTGTACTCAAGGCCGCAAAGCAGTGTAGTGGGCAGGGAACTGGAGATCAGAGGAGGTAGATTCAAATCATTAACGGTGCAATGTCATTGTGCCCTTTTGGCAGATTGTCAGTTCTGTGGCAACCTCTGATACATAACGGTGAAGGGAAAATTCTATTTTTAAAAAAAAATTTTAGCCTGATCATTTCCAAGTTAGTTACTCAATTTAATCACTCTACTGCTTTGATATTTGACCAGATTTTGTTTACAATTAAATGCATGAAAGTTTTTAGGTGATAAATGAAAAATAAAAGGTCCTTTAGACAACTGTATGCCTAAGAACTTTCTCTTTCTTATACTTTCTCAAAACCAGGCAAAGCACTGCTAGTACTAATTCTGAGGTTGTAGCACACTCTAGTGGCACAATATTAAACATCATTAAAGCTCAGGTCACATGACAGGATCTAGGATTTCCTTGGAATCAAGATTGTCAAACTCAATTCCTTCCTCTAAGCCAGTGGTTCCCAAACTCAGTTCTGGAGTACCCCTGTGTATGCTGGTTTTCGTTTCCAACCACTGTTGCCATCTGAGAATTTTTCTTTCTTAATTTAGTGCATTTCATCTTGAGAGGGATTATTGACCTTAAACCACATTTTGCCAGAAATAGCTTTGCAATGTCGTGAAGAATAAAATGACCATGTTCATAATGTGCTTACCTTACTGCAACAATTAGATAAGAAGAGGTAGCAAATACTTGACATACAAGATAAAAATACAATTAATAGGCTCCGAATTAGGTTGTTGAACACAAGTTTAATTTCAGTTGTAATTCTTTCCTTGATCGTATCAACACAATGCAGGTTTACCTTGTTGTCGTTAGCCTTGCCTTTGAGTTCTTCATGATCTACCAAAGGGTTAGTTTTGGTGGCCAGGTGTCCATACTCACATGAATTTGAGCCTACTGATTCACCATAGTCTTTAATTTGATCCGTTAAAATAATAATTTACCACTTTCTATGCATTTCTTTCTGCAAAATGTATGCACAAGAAGAACATGGGGATTTTACTCTTCCTGGTCTGCATAGCTATTTCACAAAATGTGGTTTAAGCGGGTAAATAATCCCTCTAAACATGAAAAGCACCAAAATAAGAAAGTAACAGCTGTTACAATTCCTGGATTGCATTTGTGGTTGGAACAAAAACCAGCATACACAGGGGTACTCCAGGATGCTCTAAGCCAGCGGTTCCTAATCTTGTTCTGGGGGACCCCCTGTGTATGCTGGTTTTCATTCCAACCACAGTTGTAATTCCGACAAGCCTGCAATTTTTCTTATTTAGTTGATTTTCATGTCTAGAGGGACACAGCATACACAGGGGATCCGATCGCTGGATCAAGGTTTGGAACCACTGTTCCAAGCTTATACTCTGCTTATATTGCTAAGGTCAAATAAGGAGCATCTAATTTACCACAGGGAAATCCTCTTTGGTATTGGCAATCCCTGGTTCTGACTCGAGTGGAGACATGCTCCTATATATTGAATTAAACAGTACCGCTGATTGAATGCATTGACTTATAATCAAAGACATTTGAACAATTATGTAACCAATTATTTAACAAATTACCTGAGCAACTGAACCAGAAGACTGCTCAAAAATCTATTAGTTAGGTGTGCACAAAATTGAAATTCTGGGGCCAATATCAACAACTGGACATAGTGGCTGATACCAATACCGGTGCCTCCCTGTCTTACATGATTAGACAAATGCAAACTGCAACCAGTTTTCTCATTCATAAAAAAAAAAACTTAGGCAACTTTTTGATGCATTTTAAGCAGGGACAGCTCAGATTCACAGTGAATATCTCTGAGCGAGTGGGCGAGCGACTCCACGTTGTTGAATGCAGCAGGAAGCGATATTAATCTTAACTAGGGACACCAGTCGTGCGTTCAAGATGGCAAACGTTAGCTAACATATTAACACTTTTTTCTGTTTTCCACGAACGTAAGCAAATGTTAGCTAATAATTTGAAAAGGTAGTGCGCAGGAAACAAAAATGGCTGCTGACGGGGAAAACGTAGAGAGAACATCAGTTGACAGTTATTTGGCTGTTATAATACACTTTAATCAGTGTAATATGCGTTCTTATCTTAAATAAATCACAGGTAACTTACCTGGTAAGAAACAAATCAGCTAGCTGTCATTGTTAGACGTAAGTCGCATCCGTTTTATATTAAAAAGGCGTTGGTGGTGAACTAAATGGAATGTTCATTTAAAATAGTTGAACAGCAACTGTTTGGGTGCGATCATTTTCAAAGAAGAACAAAAAAACTGCGATACCGTGGATGTGAAGTGGTGTTCGTGTTCCAGGTAGGTAGCTAGCAAGTATGATGTTAATAGTCAACATCACATTGTACATTTCTTTGGTGAGTTCAAAGCAGCCAAAAAAAGTTCACTAATTCACGTGCTAGCTAACTAGTTTCTATATTAGCGTACAGCTCAATGACTTGTTACAAGTAGCTAACATTTAATAGTGTGCTGAAAGTTACCAATGGCTAACTAGCTACATAGTCCATTTAATAATAAACTAGCCAGCTTAGTTGGCTGTTGATAGCCTGCATCGTTTTGAACTGTGTGTCTATCACACTCAGAAATTCTAATGTGTTATCTGAATTGTTTTGCTGGCGAAGTAATGAGATGTATCGAAAAACTAATGCATAATTGTTTTGTGCATCATGTGGCGGTTCGCTATCGACTTGCCACTCTCTGGTAACTACGGTGAGAGAACCTCGAAAATGTGTTACATCTCAGCGAAACTATGTGAATGGATAGATAGTACTATGGCAAGATACTCTGGGTCAGAGGAAAAATACTGTAATTTCATCTTTGGGTGAACTGCCCCAAGGAGTATATGAAACAGGCGGAATTCTGACTGGGATAGTACAGTATTAATCCGAGACGTATACACATACACACACACACACACACACACACACACAGACTGACCTGTACTTTCCAGTCCTCACTTGAAGCCCTCTCATTCCGCAGTTCTGGGCTCCTCCTACATCATTGATCAGATCATCTCCAATCATCAGTGCCTGTGAGGGGGGCGAGAGATGGTCAAGTGCAGGGTCAAACCGAGCTGAAGTAAGGCTGCCAATGCGCATGTACTGGTTCTGACATGTTCCCTGCTTTAACATACCAACATGCTTCATACCAGCCAATCCACTAATCCTCCTGATACTGTGGTGGAGAACAGCACAGTTTAAGCAGCTGATACTGTGGTGGAGAACAGCACAGTTTGAGCAGCTGATACTGTGGTGGAGAACAGCACAGTTTGTGCAGCTGATACTGTGGTGGAGAACAGCACAGTTTGTGCAGCTGATGAAGGCACCGTTCTGCTTCCAGTGCTCCTTCCCTGAATCCCACCAGTTTCAATCCATGCTCCAAATTGCACTATGGATGCCCGAACTGGAAGTGTCGAAGAAAAGTCACTTTAAGTGACTCATCTGCATACTCATTAATAGTTAATTACATCTACTGTATTTGCAAATTATTGATTTCATTCTATGGGGTAGAGATCCAGAATAAGGCAATTCATTGAAAAGAAAACATTTATTTTCATTTCTCATTTAGAAGAAAAAAACTAAACGGATATCAGTGAAAAACAATTGCTAAAAAAATCACTCTCTATTACAGGAAGGACTTTTTTGTTTTGTTTTACGGATTGCATTATTGTGGAGCATTACCTCATGAGTTTAACACAAGACCTTTAGCCAATTGAGAGCCAGTGTCCGGTGATGCCGATGCAGCAGTGCTGGAAGAAAATTGTCTTACAGGGAATTTGGCAGGTCGCGTGCACAAATAACATAAATCTCTCTCACCAACTCACAGACGAATTTAAGAGCAGTTCAAGTACACATTTCGAACCACTCACATAAAGCCCTAAATGTTTTAGTGCCAATATGTGTGACACGATAACCCTCTTCACCTTGGTGGAAATAATCCACAGCAATGTCCTATGGCAGGTAGAGAAATATGGGACTATTACAGAGAGGGAGAGAGAGAGAAAGAGAGAGAAATTAAAGAGTGAGAGTGTGTGTGTGTATGTGTGTGAGAGAGAGAGAGAAGCTGCCCCGCCCCTCTGTAAAAGAAGTTGACCTTTGGGAATTTTTTTGCAGCAGTGAAGATTAAGCACTTGCGCGGCGGTTGTGCGTTTTGATTTGGCCAGACAGGCGAGCGTGGACCTGGGGGTGCTGGGCTCCACATGGGTAGTGATGCCTGCAGAAGCCATCTTGCGGCTGAGGCATATGGAGGCGGCGGTGGGTCCCCGGGGACTGCCCTGATTTACTATCAGTGAAGGGCACTAATCACTGAAGGAGGGGCAATTATTCCCCAATCACTTCCCATTCAGGGGCGGGGCGGGGAGGGGGCCTGTTTGGAAGATGAAGGTCAGGGGTGGCCTTGTCCTGTAGAATAAGTTAGCAAAATGGCAACTCCCCTCCCCTCCCCAAATAAACCAGCCAGAGGAGAGGGCAGAGACCAGTTTTAACACTTAACTCTGCACTGACCACAGGCCTTTGAGAAGCACATTATGAATTATATGTAGTTCATCATAAAACTACTCGCCAAACAAACCAACAATTCTTAATTAAAAAAATATTTATAAAAAATATATAAATAAATGTCTCCGGAAGATCAAGCCTTCAAGTATTTAAAAAAGCAACAAAAAAAGTCCCCACCCCTAACTCCCATGCCAATTCCATAACCATAATGCCCATTACGAATCAGTACCCCTGACATTAAAACCACATCATAAACCTGTAACCCTACCCCCATCACAAATATGCACCCCTAATCCTAATCCCCATCCCAAATCTACAATCCTTGACCCTAACCCCCATCTTAAACCTGTAACCCTGACACCAAATCAGTAACACTAACCCCTGCATGCAGGACTATGAGCAGAAGGATGATGGCCATTGGAGGTGACTCTTTAGCCAGGTCTGGGTAGGGCCTCTCTGCCAGCCACACGTTACATCAGTAATCGATTATTCGGGGGGTCCGCTGAGGGAAGGCTGGAATGGAACACGACGCCCGAGGGGCCCCTGGGAGCGGCCCTCTGCCCTGTGCTCGGAGCGGGGCCTTGTTCAATGGAAGGGACAATTAGGGGCGGAATGAGAGCCTCTCGTGGGGGGAAACGGCTGATGAGGGCTTTATTGATTAGTGCTGGCTCGTCGCTCCAACGCCCGCTAAAGCAATTACGCCACCGTCACCGCTGCTGGCTGCTCGGGGCCTTCTGCGTGGAGCGCTATGGAAAACACCTCGGCAATGGAACGACTGCAATTGCGCCCACTTACATCAACCCAACGCCTGCGTAGCATTTTAACGCATGATGTCAAACCGCATATTCTGATGTAAAAACACATCCTGCGGTCCAGTGCATGCATAAAATCACTTATATGAAAGTGCTGTTAATGGATATGCTTGTTGGATATTTGTTACATATTGTAGTATTACTACCCGCAAGTGTAATTATCTTTATGTGAAGAAAATATTTGGACCCATTTGTGGAACTGTGTCAGAAAAGAGCAATGTTTGAATGAATGGTGTAAATGAGGTTAAGACCACATGCTGTAGTGTGTTTTCAGTGAGCTCTGCAGACCTCACCTCTTGTGGCTGGATGCCCATGTCAGTCAGAGCACTCTGGAAGAACATCGGGGCTGGCTTCCCCACCACTTCCGCCTCCACGTCACAGGCGTACTGAAAAACGCACACACAAGTGCACACATACAGATTAAAAACCACATAAACACACATACATAAACAAACACAAACACATGCATACGCACGCATGCAAACACACACACACACACACAAGCACACATACAGATTAAAAACCACATAAACACACATGCATAAACAAACACAAACACACATAATCACACATGCATATACAGACAAACAAGTGGCACGCACGAACACACCAACACACAGACGAGGTGCCTATTCCTGGCTGCTGCCTCAGTCCAGTGAAGCTGAAGCTGAAGAAGCAGCAGAATGTACCTCCAGAGCCTTCATGTACACCCCGACATCCAGCTTCAGTCCATCGGTCTCTTTGTAGTAGCGCCTGGAGAAAAGAGACAAACAAGGACAGTCAGGTCCAGCTGGAGGTAAATGTGTGCAAAACCAATAGCTGCTGTTTAGCACAATCAGATAACATGCTTGGGGGCAACAACTGATTACCTTGTTGTGTAAAAGTGATAAGGGTGAATTTATGTACAGGCATTCCCAATAGTTCACAGATAGATGGCTGGGCAAGAATTATAATCCATATGAATTATCATTGCAATTAGATTCATATTCCTGAAAATAGTCTGAAATAGAAATAATGCAGATCTACAATTAATCATTGAAATTGTAGATCTGAACTGAAATGTCACATGATCATGAACAAAAATGATCAATTATTTTTCTGTAAATATACCCCCATTTTGTATCCATTTTGGAATGGCTGCCAATTGTGCCCATGCCTGTTGCTGCAACCCTCAGGGCATACAAGTATGTGCTCTCCTCCAAAAGTCAAAGTCAAACCTGCCGTGTCCTTTCACACTTCAGTCCACCAGTGAAGCTAACGCAGACATTACGGAGGAGGTTATAGCTGAAGGGTGACACATGGATGTCCAACCGAGGAGAACCCC
Organism: Conger conger; assembly: GCF_963514075.1. Classification (NCBI taxonomy): domain Eukaryota; kingdom Metazoa; phylum Chordata; class Actinopteri; order Anguilliformes; family Congridae; genus Conger; species Conger conger. The sequence goes on along the minus strand of NC_083761.1, from coordinate 17,214,488 downwards.
TGCCTCCCTGGTGTTGCAACGGCATCCTATGGGGCCGCTGGCCACAGTAAGCAAAGCATAGCCTATATTTGATACCAGACCACACTCTAGAAGTTAGAACAGTGTCATAACAGGATGACCTACACTGCAACCTGTTTATTTGATCTTGGGAGCCATTAAATATTTGAAGATTAATCCATTTTGAAATCCTACTACTATACTTCTAAGGCATCTAATTCTGGATAGGGAAAAATCTATTAATTTTACAGTTCCCCTGAATTGAAGAGGAGGGTAAACTGAAAGCCAAGATGCGGGGTACACACGTGTGACCACGTGAATATACGCCTGTGGGACAGTCGTTCCATTACCATTTTAAACACCCATTAAAACAATACGGACGTGACCCTCCCTGCATGACATCTCAATGTCACAGACCCCTATGGCCCTGAGTGAGCGCACAGGCTCCCTCTGACTTCCCCGCCGTATCTTATTGGGTCGGATATCTCCCTCTAGGAGAAGGCCTTTGGAGGCTGGGGGGGAGGCGGTGTCTCTCTCATTTAATGGTTCATCTGTCGTCGCCGTTCTCCGTCGCTCAGTGGTGGCCCGCTCCCCTACGCCTGACCTGACCTCCGCAGGAAGAGCCATTAACCCCCCTCCATGAGAGGTAAACAGCCTCATTCTCACACCATAATATGACGGAGGACATTAAGCAGCATCCTCCCCTGCCCTGTCTCAACCTCCTGTTGAATTTAAATCAAGCCACTGTCTGCATGCTGCTTCTCCACCAATGAAAGAGTGAAAGACTGACAAACTTCATGTCTGGCCTATGAAACTGTGGCTGTTCATGACTGAAGGCATGTTGGACCTGAGAAATCTCCCAACTGCAAAATATTCAGCTTCCAGAAAGAGTCGTTCAGATCACTTTGCCAAAGAACCAAGGTCTCAAGTACTGGGGAATCAATGAATATCTATAACCTCAAAAGAATGTTTCTAGAACCACTTGGTATGGTGGTCTAGCCAAGAAACAAAACAAGGTACTTTTAACATAACCATTGCAAAGGAGCATTCCTACACTTTCATTCACATAATTTTTGGAAAGACCCTGAAGGACACATGCAAGGTACAGGCAGGAAATGTGTAGCCTGAATTATCTCTCTCATATATTTAAATGTTGAGTATTAATTTAAATTAAATGATTCTGAAAGATCTGTGAAATTCAGTCATGATAATCTAGCAAAATCGGAAACTATTTCACTCCCAGAAAAGTACACCTTCCTGTACACTACCTTGTCTCAGTGTGAACATCGGTTGCATTGTTGCATTAAAAAATATATGGCGCTTTTCTTAAACATTTCCCCAAGCTACCCTGATGAAATATGGCTGTGAAAGACAAGGCACAGTTAAGAGTACTTAATGTCAACCTGAATACATCTTTGCAGCCTTCCAGTAGCTCAGACCTACCCTCTGCCCAGAGAAAAAAGCACCGGCTTCTCCAGCTGAATGAGTACCCGGAAGGCATCATTCAGGTTCTGATAGGAAAACTTGTCTGCTGCATCTCCAATGACCACACAGTTTGGGTCCGTTTTATCAATATCCTCAAACTCAGGCAACACATCTGCAGGGAAGACATTGTACAGTGCATGGTAATTGGCACCTTCAAATGACCAGACCCCATCACCCATTGTAACAGAATGAATGAATTTAATAAACCAATGAATTATGAGTTATAATTAATTAATCCAAATTCAGTAATATCAAAGACTGTCAATACCAGAATGTTATGCAGCAAAGTAATAGAAAACAATGAATGGAATTAGAATGCATGAACACAAAAACGAGGTTTCAAGGGGTAATAAAAAAGCAATGCAAAACATTGTGATGAAAAGAAACAACCCAAGCATCATCTCATACTAAGTACACTGCAGTAGACTTCTTTTCCTTCAGCTGAAACTTTGTTACTTGCCTCTTTGGCCTTCTCCATTACCTCAATTCTCTAAAGGCTAAGGTAAAAGAGAAAGATAAAGCCCACGATTCGGTTAACATTTAGCCTTAGCTTTGGCCTACCTATAAATGCAAATGCTTTGTATAATTAATCAAACACCACTTGCAAAACTATGTTTATAAGGAAAAAGTAATGCTGGCATTCATTTTGAAGTTGAGGAAAACATTGATTGAACCTGAGGAAAAGCAGCTATTAAGCAGGCCGACCTGACCGTCATACCGTCGTACACAAGCAGGTGAGGCCGAAGGTTTCTCTCCTTAAGGATGGCCAGGGCCGCGGGCGCAGGCGAAAACACCTCGCTGACCGAAATATCGAAGCCCATCCTCTTCAGCTTGGCCACAAACTTCTCCCGCGTGGCCTGGGTCTCATTTGTGCAGAACCGAAGCTGCAGGTCCGAAGCCTTGATCCTTGGGGAGAGCACATGGCACAACTGTATCTGTCACAGACCATTTCAAGTGGCCATATTAGCTAATCGTACCATAACCTCTTACCATTTCAGTGAATGGATGTGTAATTTTAATTGGAACTACTGTGTAATGGCAACAGATTTATTATTTTCTCTATTATTACAATATTTATAACATAACTGCAGGTTTGGATATGCATTTTAGTTTTATCTGATCTGTACCATCCAGTACATTTCTCCATTTTCTGTAGTAAGGAAAGGGGTCATTATACCTCAGTGCTCACTGTCTGAGGTGGGCTTCTGTATATTTTCTTTGTTGTGGCCTTACGTGTGATTACAAATGAGGTTATTCTTAAGGTGAGGTCTGAAATATACAAATGCTTTGACTTAAAGCATATGCATGCTTTCATTAAAAATGAGGAACCCATAGTATAAAGTGCACACAAGCCTAATGCTCTGAAAAATCTAAATGTTATGGGAAGCATACAATAGGTGTTTATGGACCAAATTGAGATGGATCCCACACAACTGTTTCACATCCAGCCTCCTCTGCCCATTCCACCAACGACTCTCTCACTCAGCCACAGTCATGATGACTTCCTTTCCCACTATTTATATTTCCTAATTGTAATGAGTATGAATGATCAATTAGAGCCAGTGCTTAATTGCCCTTCATAAAGACAGCTCTCCTGGTTTAAATGAGACCATTTAAATAATGTAACGAATAGCTCTCGCCTTTACACTACAAATACATCTTCATTGTTTGGAGCAGTGGACGTGATAGTCCCTCGTAATTTAATGGGGCAATTGAGTGAAGAAGTGCAGGTGGTGTCGGGGGAGTAATTATTGTTAATGAATTATGATGTGACCTTCTCAGAACAATGAGCAATCAGTGCTGCGATTGAGTGACAGCAGGTCGCATCTGCCACAGCAAACTGAAGACCTCTCCATTGGTAAAGACTGCTGAACTTTGCACCGGCACTCTGCAGCCACCGCTGCTGTTACGGCTGCCAAAATGTTATCCTCTTTTTCAAGGACCAATGACTTTCTTTTCATTCGTTTTTACTTACCGTTTGATGTAAACCGCTGTGCTGGAGTAAAGAAACTCAGATGCTACACTTTATCTTTGCCTTTGAAAACAAAGGGCAACGGCCTATATGAAATAGTGGTTTCTGAATATCTGAATTTTCAGAAGAAAATCTGCTTCTGTGATGGTGAAATCCCATTTAAATACTGCAAAAAAACTAAAGAGCATGTGACTTCAGAAGCTAGATGAGTTGCTTTAAAGGGAATGGTTTTCTAAACCATAGGAAAAAGTACAGTTATAACATTAACCGAACATCCTAGTAAGGACCATCTACATGGTTTGTGCTGTAACTTTCCAACCATGCCCTTTTCCTGGACTACATTCTCAAACCTTTTTTTATGTTTGGATGAAGAGTTTACAGTACATGGGCAATGCTACACCTCGATGTGTAAAATTTGGCCATTTTTTAATTCCTCCAATGCTGGGTAGGACAGCACATGTCCCGGCCAAATGATCAGGAGAAGCTAGACAAATAGTGCAGCAGTCAGGCACATATCACAATCACAAGCAAGCATGGTTTTTCAAAATGAGCCCTTCTTCCTCACGTTGTAACCACGGAGACGGTGGACGCAGACGGCAGCAGAGTCCCTTCCTTCCTCTTTCAGGGGAGGACTTTATCTCAGGGCTAGCCAGGATCAGACGGTTTTGAACCGACCTTTACCTTGCAGTGATGGGACAGCCGCCTTGAGTGACAGTGTCCCTCGCCGTAATGACCCTGCGTCCGATGAGCCGGGCCCCTTAACAAATCACCCCACAACTTCACACATCTGCTGCCCGTCAGCATCTGCCAGGCGCACTCACCCGCACATAATGGAAAACTCTCATTACTGCTCCGGAACAGGTAGGGTGTTACGTCAATTACATGGGCACCACCAACTGACCTTGCGGAGGCCTAAAAATCACTGTTAAAAAAAACAATGCTGGGAGGGGACTAGCGGGACATTCACAGCATAGTCAAGAATAAGCTTAGTACTGCAAACCACACAGGCCAGGAAGCAACCATCATCATGTTTGTTACTGAAACCATGGCAGGATTTTTTTTTTTCCTTAAATGGTCCAGGAGAAAACACAAACATATCACCCTCAAAGTGTAAAAGTGTGGGTGATTTTGTTTTAAGATGTAATTGCATCCCTGAGCTCACATAAAAGTCATACTTGTCTTCAACTGACCTTAGGGAGAACAAAAGAAGCATGATTGCCACTGGATAGAAAAATGACCTAATAACATGCTTCCTGTCATATTTTACAAGCTGGGGTGTTATGATTGCATTAGAGTACTGGAACTGGGTCAGGGAAAGAACATCTTTCCCTAAAGGTCTTGCTATGACGCTCTCTGATAATCATGCCACCAGAGAACAGGGCTACGTTCACTGAGACACAAGCACAGCACAGCCACTAATTTCCTCTCAGGACGTTATATTGAAGTTAAACAGGAGGCCAATGGCAGCACCTAGCTATTGATCCTGCTAACAACATGCAAACGTTTGTAGATGCCCCACAAAATACTATTAAAAGCGACCTAGAGGTCTTCCGTTTTCTGTGCCATGAAAGAGGGCAGAAATGATCTTGATTTAATAATACTGCATAACCACTCAAATGCATGTTCGGGTTCGGGCCACATAGGCTAGGTACGCCCACAACATCCCATTCACTTCTATCAGTTTCATTTTACAGACTAGGCTACCTACAACTACCATTGCTTTCATACTGTAGTCATAGCTTACAGTATGGCTACAGTCAAACTCTGAACGACGAAAAAAAGCTATAAAATATATTTAAAATAAACATGCAGCACCATGCAAAACATGAAAATGAAGGAAATTACAGCTAGCCGTCAACTTGGTTTAGTGGAGCTGACATTTTCCATGAACGCATATGGATATCTACTGACGCAGTGTTCTATCAAACACCAGATATAGTTAGTTATGCGTCGCAAAATAGAATAACGTAAGATACATTCCTCTCAGCAAAAACTTTCTCTTTGCTACTTGGTGAAATTAACACAACTATCGCAGAACTGCAAATGAGCTAGCCAACACGTCGCTACTTAGCCAAAGCTGCTACATCGAATAATATCTCACCTTTTAACTGCTTCTACAGAGCCAGGAATAGGAACACCACCTCCTTCTCCGCTGTCATACAAAACACCGCACATATCTAACACAACCCCTTTCAGACTTTTGATACACTCTTTCCAATCTCTTTCGGCCATGACTACACACGCTAAATCGAGTCCGGTGTGAAAGGTGCATGATGGGACACGTAGTTTCTGAATACAGAATGCGAAATTACATTTTATTTGGCAGGTGCTTTTATCCAAACCGAGCACTACCGACGTACAATAATAGGATTCCCCTTTAGCATTGGCAAATGTTGTATTATAATAACCAACGTTTAATTTCAATGTAATAAGTAGCCGCCCCGACTTAGATATAGGCGAATGATTCTCAACATAAGTTTCATTTTCACGCAACCTAGCTATGCATCAATACAAAAATGAAAAGTAAAGTTGGTTGGTAACTTTACCGCAGTTTTATTGGTCGACGTTTTCGCTTTCTGTTGCATAAAATGGCCTTTCCTTATCATTAGGCTATGAGAAAATAGGCAAGTGCAACCACAGAATAGGCTTTCAAAAATTAACAATTTCCATCCATTGGCTACCTCCCCAGTACTGTGCTATTTTTCCTTATATATTTGCATGACAGACAGCAGACTAGAGGTATCTTCAAATTATATATTTTCTGAGACACTTGCCTTGTCCCAAGCGGCAGGTTGTCCAATAAAATGAGGTAGACAAACAGCGGACATAATTAAAAATGTAAATGCGGTGGTCAATGAGTAATGCTCACAAATGTATTTTTTGTGTTATTTTTAGAAGCCTATGTTTGAACATATTTGTGGTATTATTGGAAATGGCTTTAGAACTTTTGTAAATCTCTGTTATATGAAACGGCAATAAAAATGGCCAAAATGTCAACACAACACTAAGACCTGACAATTGTTATATTTAAATAGCATAGCTGCGTTGTTAATTAAATGTAGGCTGTGACGCCTTTATATTTAAATCGGCTAATGCCAACCAAATTCCGAGCATAATGGCACACATAGGCTATTGCAGTTTACTCATATAAATAAACATTTTGGCTAACTGTAGGCTGATTCAAGTGGAAGATAAATTAGTGCAGCAAAGAATATTCTGACTGACACGAATTGCTGGTTTCTGTGTACCACGTGAGCATCCGTAACCGCGTCTTTAAATGACCAGGCAGATGGGAGGAAAGAGCAGCTTCAATATCAGACTCCTTATTCATTGAGTATCACTGAAGCCAGCTGTCAGTTCAGAGCGCGCCAACTCCGTGGATAAACTGCGGCCAATATAACATCAAACTAGTCGGAACTCCGTAAGGAGGATAAGGTTTTGTCCTGTTGTAATATAATTCATTAATACACAATTTGGAGATACTTGCATTGATATTTGCATTGATGTTGGAGCATCGGGACACTGGGGTCAAAATGACTCACGGCCACAGGATTTCTTTTTCTATTATTGACATACTGGATCCAAATAAGTTCAACAGTAAACAGATGAACTCACTTTCAGGCGTAACGGACACGAAGAAAGAGAGATTCCTTCCATCAAGTGATGCCGCTGGGGGAAGTTTAGCTGCAGGCGCGTCCGAGCCCGAAGGTCCTTTATTTGGCAAACCAACCCTCAGAGACTTAGGTAAGACAGATATATTTTTGGTTCGAAAATAAATGAGTACCCTATGCAAGTGAAACCGATTAAAGTAGCCTACTAAAATGTCGGGCCTGCATTTATAGGAATATTTAGCCGAACAACGATTTTCAATTCAGCTTGCAGTTAAATATGTTGCAATATACCGTACAAATATCTAAACAGAAATCTGCAAAAATAGGAGCATGTGGCTGTTTGTCAGATTGAAACCCGGACATGTAGGCTATGGGCTACATGGCATGCACTTTATGTTTCATTTCAACGGGTTATCTCAAAGGTTTTGCTCCAAGAAATTCTTTTTTTTTTGTAAAAAGGATAGAAAGGTGACCTTTCTCTCATTTCTACTGTTGCATTTTCTTTAAACCTCACATTCAGTCGCTTGTACCCCAGTTGAATGTATGTGATTGGCTTTGGGACAGCCAGCCTAGGTAATTGTTTAAATCGTCCCATTGAGGATGCCTCAGCTCACGTTGATCGATATCCCATTACTGCATCCTGCATATCTCCCTCCAGCAGCTTGCAGGTGCAAACTTCAAACCCCATCCATGTCTGATCCTAAATATTGTTCGATTAAAACTTACCTTTAATAGATGACATTTATCGATCCGTCCAACAAATATGAAACTCCATTAGCACGTCAAGGCTAGATGCTGGAGCTGGATTTGGTCGGGATTGCTTCCCGCAACATGACATTTTAAGCGATTTGTGATTTATGAGTGATTTAAGGATTACATCTACCTTGCCTCTTCTACCCAGTGTTGCTCCAATCCATTCGAACAGGGCTGAGCCTTATCAACCATTACCCTTTTTTTCTGAATAGATAATGTTACCCCAAATCACATTGGCTAAACAAAGAAGCAGTTTCGCATATCAATGTTCCTAAATAGCTTTAATATTTACACATTCACAAATAACTAGCAATTCAATATTTCCTCGCCTACTATTTTGAGCTCCACGAAGAATGATAAAGAAATTGTTTTCTGCGTATTGATCATTGTTAATTATAGGATTTTAACACGTCGCTAATAGGCTACAATGCAAGTGTTGAGCCAATCGATAAAAGTGCTGTCCATTCAGCACCACTTCACCACTTGCCTGTCCCGTTATTATCTATGAAACATAGGCTAAACAATTTGTTATTGATTATAAACACTGATCTAGGCTACGGAAATATCAGTGCAAGGGTAACATGAATACACAGGTATGCAACACGTTGCAAAGAGCATAGATATGCAAAAGTTTGCTTTGTTCATTAGCCCAAATGTGTTTACCCGGTATTGTCGATGAACCAAACAAAAGAAGAACAGGTGTTTCTCCCAGTAACTTTATTTCAAAGGCATCTTTTTGTTCAACAGATGAAGAGAGGAGATGTGACCATCTAAAAGCTGCAGAACGTGTGGACCAGGTGAATGACACTGAAAATATATCACTGCTGACTGAAAAACAGTCGTGCCCTTCCCACGACGAAACAGGGAAAGAACAAGTTACAAATAGAGACACCAGTGACCAGGAATCTACCCGGCAGAAGATCCGTAGTCGCTCTGACCACGGTTGCTCCAAATCCCGGCGTGCAAGAACGGCCTTCACATATGAACAGTTGGTGGCTCTGGAAAACAAGTTCCGCGTCACACGATACCTGTCCGTTTGTGAGCGCCTCAACCTCGCCTTGTCTCTCAGCCTTACGGAAACCCAAGTCAAAATCTGGTTTCAAAACAGAAGAACTAAATGGAAAAAGCAAAACCCGGGGGCTGACAGTGCGTTACAGCCCGGATCGAACTCGTCAGTCACAGTCAGTACAAGTCCTGCGCCATCTGGACCAAGTGCACTAAACTACCAAACTTTTAACGCGTATAATTCTGGAAATATGGTCTGCCACACAGCTGGTGCAGTCCCAATGCCATCCACCGGAGGGCATCTGAACCCCTTCGTGCACAGCAGCTTCATTCAGCCAATGTTCTATACCCCTCATTTATGAAGACTGTACGTATAATTAATTCTGGACTTGTAAAAAAAAATAAAAATGGAAGAACATTTCCAAGGCATTATGTATTTGTTAATATGCAAATGAATACTTAAGACAGTTTTCTGCTTGTATATGTTCAAATTAAGGAGGTACTGCCAGCTCTTTGTTAAAACACTATGTTTTCTTACTGAGCATGCAATATAAAAGTTCCACTGAGTGTGTCTTCTCTCCCTTGCCCCCTTTACATCTTTTATGTTTATTCTGTATTGGGTTATTGCCTAAATCAATATTTTATTACATGTACCTATAATCCAATACACTTGCATTATTAGAGCAAGCATGTCTACCATTTGGAATTCTTTTGTAAATAATACCTATAAACTTTCCTGTTGTTATCGTTTTGTGTGTGTAAGACATTGTTTTGATTGAACCAAAGTGTGGATGGCATGAAAATTAAATCCAACTTTTTAAAGTAAAATGTACAGTTTTTTGTTTGTAGACAATAGCAATGTGATTATGAGAGTATATATTCAAAATGGAACCTGAATGTTAAGAAAATCAACAAAGTATACCAAAAGGCTAATATGACTAAATAATTCCTCTTCATTCATGTCATCATTTTATGACTGACTGCACATTATTTTTCTGACATGAAAAGAATAATCCACAGGAACTTGTTGATCGTCCAAGAAAATGAAATAGTCGCTCATTCAATATGTTCTGTGGTTTAGTGCCAAAGGACACTTACAGTACAAGAGAAACAAGGATGGACTGTAAATGTGCCTGTTCCTTTGTCATAGAGAGATATGGAACACAGTCATAGTAATGCATAGATATAAACTACCATTCAAAAGTTTGGAATCACCTTGCGTTTTTCTGCTTTCATATTTTATTTTTATTTTCATTTGGTTTTATTAAAGGGTTTATATATGTAGGAATTACAGCACTTTTTATATGTAGTCTCCCATTTCAATGCTTGAGACAAATTAAGATAATGTCAAATAAGAGGTTTTTTTTGTATTTGGTTGCATATTATTGATGTGGAATGTGTTCCATACTGGCGGCACGGATGGTTCAGTGGGTAGCACTGCTGCCTCACAGCAAGGAGGTCCTCGGTTCGAATCCCTGGCGGCCAGGGCCAACTGCACACTCTAATCTATCTGATTATACAGTACTAACAAGTGTTGATCCAATTGGGCATAGATTACTAAATCTTGTAAATAAGTACTGCTGAGGTCACTGTACAGCCAAACAAACAGATTGTTGAACTTTAGAAAGAAACATTCATGGCTCAGTTTGGATATTAAATTCTGCTTGGCAGCTTACAAGTTAGACAGATAAACAGGCATTAAAATATATATTTTTATAGTTTAAAAAAAACTGGTCCAAGTGCCCTTTACTGTACCTCTTGTTTGGCTCCAGTGTAAAAACACACACAAAAAAAGTGGAAAATACTATTATGGATATGTGAAGCCATTCCTTCATTGTGTGTGTGTGTGTGTGTGTGTGTGTGTGTGTGTGTGTGTGTGTGTGTGTGTGCGTGTGCGTGTGCGTGCGCGTGCGCGTGCGCGTGTGTTTGTGTGTGTGTTTGTGTGTGTGTGTGTGTGTGTGTGTGTGTGTGTGTGTGTTGTCATCCACAGATAGTATGGGACTTACAAGACAAAAACAAGAGAGCTGAAGAATGTTGAATATAGCTACCTTGTAACAAGACAGTATCATGCGTAATGTGAAAATCTTGCTTGAAATGTGAAAATGTGTTAGCACACCTCACATGCATCATAGTTGCATCTTCTGGGAAACATTTTACATAAATAAATACATAGAAGTATGGGATTTTATAGGATCTGGCATTTAGAACAGTTCAGTACCGAGAGATCCTGCTTAAATTGCATCATACGAATACGTCACATTCGCTGGGTTGCCTCCTACTATAACGTCGCTCAGCAGTGGTCGTGGGTGTGTGACATCGAGGACCACGCGGTTGACAATTTTAAATAAGTTCACAGTTATCAAGGCATTTCACGGCATACAACCAGGGTATTATCGGTGTTATTGGATAGCTACGTGTTGCAAGATTCATAAAAAAGAAGAGGTCTACGTTACAAAAGCGTAAGTTACTTAGCTAACCCTTAATCACTATTCAAGAGCTGTTATGTAATGTACATAACGTGCTAGCTAGCTAGCTAGGTAGGTAGTTAGTTGTGTTAGCTAAATGTAACGTTAGTACCGCTTAATGGCATTACTTGGTGATGTCTGATCTTATCTAGCTTGCTAGCTAAACTGTCATTTATCAAGCGAATAGCTGGTGACTAATCAATGTAACGTTATACTGTGTGTTTAAGTTAGGACACTTTAGCAAACTAGCTATCTGCATAGCTGCCAACTCTCACGCTTTCGGCGTGAGACACACGCATTTGCCTGTTTTCACACGCACATGCAAATGCGTGTGTCTCACGCAGAAAGCGTGAGAGTTGGCAGCTATGTATCTGCCCATCTAGTCTATTGACCTATCTTGTCATGCGAAATCAGTAGACACTTTGTAGTCGTCTGAACCAGATTGCTGGGACCCGCAACTTGTTAGCTAATGTTAACTTAAGGTACAATAGGTAAGATTTTGTGTTCAAATATTGTCACAAGACCATTGTCAATCACTTCCTATCATTGAAAAAAAGGCTCACTGACACCCTCTACCTGTGTTTATAGTCCTTAAATTATAGTCCGTTATAAGTCCGAAATTAACTATTGTACCTTTAAAATCCTACTGTAAATTGCGCCCGAAACGATGGCACGAATACCTGGGAAGGTAGTTTAAAGACGAACAAAGTAACCAAGCGGTATGAGTTTGGAGTTGGGTCAATGACATAACGTGCAAATTTCTGTGTCCGAGTGCATTATTTCCTTGTAAAATGAGATAAATTCATGACACATCACGTCCTTCTATAAAACATATTTAGTCTGAATACATATTGAGTACATTCAAATAATTTTATTTTTTTCATGTTTTGGCATCTCAAACCCCCAAAAAGTCAGGTGGCGCAACTGTCCGAGCAAAGGTACAGACTAAGAAAACTATTAAAAATAGTATTTTAATGATAATAATTTCAAAATAAAATGCTATGGCATGATTTTATGTTTGAAACCTTTCAAATAAACCAATTTTACAAGTACCAATAGTTTTAAAGCTATTGAGATAATTGGAAAACTTTTGTCCGGCATTTGTATGTTCTCAAATGTCAGGGTGGCACAACCGTCAATATGGGGCTTTTGTTATGAAATTAAGAGGTAATAACAGTCAACAGGATATTGCATCATCAAGAGGACCCCAAGTGACAGTTATGGACAGTTACAAATGGAACGCAGCATTAACCTGAGTGAAAAGGTTTGTAGATCTATCTCAAATATTGATAAAAATAGCTAGTTTTAATACGTAGGTAGGCTGGCAACACTTTCCATGTCAGGTGGTACAACCAGTGTAAAACTAGGAAAATGTTATTTCATCACAAAACTCTTTATTACATTTTTAAATTATATGTATGAATTTGATAGCAATTGCAAAAGCTAATACAGGCGTCCAAGTAGAAGCCTGTTTAATTTGAAATTAGTTGCAAAAGTCAGGTTGCGCAACCAATAAGTCAGGTGGCGCAACTGCCGGGAATCTCATTATATGAAATAAATAATGTTATTAAAAGCTCTAAGATTATCTATTACATTACTAACAAATGTTTATTAGTTTAAAGTTAAAGATATTATACACTTTCAAACCTTGTAATTATTCAACATCGTTCCTGTCATTACTAATGTTGTCAGGTGGCACAACCGTATATGTATTTAATATATATATATATATATATATATATATATATATATATATATATATATATATATATATATAAACCAATAAATAATAGGTTAACATGAACAAATGGTTGATAACTATGATGTGAATAGCTATTGTATTTAATGCATTCATTTGTATATTTTAGAAATTATTTTTCTGTCTTTAAATGTAAAATAGGATGCTAAAGATACCAAATACCTGGCTACTAGAATGCAATAGTCTTAAATTATTATAAATACAAAACACAACCACAAAAGAATAATGTGTTCGGCACTGCAGACACTCTAAATGATACTTGCCAAAGTTTTACTTAAAATAAATAGTGGGAAAATATATTGACAAATATTTGGTTGCACCACCTGACATTTTTTGGACGGTGAAGTTAAAAATATGTTACACATATTTTTTAAATGTTATACAACAAGTGAGACTTGTTTAGACACATTGTTCCAGATTCAAAAATATGCATTACATCCATTTTGAACAAACTTAAAAAAAAAAAAACTTTTTAGAAGCTTTATTCGTCATTGACCCAGTTACTGTCCCTGCTGTACATTTGCTTCAACAACGATTTAATGTAAAGCAAACACAATACAGTATTCAAACTCAGTATGGAATGGAGGAACTATGGATTAAATCAATTTCAAGCAGCCCCTAAGGGCTCACAGGTTGACAGTGACACCCAGACAAAGGGTTTAACTGGTTTGAACAGTTTCTTTCTGCTGATGACACAGTGATGCATACATCGACTTGGTCTACAAACGAGGCATCTGTGGTCTGAGAAACAACTCGCATGAAATGGGTCTATCAATGGTTCCAACAAAATCACTCAAGATTTTCTGTGAAACGCTCTTCTTATTGTATGCATAAATATGTTTAGGATGTGCATTTAAAAAAAAACATTTTTGTCTTGTATATAATACTTAATTATCCTTTTTTTCTGTAATAAAGTGATGGGTATGTGCCTAATATGTATGGAATGTTTTCATTTATAGTATGTAGCCTATGTACAGTATCCTAACATTTTATAGGAATATTTGTAGGTTTTAACATTTCTGTATTTGTCTGTTTAACACTTTGTGCATTGTTATTTTATCTCTTGACTCCTTTTCCTTAAAAAAGCCAAACTAGGGATGGAAGTTTGAAACTAACAAAAGCTATAATCTTTGTATGCAAAACATTAGCTCCATGAACCTAGTGTAAACTGGCAGTAATGATGCTATGCTATGCATTTTCCCTATTCAAATAAACATTAAATAAATAATAAAATGAAATACTCGCATGCAATATTAAGGAATTGTAAGTACGGTTGTGTGAAGCATTGATGTAACATTAAGCTACATTTTTGTGCTGGGGTCTGTATCTAGTAACCAAGCAAGCATACAATTTCTGTTTGCTTTATTTTCTAAACTAATTAGATGAATTAATTTCTTAATTAAATGAACAATGTAATGGCACAGTTTAAACATAATAAAGAATAACGCTCACTTGGCTCTAAACAAAACAAAACAAGTTTCATGGTGTGCAAGTGTGCATCTTGTAGCTACGCTCTGTTCACAACCTAAATTGATATGCACGTGGTTTACTGAGCTAAGACAATTTAAGCACTCTCTCTGTAATGTGTCAATATCCTAGTAGATAAAGGCATTCTTCCCCAACATAGATTCCCAAAGGGCTAAGCCTGAGCCTCTTCAGATGGTGCAGCCACTGCCTTGGCTGTGATGTGGAGGGGTATGTTGGGGGCAGGGCTGGGAGAGCCAATCATCAGTCCAATTTTAACAAGGCAAATCAAATATTTACATGGGATCTAACCGGAGTGGGTTGACCTTGGTGTTGTTATCAGGGTCAGGAACTTGGGTTTCACTGTTGTTCCTTCACTGCTCTTCAGAAGTGACTGCAAGGACAACTTTAATCAGGCTACATCTTTTTTCATGCTATGGTAGGCCACGATGTCCTGTGGGCTAGCCCTAAATATTTATAACATTTTGAATGGTGTACTGTACAGTGCTATATGATATGATAACATCTTCACAAACAGATGTTTTATATCAATATCATTCCTGACTAGGACATGGAACTGGAGTTTGAATTATCTACTGCAGCGATTTATCTAGCGCTTGTAATTCCATAGTTATGATTATGGCCATTAACCAGTCAGCATAGACTGCTGAGCCATTAATCCATCAGCATAGACCCAGAACCTTTCTAGTTCAGCAAGGTTGACGACTACACAAATCTACCTTGACTGTAATAGGAAAAAAGGCTATATATTCAAGTGGATTTGTCACACATCTGTGCTGGAACTGAAATGTCTCCCCGGGAAGTTGATAGCACAAATATGGAAGTGTCATCTCTGTTTTTGAAAAGTGTGCAATGGAATGAGTTAATCCCTCAATAAATATGTCAGAATTTTTACTTGTTTTTGAGGGTGAACAAATCTGTGGATTGAACATGGCATCTAAGGACTAGCTGGCCTGTTTAGACCATGAAAAACAGGCTGATTGAAGATGGTTTGATCCACCTTGTTAACCTAAATAATGTCTTGGGTCAGATCAAATTTACGCAGTTTTTACATCCACATTAAGCTTGTAGCTGGCAGTGGGTAAAATTATTTTCGTAGAGTATTAGAAGTCAAATTAATTAAGGCATTAGTGCTGATCAGTTCATGTCATAAGAGCTGGTGTCTTTGATGTGTTAAATTTAGTTTCAGATGGTACATACCTTTTTTCGACGACTGCAAGGAGGGGTCCTATTTTTACTTTATACAGGCAGGCACCAGGACAGTCACTGCACAAACTATGACCCCATTTTCTACACGGCCTGTAGCGTAGTGGTTAAGGTACATGACTGGGACCCAAAAGGTTGGTGGTTTGATCCCCGGTGTAGCCACAATAAGATCCGCACAGCCGTTGGGCCCTTGAGCAAGGCCCTTAACCCTGCATTGCTCCAGAGGAAGATTGTCTCCTGCTTAGTCTAATTAGTCTAATCTTAGTCTAATCTGGATAAGATCGTCTGCCAAATGCCGGTAATGTAATGTAATGTAATTCCACCTTCAGGCTGCTTTTGTAAGGAATGTAATGTAGGCGAGGGTGTTGTGACTGGTTATGTCATTTGGAGCTTAGACGAGTGTTTGCAATTCACACAATTTTGTCCCAGCCACGCCATCACACATGACCATAGTCCATTCCTTATCCGGCATCTCTCATGCAGATATCTTCTGACGCAGTTAAAAAGGATGTTCTCCAAGGTGAACTTCAGCCTCATCCGGGCAGGACCAGCACTGACCCGGAACGTGCACTCGGGAGTCCGGCAAGCCTCCACAGCTACCTCCAAGCTTAGGAAGGTACAGCGCCCCCTGTCATCAGAAGAGGTGTTTGCCCGGGAGGAAAAGTATGGCGCCCACAACTACCACCCACTTCCTGTGGCGCTGGAGCGAGCAGAAGGTGTTGTGCTCTCTGTCCTATTATGAGTTTCCTTAAAAGGCATCGGGGTGGGTGAATGCAAAAACAAACCCATGGGAAATGCTTGGACATACTGAGGTTGCTTCCCTAAGGATATGGACATTGTGTCTGTTTGACCACACATTCAACTTATGTTTATCTGGTTTGACGCAGGCTTGCATGTGTGGGACGTCGAAGGCAACAGATATTACGATTTCCTGAGCGCATACAGCGCGGTCAACCAGGGCCACTGCCATCCTAAGATTATCGCCGCGCTCAAAGAACAGGCCTCCAAGCTCACCCTCACCTCCCGGGCCTTCTACAACGACGTGCTGGGAGAGTACGAGGAGCTCATCACAAAACTGTTTGGGTACCAAAAGGTCCTGCCTATGAACACAGGTCAGGATGTGGCAGTTGTGAATGTGAGAGATTTGCCCGGGGTGGATATTTGGCTTATGTAATGTTCCTTTTCTCTATTTGTCATACAGGTGTGGAAGCTGGAGAGACGGCCTGCAAGTTGGCCCGTAGATGGGCGTATGATGTGAAGGGAATACCCAAGAACAAAGCCAAGATTATTTTTGCGGGTAAGTCGACAATTTCTGCAGTTAAACGTCTCTGCATTCGTTGGCTTAATAAACCAATGTTTGTCCAAGGTTTTGGAAATGAAAGTGGAGTAATGGGAAGCGCAAGGTTATTGCTAAAATGCCTGCCCTTCAGTCTGCCTGTCTGGTATTAGACCGGAATGCATTTCACGGTCACCTTACTTAGGTATTTTTTTCTTCTGCATTTCAGAAATTCGCTCTGGGTAACGTATCTATCAAACGCTGTTGTTGTGAAAAACAAGCCTAGAAACATTATTGCAGGGCAGCTGTCAGCAAAAAAACCCCATTTGGGACAAGCATTACGACAACTTTATTGATAAGGTGATGTTGATACGGTGCTCATGCGACAGTGAGTTGTAACCCCTTGGTTCTAGAGGTACTACGCTAATGGCTCGTTCCCGTTCTCTCCCGCACAGATGGAAATTTCTGGGGCCGCACGATGGCGGCTATCTCCAGTTCAACTGACCCCAGCAGCTATGAGGGCTTTGGCCCCTTCATGCCTGGCTTTGAGCTCGTTCCCTACAATGACCTGCCAGCACTGGAGGTAATCCTAACCCCATCTCCATACCCATGAACAATTAATCAGTCAACTGACCAAGCAATCTAGTCCACCTATCAAGTTAGTTTGTTCAGTCAATCAGTATTTATTTTAAAATGTTTTTTACTTTTCACGTGTGAGGCGAGATGCATGTAAAACACAGCAAGCACTTGCAGTTAATTCAGGTTCTCGGTAAAGATAGTGGATACACCAAGGATGACCAAAACATATGCAATTGTCCAAACACACAGATTGTGCAGTTCTGTAAACTGTTTCATACAGTTTCTTTTCATTTTTAAGTGCTATACAGAATGGGTTCTGGCTAGGTAACAGTGGACCCTTTTGTCCGTCACACTTGAACAATTGGCTACCCAGAAAAGGTTGATTAATAACTGCTTGAAAGTAGAACAGCCAACCATACACTTTCCCTACCTGCTGAAGAAAACAACAGCTGGTAGCTAGTTGACCAGTTCAGACCAGCTAGAACAGCTTTATAAGCAGCTTCATCAGCTCAATCAATGTTAAGGTCTATGCTCAGTCAAGCTGGATTTTCCTCCCTTTATCAGAGAACCACCTAGAGTGCCTTTTCATAAATAAAAGCAGCACTTAGTATGGCCACGCAGTGTTTGGTTGCCTTGGTTGCTGACAGTGTGAGGTTGTGTTTGACAGTGGGCGCTGCAGGACCCGAACGTGGCTGCCTTCATGGTGGAGCCCATCCAGGGCGAGGCTGGGGTGGTCGTTCCAGACCCGGGGTACCTTACCAAAGTGAGAGAGCTCTGCACCCAGCACAACGTGAGTATGAGGCCCGCTACAGTGACCATGAGACGCATCTTATTTCCCCATATTTTACTGAAAATTAATTAAAGTCAGCTGCCTCTTAAGAGCCAGACAAAACCAAATGATAGGAAAAGTAGTCCCTGTTCATGAAAAGTGGGGCAGGTTTATGAAGGGGAGGTTCAAAAGGGTTAGACTTGCACAGTGTAAGTTCATTCCAAAGGTGCAGAAAAGTATGTTGAGAAAAGTCTCCACAGTGGGTGAATAAAGCTATATGTAAGAGTTTACAAAAAAAAAAACTTTCTATACTGTAGTAGGAAAAGGAAAGTTAACGAGTTAAATTCATTATGAACGAGAACTGCTGTATAACAATACAGATATTGCTTACGTGGCTACTTTGTAGACGGTTTTACCAAGGACGAGGTTACTAGTAGGCCTTAAGCCAGAATGCCAATATTGAGATATGGGAAAAATAAATACTAGATTAATTACATAAACTAAAGACAAGTAAGGCAGCAGGCCCTGATGGCATATTCCCAAGGGTACACAAACAGTTAAGTGAGTTTTAAACCACTGGCAAGTGTTTTTCAACAGTTTTTAGAAACTGGAGAAATACCGGGTGACTGGAAACAAGGTAATATAATACCAATATATAAGAAAGGGGAACGTACTCATCCAGGAAACTACAGGCCTGTCAGTCTAACTTGCATCACATGTAAAATACTGGAATCTATCATTAGAGACAAACTGGAATTATTTATTGAAAATAATCACATTCTAAGGGACAGTCTGCATAGTTTTTGTAAAGGTATGTCATGCCTGACAAGTCTTTTGGCATTCTTGGAGGAAGCTACCAGGTGTTTTGATGTTAGCAGAGCTTATGATATTGTATATTTCGATCTCCAAAAAGCATTTGATAATGAGTTTGTGGGCACTATAAGAAAGATATAGAGGCACTGGAAAAGATTCAGGGAAGGGCAACCGGATTGATTCCATGTATGAAGGATAAGAGTTACGAGGATAGACTTAAGATGCTTAATCTCTTCAAGCTTAGTAAAAGGAGACTTTGTTTGAGGCTTTTAAACTCATTAAGGGATTTAAAAAGTGCAAAAAGGCAATTTTTTAGTTTGGTTAGCAGAACGAGAGGCTGTACAGATATTGGGTATTTTGGCATTTTTGCAATGTGTTCACGCGTGCTTGGTCTGATCGGCACCTAACTCACACTGCTGCGTTACAATCAGTTGTAACTGATTATAACATGCATTGGGCCCTCCCTGCCAGGGGAGGCTAACGCAGCCTTATTGTGAATCCCTGTGTAGGTGCTGTTCATTGCCGATGAGGTGCAGACGGGCCTGGCCAGGACTGGGCGGAGACTGGCTGTGGATCACGAAGCCGTGCGTCCGGATCTGGTGCTCCTGGGCAAAGCGCTGTCTGGGGGAGTCTATCCTGTGAGTGCTCGAGTCTCACATAGCTAGGGATTTATTTTGGGAGCGGTGGGCTGAGAACAGTTAACCTTTCTGTCGCGAAGCACTCATATGTACGAAACGTCCCGTCTCTTTTTTCATGATATTACTTTTGGGTTAATGTATTTCACAGAAATCACATTTGCAATCGAAAATGAAAATATTAGGGTAATAATATGCATTACAGTCATTTGGCAGACGTTCTTATCCAGAGCAACAAACAATGAAGTGCAAATCATAACCAGGGACAAGTGCGCTAAAAACAAGTTTTTGACCACTTGGGAAGAATTCTTAATAGTATACATTAAACATATATATTTCATTTTAATTTTGTGGAGGTATTGACTGGCACCCCCTGAGCCACACAGTGCAGCCTGTTTGGGGCTGGTACTTATGGTACACACTTTGTATTCCTGAGGCTAACATTGATGTTCTCTGCTTCTGTTTGTTGTTCTGGATAAGTCTGCCGAGTGATTATAATGTTATGTATGCTGAATTTGACTGCCTAGTATACATTAGGGGAAAATCATACTGAGGAAAGTGGTACATTCTCATATCGAATGCTGCAAGACAAGCGTCTTTTCTGTAAGAACTCCCATGTCACACATCTTGTCAGTAAGATTTGTTTTCTGCTGTGGCCCCCTAGTGGTGGAAAGAGCTCCCCACATCAGCTGGGACAGCTGATTTACTCACTTCTGCTGCAGACTGAAAACTCTGCTGTTCAGACTTGGTTCAAGAAACCCTGAACTCTGAAAATGTATTACTGGCAGTATATTGCAGACATTTAATACCATGCCCTCAAATTAATTTGTCATTTAAAGCACTGTATGTCTGATTTATTAAGGACAGCACTAGTTAATGTTAGCCCAACAAACACAAAATCTTCTCACAGTGTTACTGGAATGTTTTGTGAATGTTATAACATTATCACTACAAGGCAACAACATTGTGAAGAATGCTTTGTGTTAGCTGGGAGGACAGTCATGCAAAAAGAGGATGTGAATTTCAACATTCTTGTCTGTCTTTCAGCTCCAGACCTGTTGTTGGACAAACTGAGTGGTGTGACAATGGTTTGGAATAGTGTGACTAGGTGTGTGCTGGTCATGTGACCACGGTTTTTCCCGCCCAGGTGTCCGCGGTGCTGTGCGATGATGAAGTGATGCTCACCATCAAGCCCGGGGAACACGGCTCCACGTACGGAGGAAACCCTCTCGGCTGCCGGGTGGCTATCGCCGCCCTGGAGGTGGGTATGAGTCATGCACTCACATAGTCAGTGACTGACTTTCCTTCAGTAGTTCACATGCTTTCACGGTTGAGAATACCTTGTTTGCTCTGTCGTACACCGAAAACTTAATGGACATGGCGGCAGTAACCGAGGGAGGTGGGGCTTAGCGAAGGGTGAATTTGGGTTGGGTGTGAAAATTGTCTGTCGTAAATGCCATGGCCGTTTTTTGATCCCAGTCCATCACTGCACAACTCGTCAGTCTGTGGTCATCAGACATCCTTCCACAATGTTGACCATTCACCTGTCCAGCTACACTATCATTCACCTATCTGTTACTCCGATTTGTCCACCTGTCTGCTGATCCCACCCATGTCCCTGTCCTGACCCCGCCCATCTTTCTATCCACTAACCATTTGTTCTGCCCATAAATGGTGAGTTCATGGTATGTTGGAAGTTGGCAGTTTCCGACTTCCAGTTAGGGAGTTTCGGAGATGATAACAAACGCGTCACAGCTGAACAAAGCATCAAAGCTGAACATGCGGTTTTTTTTGGTGACAACGTGGTATGGACTGACGCTTATTATGTCACTCCTTTATCCTATTTCCAAATGTCCGACATGAACAATGAACGTGCCAAAAGTCCACCCTCCCATACACCTGGCAGTTCTCTAATCTATCCATCCACTAAACATTTCAGTAGATATCCACTCACAAATAAATGAACCCATACGTGCCCTGCTGAAAAAAACAGCTGAAGCTAGGTTTTAAAACAGCTGATAGCTGGTTGACCAGTTCAGACCAATTCCATACTCCACATGGTTCGACCAGCTCAAGCTATGTTTTGGAATTTCAAGCTGGTTATAGCTGGATTTTACACCAGGTTGTGTTGTCCAGAACAGTGGAAGGAGCAACACTGAACCCAGCCGTGCGTGCTTGTGTCTGCAGGTCCTGGAGGAGGAGAACCTGGCGGAGAACGCTGACAAAATGGGCCAGCTGCTGCGGTCGGAGCTGATGAAGCTGCCCAGTGACGTGGTCACCACAGTCAGGGGGAAGGGTCTTCTCAACGCCATCATCATAAAGGAGACTAAAGGTAGGGCCCACGCCTCACTCTCGTGCATCCTACCGTAAGGTGGAAATTCACTGTGAGTTGTCACCAGCTTCACAAAACTGTCTTTGCTGTTGACCATTAATGGGAAATGGACAGTTATAGCACTTGTGTAGTCAATCTTTCAAGGTGCAAGATCTCAAATATGTGTTTAGAATGTTCCTTAAATGCTGGTGTAGTAATTGATCAACCCTTAGCCTTGCCCACTCTAGCGATCAAAACATTCCTTCAAGGTGCTACCCAAATAAGCATACCTTATTAAGTGGCAGACATTAAACGAGTAGTAGTAAGCAAAATTAAATTTCAGATAAATAGTTACTTTGTGTAATTGGAGATGGTGTTAAAGTTCTGTTGGTGATGAGGTCTCCCATGTTAGCCAAATCCACTCCTGATATTTCTGCAAATGTGACTTAAACTTGGGAAAAGGGAAAAAAACACCACGCCTTTAAAATGATCAGGGTATCGTGTCACTATTGAAAAGGCCCTCAGGCACATCTTTTTACCATTTTTTAAAGATAAAATTATCGCCAAACTTAGTTGACCAAGGTTATGTGGATTTGCAAAGTTTGCCAAGTTGTGATTGGATCTTCAAGGACAAAGGGCCGGGGCTTAGGCTCTTAACTCTTAGCTTCTTAACTAAAAATTATAATGCTGATCTAACATTCACTACCATTATAAAAAAATTAAAAATAAAAACATTGTGGAAAAACCTACTCTTCATAAGAACATGCACCTCTGTTTTCAGAATATAATGCCTGGAAGGTGTGCTTGCGCCTGAGAGATCATGGTCTTCTGGCCAAGCCCACTCACGGTGACATCATCAGGCTGGCCCCTCCACTCATAATCAAGGAGGATGAGGTCAGAGAATGTGCCGACATCATTCAGAAGACAGTCCTGTCCTTCTGAATCCACTGACCCCTGGTCAGTACCTCCATGGACAACCTCCTCCTGCGGATTTCAAATGGACACCTTGCTGTGGACTATGTAATGAGTTAGAAAACTATTTCACAGCTAAATGTTTGTTTCAATATGCCTATATTAAAATTTTGTGAAAATATAGAACTAGTGTATACAGCAGATCACGGGCCTCTAGGGTCCTGGGAGTCAGGTGTGAAGATCCGGGAGATAATTACCTGGGAGAAAAGAAAGGCTGGTTCTAGAGGCCTGGTCTGCGTCTGCGTCAACCAGTTTGTTTTAGTTCATTTTTAGTTGTTACAGGTCAAGATATTATTCTGTTAAGTAATTAAGAGCAGAAGTTGGCACTGAGAGGGATAGGCCCTTGTTGGGCACCTCTGTCATATAGGCCTTGGGCCATCTAAAGAGAATGTGTAGCAGATACTACACTTGAAAGATACTACACTTGGAACTACACTAGTTAATGTTAAGACATTAACTAGTGTTGTCCTTAATAAATCAGACGTACAGTGCTTTAAATTACAAAAGCATGTGTGTAATTATGGGCTCTGTGATATCAAATCCCAAAGTGAGTGCAGAGTATAAGATAAGAAAATGCTTCTTGTCAAAATGTTTGTACAAAGAATCGTACACTTCTTACTTTTCAATGAAAATATCAGCATAATGCTCTTTGGCCCACCCAGAATCTTTTCATTTTGATATGAAAGTTTAAAGGGGAAAAAGCATGTATCCGTTAATCCGTTGCCTTTTGCAGTAACGCTTTTGTGTATTCACAACACTTCTCTGTGTTTGTTACTGGGTACACTGCAAAAGCCTGACTTGGCAAGTTTCTTAGTTTTCTTTCTCTTCCTTCATACCTTATTTTTTAAACCTTAGCTTGTTTTAAGGTACTATTTGTTTGACAAGTGATATTTTCTCACCCCGATGGGAAATCCTGAAATTAATAAAACTCACACCTTATTAGCAATAAGAAAAAAAATAAAATAAAAAAATGTTCGCTGAGTTGGTTCACTGAGCTGGTTTTTCTTTTTGCAGTGCACACCCGTTTACCTATTTCAATATGCTTTATTTCAGAGCTTTGGGCTGCTGAGAGCAAAATAAATATGGCGGGGCTAATCCCCCCACAAAGACAAAAAGTCCTTGACTTCTGGCAGTGGTATCACTGAAGCCGGCAATTACGTAACTCGATCAGTTACTGTAGCTGTTATGGCACAGTTATAAAGCGGCCTGTAGCGTAGTGGTTAAGGTACATGACTGGGCCCCGCAAGGTGAGTGGTTTGGTCCCCGGTGTAGCCACAATAAGACCCGCACAGCCCTTGAGCAAGGCCCTTAACCCTGCATTGCTCCAGGGGAGGATTGTCTCCTGCTTAGTCTAATCAACTGTACGTCGCTCTGGATAAGAGCGTCTGCAAAATTCCATTAATGCAATGTAATGTAAAGTTATCCTCCGGATGAAAGTGCTGATGGGGAACTGACACCAGTACATGTTGTAGATTGAGGCTGAACTTGACTGTTGCACTTTCTTTTCCTCCTTTTTTTTTTTTTTGCAACTGTGTAGCTTTCCAACACTGGAATTTGGAATATACTGTTTGTGATCATTTCCTCTGTGGATGTTATTTCTTTGTCATCTCGTGTTGTTCCCTAGTTTTTCTGTAAGGAATGCTTTGGTTACAATTCTGTAAAAATGTTTTAACAACAATATTGTTGTTCCAAAATATTCTTCTAATAAATGAAGGAGATTCTGTTGCTTGTATTCATTGCCTTAAAGTTACACTTGGCAACATTAGCAGAGTTTGTTCATAGGGGGAGGGGGGTTACTAACTGGGTTGAAGGAACTGCACACAAGGAGGTCGGTGTGACAATGTTCCAGAAATTCCACATTTTTCCATGTAGTACGTTTAAGTACTTCTGTTAAAAATATTGGTTTCTAAACACATGACTTTACTGAAAAGCACTAATTATGTGTAAATGACTCAATTGTTAATGTTGGCTTTCTGGAACAGCTACATTTGTGATATTGGATGGCTTGTAGCTAGCTTTTACAGTGTTTATTTTTCCAAACCCCCAAACACGACACACTATACACCTTAGCCTACATCTGCCACTAGGTGGTGGCACATTCTTTTTTTCGAAATGTTTTCTCGACACTGAAATATAAAGCACAGTATTTATGTATCTTAAAATGAGATTGTTTTTGAGAGTGTATGTTTAATTACTGTATGTGTTTGTTTATGTGTGTGGGTATGTGCAAGTGTGTGTAAGGTTTGCTTAGTATATGAGTGATCATGCGTTTCCTGTATGGTAGGCTGTATGTAAGTATTCCCAATGTGTAGTTTCAGTATAGGCAAAAATAACCACTCATTTTTTAAATGTTTTATATTAAATATTAAATCTTTCTCCAGTCAAATGCCAGGTATAGTACCAAGAAAGGAAAGTATCCCCCAGGATTCAATACATGTACTACGGTAAAACGTACAAAGGTAAAACTGCAGCCACAGGAATGTATATTGTACAAAAGCTTAAAAGTCAAGTTAAAAGAAGGTTAATTCTCTTAATGCCCTTATCTCCACACTGACTGTTTCTTTTTGTTCGCATAGGTCCAGTTATGACTGACCTGTCACTATAACAGTAAATGGAGGTCTTGCACTGGTAACATTCCTACTGCCTGTTTGGTTAGATAACAGCCAAGTTGTTGGTTGATGCGAGAGCTAGCAGGTCTATTGAAATGCCCGGAAAAGACTTTGACTTTGTGGAAAATGGACAGCAAGTTCGTCCACAGAGAAGCAGTATGGAAAGAATTCGGTTGAGACAAGCATTGCAAACACAAAACGGTGAAAATGAAAGCTTGATAATCTGTAATAGCGAGGCCAACACAAAGTTCTGGTTCACTTCCTGTTTGTGGGGAGTTTAAATTGAGTAAAACATTATTCAACACTTTCTAGTATGACAATATTACTCCAAAACAACAAAACATAAGTAAATCTCAATTTTAGTTTTATATTTGGACTGTATATATTAATAAATCTTATAGCTATTTATTTTTTTTGCTGAATAAGATGACAATATTAACAATGAGCTGAGGCTTATTTAAAGATTTGCCAATGGGGTAAGAAAATCGTACTTGTCAAGCAAACCGTAACAGTAAAACATGCTTATCTTTAAGTCTCATTACAAGACTAAAGCACCTGTTAAAACACACTACACCTCATATCTGAAGATTTCTGAAGATGTCTGGACGATGAAAATCACATAGTTTAGCTTTAAATCTGGGTAAAACATAAACTTGTGCCACTCAGTGCACTCAAGTGTCACCGTACAGCACTGTGTCTGTTTTTCACCTGAGAGGAGAGGGCAATGATCAATCTCCCTCTCTGTCTCCTGGTCTAGTCTCTGAGCTGCATGAGTGAGCTCATTAGAGAGTGCCAGAGAGACTGTAAGAAAGAGTGGCATAGTGAGAGCCAGGGATATGCAGTGTCATGGCTTTACTTAAGAGTAAAACTAGGGCTTTGTGTCTTATTGTCTACTCCCGTTACTTCAGCTGGATTACTCAGTGGTCTCAGCTAGTTCTAGAAAACACACACACACATTCGCACTGTCTCACATAAACACACCCACACACACACTCAGAGTGGGTCTCGTAAATAATAATCTGCCAATAATAGACCACCAGACAGAGTGATCCCTGCATATTTATCCCTCTGTCAAATTTTTCCCTCCTGAAAGGAGCTTTGTCATATGATTAGCGCAGGCCTTGAAACACTCATTGCAAAATTAGAGTAAATCTCATAAAGTAGGTGTTCAGGGAGAATGCTTTGGCTGGTTCCCCAGTGACCTTGGAGCGGGGGGCAGTGTGCCGTTACAGACTGGGACAGTCGGTTCCTGACGCACAAACTCTTGTAACAGAGGAATAGGACAGACACTCCGAACGAGCTGTACCCACCTGTCGCAATAAATCTATTCATGAGTGCCCCTTCACTAAAATATCTCTCTCCCCCCGCCTTTCTGCTTGAAACTTGAACATTTCCGAATGACGCAAATGCATTTTGATCAACCTTTTTTTCTCCCACTATGATTTTCCAGTTGAGCTCCCCTGTCACCGCTATGCTAGCAGCACCTGCGTAGCTAGCAGCCCTGCTGTTGAAACATGTGCACTACTGAGATACACTCCCTTGCATGCAGCGACTGTTTTCCACACTAATAAATCATAGAACAGCATACTACACGAGAGAAGAGGTGAAACCATCCAGCTAGGGAGTGCTGAATTTGACCAAATTAACTCTGAATAGCAATATGTAAAAAGATAAGCATATGGTATGTGATGGTAATTGAAGAAGAGATTATTTAGTTTGACGTGCTAGTTATATTTTAGTATGAGGATTTATCATGAGGAGGGGGTTGGTTCAAGGTCTGTGTTTTTACAGCTGTTGAATAAAGAGCTTTTAAAAGGGCCCTCTCTTGTAAGGTAAAAAATAAATATCTAGATGAAGTGACAGCAAGCACGCTGGAAGATCACATATGAGGGAGAAAGTTGCCTGGCAACAGCAGGCACAAAATGGAAAGCAACATTGAAGGAATGCAACTTTTTTAAGCCTAGTGAAAAATCACCTGTTGATTATCGCAAAAAAGCCTTTTCAGGGAGACATTTTTCATGGAATCATGTTCTTCTTCTCAGTCCATACTTGTGATGCAACATTCTCCAGAAATATCGAGATGCAAGCTACAGTGCTGTCCATAGTATTTGGACAATGGTGCAATTTCTGTTCATTTGGCTCTGTATTCTAGCACATTTTGAAATGAAACAATGAATATGAGATTAAAGTGCACTTTGATCTTTAATTTGAGGGTATATGTGCCCATACCCGCAAACATATTGGCGAGATATATAGGAATTACATCCCTTTTAATACATAGTCCCCCATTTTAGGGGATCAAAAGTAATTGCGTAGTTACTGTACGTTCTCAGCCTTATCTGATTAGTCAGATGTATTCAATCACTTCCTTAGTGCAAGCATAAGAAAGCTTTCATTATCTAGTCTTGATTCTGGTTTACAAAATGAGGACCAGAGTTGTGCCAATGAAAGTCAAGGAAGCTGTTATGAAAAGGCTGAAAAACTGTTTGCTTACCGAAAGAAACTGAAAAGAGAGCACTGGTGTATGTGTGGGATAATTGCCTTGCTGTGGGATGAAGCACCATCCAATGAGTCTGGAGGCATTTTATTGAACTTGAGCAGGTAAGATGCTTCTGTATGTATCAGAATTAATTCTGCTGCTGCTATTAGCACTTACAATGAAGGCGAGTGAACCAGCACCTGTGAAGTCTCTTGAAAGGTGTTTCTGATCTGTCAGACAGTTATTCTCTTCATTATGATTTTCTTCATTAGAATTATTTGGTCATGAAGAGGTATTCTTTCCTTTTTTATTTCTCTGCCTCATAATGGCTTCCTTGACTGTTATTGGTCCACATGTTCACAAATGCCAAGAACAGACTCCGAAGACAATAAAAAGCCTAGAATAAAGACTAGATATTGCTTATACTTGGTCACGGACTAGCGCCGCGACGAGACTAACACTATTACAGACATGCAACACAAACACCGCAACACAACACGCTTTACATGTTAAACTGAACGGCAATAAACAACGCACAGTGAGTGCATTTAAAAATGTTTTTCCTGCATAAAACAAAAGGTTTACCTGGGTCCATCAATCCTGGTGTCACAACCCAGGTTTTGTTAGGTGTTTGTTATTATTGTCATGGCCATGTCTGTTATGTTCTGTTTGATCATTTTCTGTTTGATTTTGTTAATTGATTGTATTTATTTTTTGTGCATGGAAGGTGCCAGGTGGGAGGGGCTATGCCCATTTATAACTCCAGGAGAGAGCTGAGGGGAGAGTCTCTTTTTGTTTGAGACTTAGAGTTGGTCGGCTGTGTAATGGGCCTACTTTTGAGGCATAGCCAAAGTACACGCCATTTTCATTAGCATTTTCTTCTGTTTGTTGTAAAGTTTTTTTTCTTAGTTTATTATTATTATTATTTTGGTCGTCACTATAAATATTTCTGCACCGCCACCATTGCACCTGAAAATAAAATACACCTTCAGCACCTCATCACCGCAGGCCCTCGTCCCTCGTGTCTTCCACCCTCGGTGCACCCTAACACTTGGTATTATAAAGGGATTGAACACTAATCAGAAACAGCTGAGAAGCCAACTGTCCGAAGATTTTTGGTCCCCTAAAATTGAGGGGCTATGTAAAAAAGGGATGTAATTCCTACATGGATGTAAATATGGGTGTAAATACCCTCAAATTAAAGGTAATAGTCTGCACTTTAACGTCGTATTGTTTCATTTCAAATCAAATGTGCTGGAGTACAGAGCCAAATAAACAGAAATTATACTGTTGTCCAAATACCTACGGACTGCATTATATATGAATCTCAGAATGCTGAACTTACGAAGCCATTTCATGTGTTTTTATATCAACATTCCAGCTGTTATTTCAGTTTAGAGACAAAATTGGCTAACACAAGTTTACATACTACTTTAAAATGACTATAGCTGTGGTTATTATGAATAATTTAACATTAATTTCAGCTACTTGCAGTTTGTAGCATCCAGAAAAAAGTGACTTATTACACTAATATATTTGAAATGCAAATCCAGTGCAGCGCTGGTTTCTTTTTTATCCTGCTTGTTTAACTGCCGTTAGCCCACCTGCTATGAACAGAATGTGAAATCAATAACTTATTATAATTTTAACAGCTTGTTATCGACAGACCTGTTTTGTAATACAAATGTCGCTGTCTTTGAAGAAGAGGATAAATAGAGGAGGATACAATATCACCAGTCACCTCTGTCCTCTGTTTATTTTTTCTTACAAAAAAATGAAGCAAAATGAATTCATTTTTGATTAAAATAATTAGGTGCTTTTAAGAGGTAGAGGCAGAACAAGAGCGAGAGAGAGAGTGAGAGAGGGAGTGAGGGAGAGAGAGAGGAAGAGAGTTAGCTGGAGGAGAGAGAGGCCAGGCCATACCCAGACCAGGCTATACTGTTTACTCCATAGAGGAGGTTTGTTTGATTAACATGCCTGTCCTGGTTTGGCTGCAGCCTCTGCTTTACTGCAGAGGAAAGCTTTATTTTATTGATAATATCTTCCCATTGCTCATTTTCATTGATCTCTTAAATGGAATAGTCAGAAGCGCCCAGATAAGAGGTGTATCATAAGAGATATGGCCCTGAGAAGTGTGGTGGGTGGAAGGCAGGCTGGCAGGCAAACAGAGGAAAGTGGTAAACTCGGGTCAGTCGGCGTGCAGAAATGGTTTTCAGAGAAAGTGGGGGTCTGGTGTTTGCCTGCGAAACATCCAAGGAATTCAGTCTCCACCGAGAAGCGTGTGCTTTCAGGGCGACGTTCTTCTTTGATCCCAACTGGCACTTCCTGAGTTAGGAAGAACTGTCCAAATGCAAGATGGTCAGTAAATGAGCCATGATTGCATTTTGCACTACACTGAAAATTCTGTGTCACCCAGGCAACAGGGAAAACCCAGGGCCTGTACACTCCGGGCAGGGGGGCTGCACTGCCCCCATTCCACCCTGCTCTCCTTCAATTCCCTCGTCACCAGTGCTTCTGCAGCTTACCTAAAGCCTCAATACCTTTCTTGCCTGTGCGCAGTCACTGGAACGGGTCTTGCTGGAGGATGAATTCAGGCGCAAGTTCTCCTCTTGGACCTCGGTCAGATTGGCGAGATGCGCTGGACATCCATTCTGGCTATCCTCTCGAGCAGCCATTTCATAAGCGAGCACTGCAGGACCAGAATTCTCTCCATCACCATATGCTGTTTTTCCATTTGTCCTTGTTTGGCCCAGGAGCATCACTGTTTTTAATGGAACCTCTACAAAAGCAAGCCTGCGCAATAAGTAAAAAGCCAGCAGTTAAGAGATGAACTATAACAGGTTGTTCATTTACTCAATATACATATACGTAACACACCTGAAATCCCATTCACAGATGCATATCACTTCATGTACATGCTTGACCCTTAACCTTCTCACCTATTAAAGTGGCAATATGTAAGATTCACGTCTTTGGTTATTTTAGTGACATCTGCATAGGCATGTGTCACACACCATGACACACCACTGAGAGGACAGACGAGCTGGACACAGGGTGATATGGAAAGTCCAGATTGCACCTGCGTTTCATTCTTTGCGGAACCGGGGAGAGAGCGAGAAGATGAAAGTGGTTAAAAATAAATTTGTAATCCCGCTTCATGAAATAGGGAACCAGTCTCTTCTTTGGCAGATTTTGGTGGCATATTTATAATCACACTTTCACTTCTCTTCACCAAACTCCAATAGGCTCATAATTCCCTCATAATGCCTTCTTCCATAATAGTCCTGGATACCATCCTAGTCCAGTGGCTGAAAATAGCTAATATTTACAAGGTAATAATTTTTTATTTATTGCCTAAATAGTGTAGGATAGGATGTTCAGTTCATTCTAATCAATAAATGAGTGCCAATGATAAAAGGTCTGAATATGGAAATGTATTTGCATTTAAAAAAATATTATATATTATATATTATACCTTCAATTAGCAGATTATACTGAGCCACTAGCTGCTGCTGTTTAATGAGAGGTGTCTGACCTAGACGTCCTCACATTACCATGGCTCCCAGGTTGGGGCCCATCCATACCAATAGGCCTCCCTGTCCCTGCCACACTGGTGTGAAGAGTGGACCGCACAGCTGGAGCTGAGATTAATGAGGAAGTGAATAGGAAGAGACAGGGAACTGTCCAATCAGAGCGCCTCAGACTGTTCCTCACCCACCACTGCGCAATGAGGGGAATGTCTGCAAAATATTAATGGAAAAATAATGTGGCTTTGCAGAAATAATAACGGTTAGAGAATTGAGCTTCTCTTTGGTAGAAATGCTCATGCTGTTAAAAAAGAAAAACGTGAGAAAAAACGTAACATTTCAAATCTTACGAATTCCCTGTCTATTTAAGCGATCAGTGTTTATACAAGAGCTGCAGCAATAGTCATGAAATTTGAATTTCGAAAAGTTCTATCATACATATGGATTTCAGAGAACTAAAACATTATATATACTGTATTCTCTGCTGAGTGCTGAATATATTTCAGACACCCAACCCTCTAGCTCTTGCTCGCTAAGCTCAGACGATATTCAACGACTGCATCAGAGAGGTCTTGGAAAGGATGAACAGCACTGATATCTGTACATCTCTGGATTACTATATAGGGGTTTGACTAAGCAATCACCTTGCCTGCCAGCCTCCACATGATTTATATTCTCCTGCCACGTACAGGTAGATATAAGTACGATACGCGGGCGTTGGTGCCTGTGGGAGAGGGGGGCGGGTGTCCTCCTCTCTGTTCAGTGCTAGAGGACACTGAATATTCTGAATACTCTCATCCGAGCTCCCCTGAGAGGACGTACCCTCAGGAATGCGTCATGTCGCCTGGGCGTGTGCTGTACATTACTCATTCAGCTCCAAAGCGCTGGTGCCTGAGTCTCAGCCAAAGCAGCGTATATCAGATCAGATTAGCCCTTGTCTCGTCCGTCAGGACCCCAATAAGGACATTGGTCCGGATGGGTCTGAATAGTGATAGTCTTGTTGCCGGCAGTGAATTATAAACCTGACGGTACTTTGGCTAATAGAGGGCAGCTGTTCATTTTACTCTTTGAAGAGTAGGTTTTTTGGGATCTTTTTATTTTCATTGTAAGTGTTCTAGAGCTCCATCACTAGCTACTGGTAGTGATTTGTACATCAGCATTAGGATGTTCAGTTCATTCTAATCACATATTTGTGATATTACACCTAAAAGGGTTAAGTTGTGATGTATACACAACCAACTAAAAAACAGCCTAAAACAGGAAAAAAGGTAGTATGTATGAAATAAATAATGATCAAATCTATAATCTATTGCTAGAGTGAACCAAATCGTGCCTTTGGATATATGAGCGCACTGCTGGCAAACAGAACATTCTCTCCCCCGTGAAAACGTCTCTCACCGGCAATGTGTGGTCTGCCTCTGGACACTTGCCAGTGGAGGAGAGGGCAGGCTGTTGGATCTGACAGGCGCGGAGGGTGGCACGCGAGGCGGGCACGGACACTGTGGGGTGCATTCCGCCCTGACGGAGCGAGTCTGGGCGGAGGTCGGCAATTTACTCTGGCGGGCGGCGGTGTGGTCGTGAGGGCCAATGGGAGGGGAGGGCTGAGGAAGGGAGGCGGGGAGCACGGGGGGGGGAGGGAGCAGATGGGAGGTGCCTTGTCGGCTCTCATGAGCGCACACGCCGTTCGACACCGACGCCGGCAGCACTTCCCACGCCCGTCTGGTTGGAGTCTCCCCTCACCTTGAGCGGGCAGCGAGGCTGAGGAGCAGGACAGCGCTCAACGTTCCCTTGTAAATGGTCCTCGGAAAAAAAAAAACCGTATTTCTCCAGTACTGGAATGAGTCTTGACTTCCCTGTCTCCAGGTAACCTGGTGTAATTAAACCCTGGGGAATGTAAACCTCAGGTCTGTGCAATAAAATGGCTCTGACCCCTGTGAGAAGAGGTGGCAGACATTATGCAGGAGCTGGTATTTAGCCTAGGGGGGGCCCAGTCTCCACCTTCGAGTGTGAAATGCCACGCCATCCATTACTGGGCTAGACCCTGATCAGCCATTGTGGCTCAATGTCAGTGTGAATCAACACAACATACTGACTGCTAAAAGGAAATGCAGAGAGCCTGGGAGTCATGGGTCTGAATATTCCAGAGGCAACTATAAAATGCAGGTTGACAGCAATGACACACTGCTGCTTAAAGTTACATGGAATTAATCATAAATGTGATGACAACCTTATTACTTTTATTATTTTCCACTTAATAACATGAAGGGATAACTCTGAATTTTATAAATAGCAAGAAGAAATTAAAAATTTTCTCCTTTGACTGAATGTTATTTTTACCCCCGACATAAATTAGAACTGTCAAAAAGAAATGCGCAATCGTATGTATGATGCATGTTTAATACATAATCATTATCAACCTCTGAATCAGACAGGCATGTATAAAATATAAATAATCTCCATTATATGCTAAACCTCTTGCCCCTTACATAGGCAATGTTTACACCGATGTCCAAGGGCAAAGAGAATTTGCTTTCATTATGGGAGGTTGCTAAATGAATCAGCTACATTATTCTTGGTTGTCTTCAGGCAAATTAATTACTAACGAGGTATGTCGACATTAATTTAGCACAGTCGCTGACCTTAGTGCAGAAAATCAATGGCAATATCAAGGCAGTCTTGGTCGGAGACAGTAATTACAATTGGACAAGCAATGGGCCTCTGTGTGACTCACGCTACATGAAAAAAACCCATCCTACCGCAGGGCTGCTGAATAATTCCACTGCAGAGCATTTATATTCCAATCAAACTACCCAATATAAAGCCCTTGTTTTTGTTTCTCGAAGAGGTTAAGATAAATTCTCTGCAAAGCCATTTATCTATGTCTCCGTTTTTTGCCTTCATCTGAATCACTGGTTTCTGAAAAGGCCTTTATTCCCCGGGAACACATTTGCATTGAATGTTCAAGAAGTCATTAAGAAAACAAAGACGAACAAAAGATAAACCCTGATCCAATCCAATCCAATTCATCTGGGTGGATTCTGATTTTGTTGCATGGCTCAAAGCAATTTTAACATGACAGCAATGGGAAGAAACTACTCGCACCAAACAATGTCTCAATCAAAGCGGACTGCCAGTCATTCAATGTGGGAGATGTTTTTCCCTCAAGTTACCCTTTGAGGGAATAGAAGAGGTATGTGATGCACCCATGATTACCATATACCATTTAACAAGCGGGTGACAATCAAAGCGTGACCTCAATCTGTCAGAAAACTCGAGGAGTGACAATCTCTGCTCCGAGAGTGCGTGTGTGAGTGGCATCTGTGGAACCGGGGCGTGAGTCTTGTTGAAAATGCAGCCTAGGGAAGAGCTATTATTTTCTAAGAGGAGCACACTTTATATTCAAGGTTTCTCCATCGTTCTTTTCAAAGCAGTACATCACTCTCTGCTGCGCAGATCGTCAAACGCCGGTGACTCAATATTTAACCCGCACACCCACACATGCAGACACAAACATACACACATGCGCGCACACAGTCACGAACAGACACACATGTTAATGTACATCAACATGCAAATGCGTGCTTGCACACGTGCACAAATGCGTGCACACGCATGTACAAACTGCAAAGCTGCAGCAGCTCCGACGAATTGAACTCATTTTCACTGCTATATAAAGAAAAAAGATGAATCCCTAATAACGCGCATATTCTTTTATGGGCAACTACACCTTTTCAAGACATATTGCAAACTCTTCTTTAGCTCTCTCCTGCACAAAAACAAACCCAGTAATGCATCTGAAATGAGAATATTAATGTTGCAGTTTCCTGGGAGCACTACTGTCCCTTCAAATGACAAAAACAACCACAACAATTATTGGCTATGAAATGTTTCAGTAGTTTCCTCTGACTGCAGGGAAGTAGGCTTCCCTGCCCCTCAGACAACCATCATCTCATACAGCAGACTCATAAAAGCACCTCATCCACCAGCATCATGGGAAAACAGAGATAATCGATGGGCTCAGGGGCAATGCAGACCGTCTGGGCCAAGAAACGGGGCCCTTAAATCAAAGATACAGCAGTATGATGCGACAAGACTACTTCCTGCTGCATGGCCTTGGAGCGTTGGGGTGGGGGGAGCATTGGGGTTAGGGTGGGGTGGGGTGGGTGGTACTGGGTTCTGGACAGCCTTCAGCGTCAACAAACATTTGACTTTCATGGATTTTATTTTTTATGTCTTTGATTGTTCTTAATACATTTTTCTTTGTCAATCAGTACTTTTCTTTTAATATGTATCTTTGTGTAAAGCGCATTGGGTTGCTTGTGTTGCATGAAAGGTCATACATAAATAAACTTTATTATTATTATTATTATTATTATTATTATCAAACACTTACACCTCACGTTCTCTTCTGTGCTGCTTCTTTTGATACTATTTCATTGTCCACTCATTGAGCACTATTAGGTATTTATTAGACTTATTTTTTAGACTTCTTCTGCTGCTATAGCCTATCCACTCAGAGGTTTCTCTCGTTGTGTGTTCAGAGATGCTCTTCTGCATACCACTGTTGTGATGTGTGGTTATTTCCATTACTGTCACCTTCCTGTCAGCTTCGACAAGTCTGTACCTTCTCCTCTGACCTTTCCCCCCTGTCTGGCACCAACAATCATCCCACGGTCAAAGTCACTTAGATCACATTTCTTCCCCATTCTGACATTTGGTCCGAAAAACAGCTGAACCTCTTGACCACATATGCATGCTTTTATGCATTTAGTTGCTACCACATGATTGGCTGATTAAATTCTCTGGTGTGCAGAGAATCAATTAGGTGATCACAGAGTGCACTGTATACACTCAGTGATCACCTAATAAAGTCATCACTGAGTGTTTATAGTGTAAATGCCACACACCGGTTGCAAGGTCCCTTGCATAACAGCGTGTGAGGTTTGTGCTGTGATGATGTGGATGATCATAGCGTGATCAAAAGCAAATCTCTCCATTCAATTGCCATGAAATGAATTTGAAATGAAAAGGAATTTGACTACCGCAGTGAAGTGATGCTTTTTAGCACTAAAATGATGCGTGATCCAACATGTTTAGCTCCCTGCAGTGGAAAGGATTAATGTTTAATATTTTAAATATTGCCATGACTTCATGCATGCCTTTTTTTTCCAGAAAAAGGTAACATTACATAAGCAGAATTCCTGGATACCCTATAGTGAATGCAGTACCTACACACTTATTGAATGTACTTTTTGCGTCACCCACATTTTAAGGTACAAACAATACAGTTGGCAGCTTCATAAAAAACATTTTTATCATTTTTGGTACTTTACAGGTAGCCTTCCTAAGAATTGAGAATTAATTAAAATTGCCAAGCTGAACAGATGGTTCTTCTGCTCAGATTTTAAAGTGTCATTACAGATCTGATTGAGGTAAAGAATAACACACTTTAGGGGCAGAAGTGCTAAAGGCTCTGTACCATATATAGAGAAGATTTAGGCTTTAGGCCTCAGCACTGGAGAAATGGAATCTCAGAGTAGGTAATAATAGCATGTCACATCCTGTAAATGACTCACAGTATAGAGGTCCACTGGGTGCATTAAATGTCTATAAAAGCACTTTGTAGTTCATGTGGAACTTTACAAGGAGATAAATCAGTTCATACAGTACAGGACGGAGCTACTGTAGTCCCATGACCTAGCATTGGTCAGTACAGTACCCCAGAAACCTAAGAAAGTGCTGAAGACTCCTGCTGAGACAACACAGCATTTTCAATGGTTCAATAAAACAACCAAGCAAACATTTCTGAACCTGATCAACTGATACTCTGTCACCAGTACCCCCAAACACAAGCAGTGTACCCCGTAGACTCACTCTGATGTTGAGAGTGATATGGTAGGGACAGAGAGTGCTGCTTTCTCTGCTGTTTCGGTTGTTGTTACATGTAATGGCATCTCAGAAAGCCTGGGAGGACTTTGGGGTCTTGAACAGCAGCTGCCTTGTCTGCAGGTATGCAGGCCTGAGGGTGACCGATAATCAACCCAGGTATTGCTCCTTGTTTTTGTAAGGCTGGGTTTAGCAGCCCAATCTGTTCTGCCTTTTGAGAGATGCCTACAGCTTCAGCAGGGATAGCAATCTTATGTCAGGTTGCTAGGCTTTAATTAGTCCTTGTGAAAATATCTGGCTATCTCAGAGGAGCATTTAATTAAGACATTAAATGCCGTAAAGTAGTTCTCCCGATAGCAAGTTACAGATTAATGTCAGAATGCTTAAGATCATCCACAATTTCATTCTCTTCCAACTCTTACCTTTAATTTTTCAAATTAAAAAGGCTGATTGGAAGGCTCTTTTTATTATTTATTTACCTCCACACGTCAGTAAGACACTAACATTTGGCAG
Source organism: Conger conger (assembly GCF_963514075.1). Lineage (NCBI taxonomy): Eukaryota > Metazoa > Chordata > Actinopteri > Anguilliformes > Congridae > Conger > Conger conger. The sequence goes on along the minus strand of NC_083761.1, from coordinate 17,176,381 downwards.
TTGAGGTCTTGTTAATGAATGCCACATTTTTATTAATTATTATGTCGCTTAGAACACCCTGCTTTTGATAAAAATGTTTCACATCAGAAAGCTCCCCAAAACTCAGCAGAGAGTGGGCATGTTTAGTCAATTAAAGTGGGGGCTGGTTTATCATCAAACTGGGAATTAGGCTGGATGCAAAGGAGCTCCCTTCTCTTTCAGTAAAATGCCACAGGATCTTTAATCGCTAGAGTCAGGATCCTAATTTGCCCAATATGAAAACTATAAATATGAATACATACAACTATCCATCCATCCATCCATTATTTTAACCCGCTTATCCTGAACAGGGTCGCAGGGGGCTGAAGCCTATCCCAGCATACATTGAGCCAAAGGTCTTTGGACTGTGGGAGGAAACCCACGCAAACACGGGGAGAACATGCAAACTCCGCACAGAGAGGCCCAGGCCAACAGGGATTCGAACCCAGGACCTCCTTGTCTGTGAAGCGGCAGTGCTACCCACTGCACCATCCGTGCCGCCCTATACATACAACTAGTAACTTAATAAAAAACTAAAATAATAACACAATTATTACATTGGAGGGCTTATTACAAACATTGTATTTATGGCTTTAATTGGTGGTCTATGGAATATCAATATATTCAGCATACTACACAGTACTGGTCACAGTATGGATTGTGCCATAAAAAGACATTCAGAGAGGTAATGAATGCAACAGATTTGCTCCCAGATGTGCTCATCAATCTCCTGAAAATGATCTCTTGGTAGCAAAACCGCCTCTCAGAATGCCTGCCTGCCATTAAAACAGAGGCCTGAATACAGAAAAATAGGAACAAGTGGACCCCAGACATTTTCACAACACCGCATTATGAGATTAATAAGTGATATGTGTTTATGCTGGAAAGGTTAGGCTGTCGTGAAGGGAGTCTCGAACATGGCAAAACTGTCTCCAGGCAACGGTTTGGCCTGCAGCCTGAGAGAAAATGGGAATATTGTACTGCCAGGAAGTAATGTCATTCAATAACAGGGGAAACTTGTCATCGAGCACATGGAGGTATTTTTCTGCCTTTTCCATAGCATTGACTTGGTGGCTAATGAAGTATGCTTGTCTTTTGAAACCAATAGCAGACTGACTGGACTGTGTACACTACAGTATGTGGACCAAAGAATACATACTTGTATACGAGGGATGTGCAACTCTGGTCCTGGAGGCTAGGTCTACATCCTGATTTTTGTTCCAACCAATTAGTTTTAGTTTTCTGACAGCTCTATAAATTAACCTGGTTCACTCCTGTACTGGAGCACAGCAAATTCTGTAGGATATGTTTGCAGTCTGTGGCTGTGGCTGGTTCTTATACAAATGTCAGATCAAGATAGGATTGAACTAATTAAATCATTAAAAGCAGAAGTTGGCAGAAATTCCTGAGATTGTCCCTTGTTGCACACCCCAATATATACAGTAGGTCTATGTTGTGTTTCACATAAGACATATCACTGTTCCCCAGTTGCAAGCTTAGGACCACAGGAGGATATTTTAGGCTGCCCCCGTTCATGAAATGAAAATAAAACACCACTGTAGTCCCTGAGATATAATTCATTTTCTACTGTTCAGATTTAAACACCTATTGAATAATACATCAAATTGGGCAGAGGCTCCCGGATGAAAAGAAAATGGAGATATATAGTGGAGAAAAAGGTGGCATCGCTCAGAAGATCCGTCACAGCCGCCGTAAAGCCTGCCGGCGGAACGGACGGGCGGCTGAGCGATAAGCTGCAAATGAACGCTCATCTGTGTCAACGGCGCACTGAGTCATTACGGCGAGGAGCAGGTTGCCGCGTGTGAGTCCGTTTTCTGCCAGGGTTTATCGCTCTACGCTGCCCTGCTATTCAGCACGGAGGACGGCTATCCGCCATCCCACATCCGGTACTCACGCTTGCGTTTGTTACAGCACTTGAGGATTATGTTAATGCCGAATTCGTATCTGCCATTACTGTAATACCAGGTTCGGTGAGGCACTTTAATCCTGCTAATGCAATTTTGAGGTACAATTGCAATGCAAAGAATTGTATCTCATTATTGTGTAATGAACAGAGCTTACTGGAAGGACAACCCAGTAAATAAATAAATGAAATAAAAATATTGAAATAAATGTCATCTTGGAAGTCAGGCTTGGACCTCCTGCATGATACAAGACAAGCCACTGAGAATGTGTCAAATGGGACCAACAGCTCATACAGAGAGCTATGTACTTGAATCCTTTTGACCAATTAAGCAGTAAATGAGCTGGTTTGTCTATCATTAGTGTAATTTCACACATATTAGCTTTCTTCTTACTATATAAATTAATGTGTTGCCTTTGAGCCCTGCAATAGAGTCCCCTGTGGAAAAGTCCCAAGAAGTTTATTTGCCAGTAAAGGACATTGAGCATGGTATGTATTATTTGACCATGTCTTTGTGTCCACAAGATCTTTCAGTAATGTGCCACATTTGTGGCAATGATGTGTGATAGATTTCATTTTAGTCAGGTCACTGTATGCTTTGTGTTTAGACTTCTTATTTATACTTCTTATGTTTATTATAAGAACGCCATATGTTATATATTAATCAAATCATCAAAAAAAACTAATGATAAACAAAACAAATCAAGCGTTTCCCACTCTAAATGAACACAAGTGTAATATAGTAAAATTAAAAACATATTTAAACCAACTGCATGAGAGAAGGGTGCTTTGTTGGGTATTACAGCAGGTTATTAAACAAGGATGGTGGCAAAGGAAATGTATTGTCTGCCCTCTAGCAAGCTATTATTTCTGACGCAGAGGACAAGGCCTTGGGAATGGCTTATTTTACCTTGATTAACAGAGAGAATGAGGCGGTAATCATGTTTGTCCTTACCCCCGCTGCCCACACCCGACACTATGAGAGGCTGCAAATGTCCCTTGCACATTTGATTATCCACAGAAAACAGGCTTTGTTAAGCATTGGGGCCAATACATTACGCTGAATTCAAAGCTTTAAAGCAGGAATAATGGACTTTGTGTACTGTGAAAACTTCTGGCAGTTCCCTAGCCTCGGAACATTATATTTTCAGGGTATTTGCAAATCTAAGCCCTTTATGTGAGATGGGTGTTTGACCAGTGCTGTTTCTGAATTGATATTCTTTTCATTTACTGGGATTTCATTTCTACGGTTCATTTCAAATAGGCTGAAGAACGGGAAAACGTGTTTTTAGCTGTTATGGTATAGAGTCATCTGTTGGCATTTCTTGGATTTTTCACATTCACCTATACTGTATTTTAAAGCTCTGATGCTAACCAGCACGGATTCTAAAAGGTTTCCCTTTAAAATGTGTGATTTTCTTTTTCAGTAAATAGGATTATGTCTTTGAATCTCTGTAATGATTTCAATAGAGATAACCCAGTCCTAGCTACCGGGGGCCAGCCTCCCAAAGGTATTTTAGATCTCAGAAGTGCTTAAAATGTTTCAGTTAAATCAGTGATTATTTAAACCGAGGGCTGAATCTGGATCTGGATCTGGACCCTTGAGGAAAAGGATGTTGTGGCCTTTGATCAGAGGCTCATATCTACACAGAGGAGAGCTCTGTGCCAGAAGGCCTGGAGGCACGTGGCACGGTTTGGCTGGGTTGCAAGGTTGACCAGGCGGGTGTGTTTGAGGTTGTAGGCAAAGATTATTAGAGACTTCTTTTGTGTTCATTTGTATTTCAAGCTTGGGGTTACCTATCTCGATCAACTTCGCCATATTTTACAAGAAAAAACGTGCTGCAAAAGCATAGATGCCAATGGCCAAAAAACCCAAACCGTCTTCCGTCCTGTGAGCAGCAAAGCCACAAACGCCATTAATGTCCCCCGCTAACCTTCTCTTTTTTACAGCTGCCTGCAAGGGTGAGATGAAATTGTGTGGCAAAATAACCCCACAATTACATCTGAGAGTCCCTCTCTGGGGATAGACTTAAGAACATCCTGTCCACAGATTAAAGCCAAAAGACAAAAAAGGAGAATAAAAAACATTGACATTGGAAAATGCTCAAAGCTCTCCACGGAAGAGATGAGAATCTAGAAGGTGCTTATTTCCTGGGTTCATATCTGCTGTAAATATCAGGGCAGATAAGACTCCTTCTGTGCAATTGAAAATCCAATCAAAATGCTACAGACAGGGTTGATGCTGTTTGAGTGTATTTGCGTGGTCTGTCTCGGGTGTTAATTACAAAGAGAAGCAGAGGGACTGAGTATGAAATATGTGTACTGTATATGGGAGATTAATGTTGCTTTGCGTCAGCGAACAATCAGCAATTTGAGAATTAAGAATAGTGGACACAACAAAGAGAGCTTACAGAAAGCCGGACCATGGATGTCACTTCTCTATTCTACCCATAAGAAAGCCTTTTTTCTTGTGGTGATTCATTTCGAAACTACCTAGTTCATTTTTCCTTTCTGAAACTTAGCCAAGCTGTTCATCCATGAAAAACCTTTTTTATTTCAAAGGGATGATTGTTTCTTGTTATATTATCACAGCAGACAGCTGTTTCTAGGGTGACGAGAGGGTTCTCAAAACCTGTTTATACAGCTGCTACTTTTCTTTTATAATGACAATCAATGTACTTTTCAGAAAAAGCATGAAACCCTGGTTCGGTAGTGTTGGGAATATGATCTAATTATTTAAATTGATCACTTAAGAAACAAAATAAATTCAGGGGGCCATGTTCTCAGGTTTACCCAAGTGATTATGCTAAAGACTCTAGCGCTCTTCTGCTGCTCTTTTCAATCGTTGCAACAGCTATAATGCTGCCAGGACTCAAACCTACAACCTAGAGTTGGATGCTTTAGCCACCTGCAAACCATCTTCAGTCTTGTATCACAACAGTCATGGGTGAGTTTCCCAAAGCATGTTGTAGCAGTAAGAATACTTCAAGAAGAGATACTTGAAGACATTCACCCATTTTATGAGTGTTTCACTACTCAAGTACTACATGAAATTTTTTTTTTTCCACGACATCCTGGAACTAGTCATGAGATTCCAAGTATTGCATGTACCATATTAAATCCCTTTCAGCCTTTGTACTGACAGAGGACCAACCAATTACCAATAAAACATATCTAAACATACACTATGTCTAAACAAAAACTATGTACATGAATAGTTTTGGGAAAGGGATCTTATGTTCTACTGCTTCTGCAAGTAAAATTTTTGTTGATTAAAAAAGGCTGTTCAAACTGCAGATCAGTAGATTGGTTAGCCTGTTATATAATTTAAATAATGTTGAAGAAAGTGCAATTTCTTAGCACGGACATCTTAATGTAATTTTAATGCCACATACTCGGTGACTTAATGACATAATTTAAAAAAAAGTTGAAGTGAAAGTCATCTTCAAGTAACACTTTAGAGGTTCTCCTCACATCATGTTTTAGGAAACATGTGACATTTTCAAGAGCTTTCTTGGAATTATGTTGTGTATTTTCAAGACACGTTGCTATTGGGAAACTCACCCCTGTATAGTATTAGTTTGACATAGTATATCCACGCAGCAGCGACGGCCTTGATAATGACCAGCAGCAGCAGCTGAAACGCCTCCTCAATGACCTCCTGGTCGCTTCACCGATGAGGAGTGCACCCAGAATTGACTGGTACAGCACACTATCGACACTGGTGCAGCTCTGCCCATCCAGTCGTGCACTTATCGGCTGGCACAGGCAAAGAGGGAATCAGCCGAGCAAACGAGCAGAGAGATAGCAGCGACAGGGATCATCGAGCTGTTCAGCAGTCCCTGGGCTGCACCGGCCCTCTGGGTGAAAAAGAAAGATGGCACGTGTAGGTTCTGCATTGACTACCGCCAGCTCAGTGCAGTCACAAAGAAAGATTCCTGCCTGCTCCCCTGCATCAACAATGCACTGGTTTGCATTCCTGGGTCACGCTGGTTCAGTTCACTGGACTTACGCAGCGGATATTGACAGGTGGAGCTGTCAGCAGATGTCATGCCCAAGATGGCCTTCGCCATCAGCCTGTTCTGGCTCTTCTGTGTGATGCCATTCGGGTTGTGCAACGCCCCTGCCACATGAACGGGGGGTGGAGAGGGTTCAGATGTCTTTTCTCCAATCAAGATGAGTGATCTACCTTGATGACCTGCTGGCTCATGCACCTGACTTTGAAGGGGTACCGCTCCACCTGCCAAAATTCCTTAGCGCAGTGTGGTGGGCCGAGATTGAACCCGAAGAAATGCAGCCGTATGAGCCACTCAAACGCTGATGCCCTGTCAGGCCGTCCCTGTGCCGAAGTAGAGTGCCAATACTGCAACTGCCAAGAGGAGTGAGACCAAGTACTTCCTACTGTGGTGGCAGCACACCCCACTGACCCAGAAACAAGCAGAATGGCGGGAGATGCTGTGGGAATAGAACTGTGGAGGGCCCGCTGTATCCCCAAGTCCTGTGGGCCATCCACGGTTCAGTGAGGGCAGGCCATTTTGACTGTGCCAGCCATTTAACTGGGTGGGGTGCAGGCAGGACACTGTGATCATTTTTAAGTCCCAAGTGTTTCAGGAGGTCTGCCAGTGGCTGGGGGTGAAGAACGCAAAACATGACAGCCACCACGTTACCTTGGGGACTGTTGCTTTGCATTAGGATGTGGCCGGGATGGCTAACTTCCTAGGTGGGGGCAATGTAGCTCTGCGCCTGAGTAACCAGAATGCATGCACTATTGACAATGGCCTTTTCTATTGTAAATATTTAATGTACCCATTGGTATTCTATGTGATTGTGTGCATAGTGTTGTGTGAGTTATTTCATGTGTCATTTGTTAATGTCTTTTGTTGATGTTTTGGGGGTAACCATCATGGTGCTTGTAGTCTGTTTGTACCCTCCTGTTCTGTTCCTCCTTTGAGTAAGCAATACTCTGCAAGCTAGGCAGTCTGTTTCATGTGTGACTCTTCTTTATCTGGACCCAAGGCTTGCTACAGTATATTTGTTGCAAAATGGTTTGAGCTTGCCTTTGATTTTGTTTTTCTTGATTGCAGTTACTACTGTATATTGCAATAATCTTGTCCAATGATTTTCTCGTTTTTCATGTTAATTTGGTATCAGCAAGTGGCACAGTATAGGACAGAGTGGAGTGTGGGGAAGGGATTTGGGAAGTGGTCTGGGATCAACAGTTGTGGATGTTGGCGAATCAGTACAAACCCTTTGGTTTCTACTTTTAGCTCAGACCTGAAAAGAACACGTTATCCCCAGCTGGTGTTTCAGAAAGAGCACTGCTGTTATGTGCATCAAAAAACACTGCTGTGCCGAAGAGACAGATGTCAAACAAGCAAAAGCTATTGCTACTGAGCTGCTCTTCATTTTGCTCTGAGTATCTCTTTTATTTCAGCAAATAACATTTTAGTCCACCCCAGGCGTGCCGCATTTGGTAAATGGTGTCTCAATGTCAGAAGGCTGCGATGGTCCCAGGGAACACAGCACAGCTGGTTAATGCCTTATTGAACTAAAACAACATTACCCCAAGTTCAAAATGGAGGAAATCGGCATTTCTGTGTAACATTCATCACCTAATTTGAGATTTCTCTACAACTACATCAAGTTATATCAAAACAACAAATGCAAGAAGAATAAGAAATAGAAATAGAAATAGAAAGAGTGGGTCAACCGTTTTTAATCCCGGATCGCACACAGGCTTTTTTTCACTCAAACCTTTATTTAGCCATTACATATCATTTATGTTCCCCTACAGTACCTTCAAGGACCCCCAGGACCCACAGTTGAAAACCATGGGGTGGATCATCATCACTGTTTGATTTGCATTGTAGCGTTCTCATTGTGAATAGTCTGAAATGAAGAATGGTTATTACAGGAGAATTCTCATACACAGACTCCACTGTTTGTGCAAGGCAGCTTGGCAGCAAGTAGTGGGGGTCTGTAGTGAGATAAGATCAGTCCTGGCACTTGGAAAGGCTCCATCTCCACACTGTGTGACCACGATGACAGCTGCTGCAATTAGTCACTGTGAGGATGCCAACCAACCACATGCTTTGTTCCTATGTTTATTTATTTATTTATTTGGCAACACAATGATCTTCATGAGGAGCTGAGAAATTCCAGATCATGAAATTGCAAACCTTACCTTCTCCCCCCCTCCAGGAGAGTGCTGGAGTGAAGTGATCAGATCTGGTGCGTATTGACAAAAAAAGAGAAACAAAATTAAGCTCCTCCCATGAACCTGACATCTGGACAACTAGCTATTTTTCTTGAGTTGACCTCTGGGTGGCATTTTCTTGTTTGGGTGAAAAAATTGATTGAATTGACTGATTGGTACCTTGCATGGCAGCCTATCGCTGAGTGTGAGTGTGAATGAGAGCCATCAATTTTAAAATGCTTTGGATAAAACTGCAATATAAATGCAGTCCATAAATGCGGTCCAAAATGTTTTTTCTGTGCTTTATGCAATAATATGTTTGGCCTGAAGTAAATAGATAAATATAGATTAAATTTAAATCGATAAATCAATTACAAAATAAATTCATTTGATGGAAGATGGTACAGCAGGTTAAACCCCTTTATACGATATAACCCCTGTAATTGATGTGCCTCCCACCCTTGTGAGAAATTGAGGGCAGTAGTACAGTGATTAATGAATTCATTTTGCTACAAAGTAATTTGGCTAATCCAGTTTATAAATTCACCGGCGAAGGTGGATGGCACAATGGACTTTACATGGCTTTAGGAACAGACAAGCCATTGTCCTCGACAAAGGCTGCTTTCGGGGAGGGGGAATGGTGGGTCTGAACGGTGTCCAAGAGCACACCGAAAAACCATTATCTGCCAGTATCAGACTATAAAGGATTCCTCTCAGACAGATCCCATTTACTCTCTATTCATGACCCCATTTATTGCAATTTGGTGCTGCCAACACACATGGCCTTAGCCTGCACAGATAACAAGGCAAGGGTGCTTTTCTTTTCAAGTAAAGTCTTTTGATAAATAAACACAGTAGCTTCTTGAGAACAACCAGGTTTTCTTCTTTATGATGTTTATGATTGACATCAGGGGGTATTTGTAGATGTATACTGTACCTAGGCTGCCACAAAATACCAGTTGATATACAGGCATGCAAAAAATTATCTATAAGCAGAACATAACATGAACTGTGGAGAAGGTTGGGGTGGGAAGGCATTATTTTGTCCTGTGTGTAGACCTGTTGAGAATGAGACCAATCACTTATTGTCTGTGGAAATGGTGGTCTCTAATTTCTTTGTGAGAACTCATGAAAACAGAATTGCTCATTATGTAGCCCATTTATATATTGTTTATACCCGTTAGCATATGCCTTTAATTAGTTTATTGCAATAGGATTCCTAATGTTTTAACTAATGTCAGTTTGCTAATGTCGTGGAACTTTAATTAGTTCCCTTTCTCTGTGTTTTGTATATTTAACAAAGATCACACTTAGAATGAATGCTGTTGGTCTCTATTTTATTTATATATACGGAAGCAAACCACATCTGTTGCACCATGATGGTAATACTCATGGTGAACAGGAAGTCTCCCAGACAGATATAGGAGTAAAAAGGGGGCGGAGTCTACCAGGGAAGTAGTATTCTGATCCAGCGACACCTGTAGGACAGGAGGCACACAGCATGACATGAGAAGTTCTTCTACACTAGCAATAAATATTTTCTCAGGATATTTCAAAATTCCATATGCCTTTATAATATGCTAATAAATCAGTTATGCTCTATGAAATTACAAGTTGAATTTCCCAATGGAATTATTATCACTTATATTAACTTGGGGGAGTAGGACTGGAATTGGCCATGTTTACAGTTGGATAAAAGCCTCATCCTTTGATGGCGATGGAAAGATTTGCTCTGTGTTGAGCAGAAATAAAAAACAGACCCAGGCATGTCAGTACTATACTAATTGCAGCAGTGCGAACAATTAGCATGGTTTAGTATGGTTTAGTATGGTAATTAGTATGGTTTCCTTTTGGACTAATTCATATGCGGCCATCTCTCCCTGGGCAATGTCTGGGCAACAGTGACTTGCTTGATCTTATCACATTCTGTTTTGCAGGCAAAAAATTACTTGTCACATCTGGAGACAAGCTATTTCCATATCGGCAGCCTGCATCTACATTGGAGCGAAGAATAAAATGTAAAAGAGGAATGATATGTCGGCTTTAACCACAAATGATCACTGCATTTCCTCTGCATTAATATTCCCATCTATATTCATGAGTCTACAACATATACAGGTATATCTCTCTTCTATTTATTTGTATCTTGCTTTTGCAATGCAGTCTGAGTCTCTCTTTAGCTGTTCATTTTTTTTTAGCTGTGAGTAACAGCTAAAAAGCATAACATGCAATTCCGGAAAGCACAATAGACATATCTAACTCCTTGGGGGAGGGCAAAAATGGCATTCGCAAAAAGCGTTCACGCTTGTGTAGGCAGCATTAAAGTGCTATTTACCGCCGGTGTGGGAGTGGAATGGGGTAGCAGCCAGACGCTTTGAGAGTAGAGCAAGGGACAGACAATCCCAGGATTGTGCGCTGAAAGGCCGCGGTACTGTGGTATTAACGGCTAGGCTTTCCCTTGGGAATGAGGAAGAGTGGGAGTTCTGGTGTGTATCGGTGGTTTCTAGTGCTAGCAGTTACGGTTCTCAGGGGGAGTATATCTGATGTTCATCTCTAATGTTCCCATCATGATATATGGTTCTGGCTTGATAGTAACACTCCCTCTCCCCCCAACCTCCCCTTCACAAACAGCAGGAGGAGACGAGGTAGTAGGGGTTCAAATCCTCACATTAATTCTGGATGGAATTATACCGCTCCTGAAGGAATGCAATTATCTCTCAGTAATTGGCAATATCGTTCTTTATGTTCAAAAACCAAGTTACGCTGAGCCATCCTGAGGGGTTATGTTCATATAATACAATAAAATTGAAAAAGGCATGAAGAAAGAGATATTTGACTTCCTTTAAATGGGTCACATGCTGAGAAGGTGCCAATTTCTTTTGAACCAATTCAGTGCTTTTGCAAAATGATATTAAATTAGTAGTGATGTGTATCCACAGCAACCTCCAGGGACACGAGACAGCCTCAAACTCCTCTGTGAATTACAGCAGCCTCAGTCAGATCACTGAGGTAGAACAGCTTGACAAACTGACCACCATCTGCAGACAAGTTGCTGAAAATAAATAGTTATTAATTGAGAAATATGTATACAGTCCTTTGAGTGGTAGAGCATTGGTGTGAAGAGAGTAAGGGAGAGAGGAAACAAGAACACAGTTGGCAGCCCAATACTTCTCCATCTGGCATAGTTTAAGAGAGGGAGTTGAGCTAAGTCATTCATTGTAGTAATATCATTAATTAATTAAGTAACACAGGTGCTATGTTTAATGTGAAAAGTCTGTTCTTCATACTCTTTGTGATGATGTTGTTTGATGAAGTGAGACCGTTCACTGAAACAAAACAAACACAAAGTCTTCGCCCTTCCCCCTTACGGAGTTTTGGGTAAAAATAATAAAGGCAAAATAACAAAGGCAAAAGAAATCAAATCTGTATCAAAATAATACTAAACTGTGGGTTTTCAGTTTGAGTTTCGGTTTGATTCTGCTCTCGTTCCGCTCAGTCATTACGAACAGCTCTCTCTTGTATGCCAGTTCCCCAGTCTCAGCCTCCTACTGTGGAAAGAAGCACACCATGTAAAGTCCTGGAATGATTTGTAACATAGTCCAGGTGTGTGGCTGCTTAACCCTGCTTCCTTCCCACAAACTGAGCCACCGTGCCACAGTAAGGAAATAGAGTTTGCTCTTTGAAGAGAACAGGGAATGCAATGCCCATCTCAAAGGGAATTTCTTACTAAAATGACTGTGTCACTAAATTAATTGCAATTTATTCCTTTCCACCTACACATACTGTAGGCACTGAGTGTTGTGTGAATTCAGATCTTTGTTTCTGCTAGATGTCTTGCGTTGTACCAGCCACATGGATATGGACAGAAAAACTCAGTATAGGCCTTATCACATAACAGCTGTGTGCTTATTTTACAAGCCCTAGATTATATGAAATCTTTACTGTATCATCTCGTTGTGCTTGTGCATATATGGAAGGCCTTGCTTGCTGACTATCACGCTGCAAGTGCTAGGTTGTAATTACAGCTGAACAGCAGCATTTGTGATAATGTTCTTTGTCAGCAACCAACCTGCTCTTCGTCACTGGGGATAGAACAATGCCTAGAGGCACTGTGGCTTTGAGCTTTGTGACTTCTCAGGCTTCAGAAAAGATGTAATAGATAGATAGCAAGAGAGAGAGAGAGAGAGAAAGAGATTGAGGGTGAGAGTGAATAAACCGTTTCTTCACCACAACATTGCCACGTTTTGAATCGGTGTAGAAACTGGCAGAACATGAAAACTACTAAACCATTATATACCATATATACATTTATTGCACTGGACTAGAGGATGGCAAGGTCTAGAGGAGAGAAAAGGATGAGAGAAGCAGAGAGAGAAACAGGGGCATGGAGACAGCCAACATGATGTTGCGCTACTGATAAAGCCTACAAAAACGAGGCACTCCAAGGACCTGGCAAGGATTCAGCAGAAGAACAGGACCTTTACATTACTCCGGATGCAGCAGAAAGTCTGTTTTCTTATTGTGCCTCAGACTTCTAGTCGCTAATGTGTGAGAGATGTGCACTGATTAGTTACTGTAGAAATGATTCAGTCTTTTCAAAAGAGGGGTTGTACCCATTTTTATATTATTTTGGGCCTCTGTCGTAAAAAAGTCCTTTATGACACTATGTGTGCACCTTTGGGGAGATAATGATTAAATAATGCATGCTGTCAAAACCTCAACATAAAAAATTATCGATAAGGTTAAAGGCTGGTTGATACGCCGTTGCTCGACTATAATTGTGGAATGTTCATGAACGTTCTCACGTCGTCCAACATTGACTATGGTCGTTGTTTAATTTAAAATATATTCAATTTATTAAGTATAAACTGAATGTCACTGTCACAGTCGAAAAAAGAAAAAAGAAAAATGGCAGACTGCACACTGTCAAGGGTGTAGAATTGAGTAGGGACAGTCGCAACATGTCCCTACCAATATCAAGTGACTGCTGAAATGTCCCTAGCAATTGTTTTGTCCACCAGTGTCCAGTCAATGTTAACAGATCTCGTTCTCTACTACACGGTAGAGTAGGTGTTGTGGCCTAAATAATTTTTGTCACGTAAGCTGCAGCCTAACGTAGATTCACTGGGTTCCGAACAGAACATGGGGAAGCGGCCGCTTACAAAATAAACTGCCGAGTAGATCATTTAGCCAAACTTTTTTCAGTCAAAATATTATAGTTTCATGCACGCCACCTTTCATGGCTTAGAGTGGCTCCACTTTTAGAAAGATCGAAAATGGTGGTCGATACATGTCTCCTGTGCTGGTGCTAGCAGGGCGACATCCAACCTATTTCACATCCAACTAAAAAATTGAAAAAGTAGGCTAATGAAAAAATGGTGCAGTGGGTAGCACTGCCGCCTCACAGCAAGGAAGTCCTGGGTTCGAATCCCCCTCGGCCAGGGCCTCTCTGTGCGGAGTTTGCATGTTCTCCCCGTGTCTGTGTGGGTTTCCTCCGGGTACTCCGGTTTCCTCCCACAGTGCAAAGACATGCAGGTTAGGCTGATTGGAGAGTCTAAATTGCCCATAGGTATGAGTGTGTTTGTGAATGGTGTGTGTGCCCTGCGATGGACTGGCAACCTGTCCAGGGTGTATTCCTGCCTTTCGCCCAATGTATGCTGGGATAGGCTCCAGCCCTCCTGCGACCCTGTTCAGGATAAGCAGGTTCAGATAATGGATGGATGGATTTTAAAAGCAACCGTTCATTAGCTGCATGTTCACTGAGTGAATTTCCATGCATATCCTGCAGCCCGCCACTCTGCCAGGCTGCAGCATTGTAAACTAAGCTCTCCTCCATGTTTTCTCGGTTGCATCCTCCCTCTTTCCGTACGCTTGATTAAGCAGTTTACCGCCCCATAGCCCTGGGTGTGACATCTGCCTCTCTATCAGACTGCTGATGATGTTGTCGTGGAGACAAAGTGGCAGTGTAATGAACTGAGCTTGGGGTGGCATCTCTGCTTGTATCCACACCTGCGACAGCTGGCGGCGTTAGCAGAGAGCTTGCCGCGGGTTACCGGAGGAGGGGGAGTTGTTCTATTCTGTCAGTCAGTGTAAGCCTTTACACAAGTGAGTATTTGAGTGTTAGGGGCCAATGAATGTGGTAATTTGCTTGTTCAAGCTATGATGGAATATCACAGTCATCGGTAGTGCCGTAAGTTATAGCTGAAGAGAAAAGCAATACGTTATTGAATTTTGTGCAGCGACAATAGTCGAGAGGTCCCCATGGCCTCTTGCTTCATTCAGAAATAATACAGATGATTCAGGAGATAATCAGTTTCAGACACATCTTTAAACGCAGTTATAATGATTGAACCTGGCTGGATTGATATGGAAATAAATACACCCCGCATGGTAGACCCTCAGGTCTTTTGCGATGTTCCTATAACCAGCAAGCAGCTGTACAGTCAGAAGACTACGGATAAAGAATCACCATACAGAAAAATAAAATTATTACAGGAATCTGACTGTGACAGCCATGTACAGTATTCTTGGCCATGGAAGACAGCCTGCATACTAGCACAAACGTCGAGGCCCAATGATGCAGGACTGAGACCATCAACCCCCACAAAAGAAATCAGGCAGTAAAAAGAGGAGAAACTGGTACACTTGCAGAGAGTACTCAAAATTAAATCCCAACTATCCACATACACATTTTCCAGATGCGTGTGTATTTAGTATCAGCAAACTGCTGTCGGCCATGAAAGGCCCGAAAGGTCGACCATCTTGGGACGTTAGCCTGTGGGAACACAATTACGGGAAAAACAATACAGATCCATCGTTGCCTCATCCTGTCTTTGACAGTTTGTTGTTCCGCATCTCACCCAACAAACCGGTTTCATTCACATCTGAACTCAGGCTACCTCAGTGAACCTTCAGTTGAGTCATGGCCCTTACACAACAACTGAGTACAACAGGCTCTTACCCTTTCCACTCCAATCCTTTTATCCTTACAGTATTCTACGACTGGGAGTTAAAGTGTATTCCATCTTCAGGTTCTTTCAGATGCAGATCAACAGCCTGTATGAGAAGCAATTACGCAACTGGTTCATTTGACTTTCAGAGATAACAGCACTTTAAGCACTTGAAAGATCCATCTCCGTCAAACAGCAGTATTGTTGATAGACTGGAATAAAGAACGTATTCGTTTAATGGCTGTGTGCGCAGTGAAGGGAAATGCACTCAGGTCAGGATTGAAACTGAATGAGCCTCCACACTACGTCCAGGAATAGGGAAGGCACAGGAGATACAACAGAAGCTATATCACATGGATTTCTATGTAAAATAAACCAAAACTCTGTGGTTGGCACTGGTCTCTCTTCCAGTATTATCTGACTCAAGGCGAAGAACTAACTGTGACCTAAATGTATGGCTTGTGCTGAGAAATGAAAAATAAAACTGCCAACAATTGCAGATCGTCCTCAAAGGAACCAGAGGTATGTTGGTATATCTGAAGGCGATGGTATGTGTACAGAGGTTTATGAAGGCAATTGTCTACTGTGTGAGTTCGAGTTGGGTTTACATTAACGGGTTGTAAATCTTGATTGGTCATTTTTGACAATGGAAGGCTGTTCTTGGCTATTCTAGTGTTTCATACAATATGTGAATTGATTAAAAAAAACCTTTATTTTTATTAAATGTCCTTTGTAGTGTAGGTTTCAGCATTGTAGAATACGTGGTTCCTGATATTAAGACCAGAGACTCCTAATTCTATTAGTATTTCAAATTTTAAAAATGACTATGAAAAAACATAGTCAAGAAGAGTAGGATAGCTACACGTTTTGCTTGCTTTCATCACTAGCTTATGAAGCATAATGTTTGTAGCTAGAGCAATTCAAAAATCTTACAGTGTGTATTCATTAGATAGCTAGCTGCCAAAGTAGTTATATCATAAATACATTGGTTTATAAAAGCAAGATGCCAGCTACTGTGCACTGCCAAGATTTAACCAGTTAACTTATTAAAGTAACATATCCATTCTAAAATTTGCTGTCCACTCTGTACCTAGTTATGTAGAAAAAAATGCCCTTGTTATGGTAATTTTTTTCATTAGCCTACTTTTTCAATTTTTTAGTCGGATGTGAAATAGGTTGGATGTCGCCCTGCTAGCACCAGCACAGGAGACATGTATCGACCACCATTTTCAATCTTTGTAAAAGTGGAGCCACTCTAAGCCATAAAAGGTGGCCTGCATGAAACTCTATAACATTTTGGCTCTAAAAAAAAAAGTTTGGCTAAATGATCCCATCTACTCGGCAGTTTATTTTGTAAGCGGCCGCTTCCCCATGTTCTGTTCGGAACACAGTGAATCTACGTTAGGCTGCAGCTTATGTGACAAAAATTATTTAGGCCACAACACCTACTCTACCGTGTAGTAGAGAACGAGATCTGTTAACATTGACTGGACACTGGTGGACAAAACAATTGCTAGGGACATTTCAGCAGTCACTTGATATTGGTAGGGATCCCTACCCAATTCTACACCCTTGACAGTGTGCAGTCTGCCATTTTACAATCACATAATGTTTACCGAATAAAAATGATAATGACTGATAGCTAATATTCATTTTTAGAAACATAGTTGGACAGGAAAGCTATAAGGTTTTCATTGATATTGTAGAATGTATCAGAAAAAGCATCTTGAAGGTACTGTAGCTTATCAAATTAATGGTATTTTTTTGGTATCAGTATTGAAAAATGTAAAACGATACTCAACCCCAATGCACACTGTGAATTTTGCCTCATTGTCATTGTTCAATTTGAAATGCAAATGTAATTAGTACAGAGGAAAAACAGCTGATTTGACAAAACTGTCCTAATACTTTTGAATTTGTGTGTAAAGCAAAATATACTGTACCAAGTATTACTGCTTGGTGTTGGGTGGGATATTTCTGATTAACTAAAATGAATAAGGAAAAGTATACCTCAGCAAAAAAATATTATTTAATATACTTGGATTGCCTCCATGTACTCAAATGCATTATTCAATGTGTTGCAGTTCATTTTTGAATGTATGAGATTTAGTATATTTTTGTTGCATAAGGGTCCTCTGGGTGTTTCACTGCTATCAACCCACAATGTCCGTGGGAAGTAGATTTTTCAACTTCTCCTATCAGCACCCCTGTGTTCGGACCCCAGAGTTAGAGGCCGTATAATGAGCCCTGGTTTTCATGCGGCAGAAATTCCTGCGGTGCTGTTGCACAGTGCTTCGACTGTTCACCAGTGCTGCCAATTCCATGCAGACAGACAAGCCTATATTTAGAATTTTTTTATCCCTTTAAGAAAATCCCCTAAATAGTTTTTACAGCAAGATCGCTCTGCAAGATTGCCCTGCAGGAGACCCGAAGGTCCGATTGCGTCAGGAAATTAAAACATTGAGAGAGCTACAAGAACCATTTGACACCTGCCTGTACACACTCTCAAGACTAAGTTCATGGACTTTTAGTTGATGTGAATTAGAGACTGAAAGGGGGAAACATTTAGCTGTGGTGCCATTCTTCAGGACAGTTCAGGTATTTGAACTATTTTTCCTGTATACACAAAATTTCCCGTCTACTTCATGAACACTGTGGTTCCTCAGTGTTCATATTTGCTTGACAGATCTCCTTATCCAGAGGAAGCTGTACAGAATTAAAGGAAATGGTCACATTATATGGAAATACAATCAATAACATAAGTCACAAGTGTCAACAACCAATATACAGGAACGGTATGATGAGAGATGAAAACATTTTACACAGGTTTTTGCCTATATGTCTGTTAGAAGCCTTTTATTCTCACAGATGCCCACATCAGTGCATTCAAGTGTTAGGGAATATGTTTGAAACCTTACATGAAATGGAATTCACTTGACAGGCCTTAACAACAAAGCTCCTACTTTCACTCCTACTACTAGCACTTGGTCCTGCAGTGTCTACACCTCAAACTTGAGAACTTCAAACGAGTCACAAGGGACAAAGATAGAATTCCAAAATGAGCTGGTGTGGGTGCAGTTGTATCTTTCTATATTTTAAATGAGAGTTGGAGTGGCCAGAACAGGGTCATAGACTCAAAGAGAATTTGGGAACCCTTTAAAGTATGTTCCCAGATTATAGTCTACAGTGATTTTGTCAGTCACTTTGTAGTTTAGTAGTTTTTCAGCTTTATGGCCACATTTTCTAGCTGTGTCACTCATCTTGTGATGAGGGAATGAGGGAAACAAAAACAGGGTGTGGAGATATGGGCACTTCCTGTGTCCTTGCTAAAAACATTCCCCACTGAGCTAAATTTATTTGTTTTTGATAAGAGATATAAAGAACTTTTAAAGGTGAAGGCTGCTTCAAAGCAACATAACAATTTTGGGCACGGACTAATCAATAAGCATTCATGTGATCAGGAATCCTGATAAAAAACGTACTAGCTACATTTCTATTGTGTGGATACCTCAGACAGAGTTCACCCTAAAAAGAGTGGCTGCAAATACTGTGAGCTTCATAATGTTTGACACAAAGATTTGTCCTGTCATTTCTACATGGTGAAAACAAAGTGTATAAAAATACCCTAAAATAAAAGCTGAGAATATACACTTTAACCACACGTGAATGGTTTGATTACAAATCTTGTGGAGTTGTGGAGTACGGAGCCGAATCAAGAGAAACTATGTCTTTGGCCCAAATTTTCAACGGAGCACACTGTATTTAGTTCTTATATTAGGAGTCAATAACTGTGGATTATTACTGTAGGGTAATGATGAGGTAGATTAATTAAGGTCAGAGAATTCGGCGGGCATGCAATATTGTTTAAAAACATAAAATTGAAATAAAACAGGAAGATGCAAGATTAATAACGTAGTAAAGTGGCCAAATTTCCAAATTTCATACGTGTACAACAATTTCCGAAATCTAAAGCCAGGAATGGACTTCAACCACATATTTATGTTCATGTCAAAGCTCAGTACGGACAGTGCCAGCATACTCTTAATACTTAATAGAGCAGAAGGCCTGCCAAAAAGCACAACACTGGCAGCAATAGGCTAAATAAATCATTCTAGCTGCCACGTTCATAATTTTGCACAGACGCCCTCAAAACCACATCTAAACAGAATGCCCATTTCCTTCCCGAGCATCAACATAAAAACTGCAGCCATTCTCGAGAGAATGGGGCAGCAAAGCACCTGCTTTAGCACAATGAAGGGAGTTATTATGAGAACGAAAAATACCACAAAAAGAGCCCTGTATTGTTTGCAGCTGTCTCGTGCCCATCTGTTTATGCACAGATTCGCATGGGGATGTTTCTTTCAAAATAAGCAAATAGATTTGGTGGTGATATCTGGAATGTTTTGGTCAGAGATGTGTGATTATGGGGTAAAAAGTTGCCTTAGGAGATTGTATACATTCGGGGGAGGGGTTGTATGTTTTAGCTACTATGTGGACCAAACCGTCACACCCCCTGGGTGTCCCGGCATGCAGTGCTGCACTCATTCTACAAATTGGTCTTCCATGAAAGCAGGGTAATACCACACCAGTTGAATAGTAATCTTAAGGCATCCTGAACCTGCTCATCATCAGTTCCGCTCAGCCATTTGAAACTAATTATCTGAACACGGCATGCTGTATCACAGAACACACATACAAATTAGTGCACTGCAACCCTATTCTGGGGTTTAAATGAAGTGCAGTCTAACATGCTGAACATTGCAAATTAATCTGACTGATCTCTAATGTTCCCAAGCCATTCCATGCTGTTGCCAGTTGTACGCCTGCCTGGTTGGGGTTGGGGGAGAACCTGTGTAGGTGATAAAAGCTTATCTCCACAAAAGGGAAGGCGGTGGTTTCTGAATATCTGGGAACCAGAAATGCAGCTGTGAAATGGAGACAGGTGGAAGTGCTTTTTTTAGTGCGGAGCTAAAATGCCTCCTGCTGTTGTTGTTGCAGGCAATGCTCAATGACATAGGCTGTCACACAGCTTCAGAAAAGGCAAGAAATCAAGTCGAGAAGCTTGCGGATATCCCGCGAATCCGGTTCTGCACATAAAATGGCTCTTCATAGTCTATCCCAAGCCCGGCAGGGAAGATGCAGTCATCAGCCGGGTGAGGTGGGTCCAGGACTGCAGGAGTCCAACGGCTGTGGGGCTGGGCTAGTGTTAATTTTATTTTGGAGTGGGTGTCATCTGATCACCGTAGCATGCACAATACCTCATCCCACCTGTCTGTGTATATACTTCCTGACTATTGTACCTCTCCATTAGAATGGAGTGAGAAGGGGAATTCCAGTGCAATGTAGGAGGGAAGACTGGGTTATAGCCTTAGGGGTACAGTTGTTTAGTCTATAATGTGTAAAGATTTTCTTGGGTGGAGTACAGCACATGGCTGGGATATAGCTTGCATTACCTGCCATGCATTCAGCAGAGTCTGGGGATCCAAGGGGAGGGAAGGGTTGGAGGAAGTTGTGCCAGTAACGTCCATCATTGTGATTGTTCATTACATTGCATGAATGGTGAAATAATGGAGCAAAAAATTGTACTTGTGGATTGAGAGGAGGAACCCTCCCCTTTCCTGAACCAGATAAACTGAGCGGAATGAGGTTGGGTTTGAAGTGTGTTTGCTGAACTTAAAACACATGGAGCAAAAGCGGGAATCTAAATGTCTAGAGGGGTGGATATCTAGGTTGTGAAACGTTTTTGACATAAACAGACTTGGTTAACCCCGATAGAGTTGAGGGTTTACCTGGACAGAACTTCACTGCAGTATATTTCAGTCTGCTTAGTCCTGCCAATTTTTCAAGTAGAGAAATCTGGGTTTTCACCTGAATGTCTAGACAGCATCCTACCTTTTCACCATTCTTTCTCCACAAAAATGTTCACTGGGAAGTAAAAGGGCAGGAGTGTTATATTTCTGAACAAATTATGCCCCCCTCTCTTCGGTTGTGTTACCCACCAACCCTTCCCATAATTATCTCCTCACAAGCCACTGGGACACAAAAAAACTTGTTATACATGCTAATTTAGAGGCCACGTCAGCTGCAAACAGAAAGAGACAGAGACTGGCAGGCTCTGAAATAAGTGGCATGGCACTTTTGGCTCGGCCCTTTGATACCAGAGGTTGCTCCAGACAATATGTATGATTTGAGCCACAGAAACCTGTGGATTCAAAGGCAGGGTGTGAACAAGGTCTGTGTTGCGAAGCTCTTACCAGCATCTGCCACCCTGCTGTTTCATACTCCTGATTAAATATTATATTTTTACTTTTTTTTTAAATAACTATCAAATAATTGGCATCAATTACATTTTTCTCTACAATGTGCCACCCACTACTTCTTACATTTCACCCATGCCTGCGTGTGGATATTTTAAAGAAATGACTATAGCTAATTAACTGTTTCTGCATGGAATGCATCCGCGTCAGTTGATGGATCACAAGTCTTTATCACCCGAGATTCCTGCTGCCATTGTGTGTAATTGCCAGTGAGTGTGTGATTGACTGTCGCTTATCAGTCAAACACAGACACAGATCATTTCCCTGTGAGCAATTGACATCTAGTAAATACATTGAAGGATTCTGTGTAAAATGGTGTGTAGTCTATCAAAATAAGAAAAAACTCCTTTAATGAAAGCAATAAATCATCAGTTCTAAAAAGCAAATGCCACGTCATTTTTAATAAGACATAGAGCCGAGGCAACCAAAACCCTTGTTTTCATTTGGAATAACGGCAGATTTCCACGGTTGATTCCACCGCCGATCTAGCCTTTATCAAACCTGAATAAAAACAATTCTCCTGCAGCTTCGGGTAATGGGTGATGCACGGGAACGTGCAAAATGAACAGTGCTAAAGAAAAAGTGTGAATGGGAATATCTCCCCTGGCTTCATAGGAGCGGCAACTTTCCAGTCATGAAAGGAATATCAAACTGCCTGAAATTACGTCCTTCAGTGGGATAAGGGAAGGAGTGCTGAAGGATTATTTCTGCAGGGTTTCCAAAACATATGAAGGTTATGAAGTCTGGACCTCTTGAGAACCTGTGAGGGGTTATGTTCTCTATGAAATAATTTTCTGCTGATAATCCCTCAAACAAACATCAATGTATGAACTGAAATTTAAAATACAGTGTTGCCTTGTGTTATCCATTATAATGACAATTTATACATTTTGGAGTGTATTATGAATTACAAATAAGTGTGGTCGGCATACCTTACAGAGAGTTATATTCCTTAAGTAGAGTTGGCAAGGACTCTATTTCTTTTCAGAATAGAAACAGTACCTCACATCATTGAGATACTAACCTCTTGAATTAGTTAAACAGGGGAGAATGCACTAGTCCATGGTAATGCACATGATTCAATTAGACACAAACAGTACCTCCAGCTGCCAAAAACTCACATTGATTAGACAATCGAGTATGTGCCAGAACACCCACTCTGTTGCTCCCAGGCTGGTCCAGCCTGGTTGTTTTGGTCCACAGGTGGTCTGATTGGGTCCCGGTGTCCTTTCCGTGCCCTCTGCCCAAAAGTGATCACAGACAATACTACTGTACTCACCCTATCTACCCACCCTCCTCTATCTATCTATCTATCTATCTATCTATCTATCCATCTATCTATCTATTGATCGATCAAGTCTGTCTGTCTGTCTGTCTATCTTCCACTGCATACATCCAGAGCCCTTTCTGTCACAAACTGCTATGCCAGGACTCATGAAACTATTATACCACTGCTTATCAGTATTCAATCAGTACCACTGCTTATTACTGCTTGTGTATACTCCTGAGACATCGACAAGTTGAAGCATTTAAATGTTTCTTTTGACATAACGCAAGTGTCTTGGATGACAAAAACATGTTGCAGTGAAAATATTTTCAAGAATATGATGTATTTTACACTTTCATTGAATATCCCTTGTAGTGCAGGTTCCAGGAAAGTGCAATATATGGTTCTTCAGATGAGACCAGAGACTCAGGTTCCCTACAGGGTATAAAAATGAATTGCCGGGTCTTGAGAGGATATAATTCTTTAGCATGGAAGCAAGGCAGTGAGCAAACCAAAAAGGAGCCTGCCTCAGTATTGAATTATGGTGGCTCCACAATTGAAATGTGGTTTCTAGATATATGATCTGAAGGCTTATTAACCTGACATAAATTATATTGCTCACGGACACCATGGATATCAAATGTGATTGCATGGTGGTGCTGGCACATATATGGTGATTTTCATTACTGTTATTTCTGCAAATCAAGAATGATTTGGTGTAATTTCCTTAATTATTGTATTGTCCGTTGACATTTGTCACATGACATTTTACTGAATCCATGCCAGTACAAATGCGGCTTGAGTACAGGGTTAAACACAATCTTTCATAGTGATTAATCCCTCAGAAAAAAAGTGAAAATGTCAATGAGTGATGGTTTATTGAGAAAAGTGGTTAGAGTCAGCCTATGTACAGGCCTCCAGGAATTGAGTTTGAAATATCTGAAATAGATATTTAGAAGCCACTATACATTGAATATTCCCCAGTAACATCTGCAGATCTGAAAGGCTCATTTGAGAAATTAATGAAAAGATTCTCCGTCTTCATTTGAAGATTTAATTTTGCGCAAGTTCTCAGTTGTGCCCTTCATTATTTATTTTTCTCTTTAGGATTCAAAAAAAGCCATTTAATGACATTCGCCAAACAGATTGGACTGATTAAAGAAGTGGGAGAGGAATGTGGACCTGACAGATGATGTTGCTTAATCTGTATTCAGCACGCCTCCTGTGTGCGATGTTTATAAATGGTGAGCACTCATGCATGGGAGATTATCTGCAATTAGGCATGCAGCATCATGAATATGCATTAGCAGAGGTGGAACCTATTAAAATCACACTTTATCTCAGCATACACCAGATTGCTTCCTGAGGCTGCTTTTTTTATCAAAAATTACTTCGGAATTTAATATTCAATTTTCCGTGCGTGTGTGCGAGCACGTGTGTACATGAGTACTAGAGCTGGCATCCGTCTTTTAACTGAGAATCTTCAGTAAGCATCGTCTAACCTATTAGAGAACTTTATCAGGGAACTAATGTGGACATGTACCTCAGGGGTGCTTTGTAATTAATTTTCATCTGATTCAATGAAATATTTACCCCAAATGCTGGATACGGACGAGAAATACAAAGAGGCAGCTCGGTGATACAATATTTATCATCTGCGGCCCCAAGATGTATGCCAACTCGACGCTTGTGTAGAGCCACTGGGAGTGTGGGCAGGTCAGTATGGTTTGCAATGTGCCTGCAGAGATTTGCGCAGAGAATAAAGCCTCTTTATGTTTAAAAAAACGCCACCGATGCGTCTTATCATTTTGTAAAGCTGGAGGTTCAATGAATGATCAGGCACCGAATGTGGAGAGAATGAACACAGAGGTTAAGCAGTCAGAACAGTAAGGCATGCATTATTTAGGTTCCCAGCACAGCACAGTGGCTCACTTAATTCTACTACACTCTCTAAGCAGCAAACAGTGGAAATTACGCTCTCTGCCACTCGATGACTGGGAGAATGACTCTGGAAAAATATAGCAACAGCTCAATATTGTGACTCAATACAGACTCCTACTACCTTCCATCTTGCACATGAAGAATAAATATTTTTTTCATATCACCCCATGTACCAACAAAAGCACTGTTCATATCATGATATCCATGGGGGAAGCATGTTCACTTGATATGCTGAAATAATGCATGATATTATGTAAATATTGCTCTATGTTAATGAATGCTTTTATGTTTATATCACTTCATGTTAATACTGTATCACATGCAGAGGATTTCCTGTGCAGTGTGTGTGCGTGTGTGTGTGTGTGTGTGTTATTCTTTATTGCAGCCAGCATTCTGCATCCTGCTAAAACCTGTTCTAAAACCTGTTGTTTAATATCATGATTTCAAGAAGGGGTAGACATACTAGAAACTGTGGGGCTGACTGGTTTTTATGGTTTCTCTGCATTTAATTGTACAATTAAAGCAACTCATTACACATTTAACTGACCTCGCTTTTTTTCTCAGGTGTAAAATGATTGCTGATTTCAGGTTGAAAAAAGACCAGCAGATCAGGTGGCTTGCAAAGGTTTGTATACAGATGAAGTTGGCCAGCTTTGGACTGTTGGCTTATTGAGAATAATTTAACTGACTACAGTTGAGTTGTGGAACCTGGCAAATCTGAGGGAGTTTCACAGCAACAGGATATTATGTAGTTTGTATGAAATTCTGGACATGCAGAACACCAGATTCAACCATTTTAACAATTCATTTGTAATATGGTTGCATTATCCAGCCCATTCCATATGGCACTATGTCGGTCTGGTGTGTGTGGGATATATAGTGTAAGCTGGGTAGCTACATCCTCCAGTGAAACAGTGACATGAGGTTATTGGAAAAGTATGTTAGCGTGAGTTAGCCCTTGAATTAAAAAAATATATTTTGAGGAAAATTTGACACTGAAAGCACAGTACAGCCTTTTTCCATTCCTGTGTTTTTATTCTCATCACCACCATTATAACCCTGCCAGGTTTTTGGAAGCGAGGAGTCAATCAGGTGAACTGCAGCATTTCCACTGCTTGTGGTTTCATTTCAAATCTTGAGCCCAAATGAAACCACCCTGTCACCCTACATTCCCATCAACATGTCAGCACAGAACAGCAACTCCTGTTCCCACTGGTGTATTCATGCACAGTTACTACCAGTACTCCCAGTTACTACCAACACCCTGGGTTTGCATCCCAAATAATGCAGCTGGTCTACAACAGTGGGACTTAAAGCCGAACCCCTGAACCTTGATTGGAGAAAGGTAAAAGGTACTTCAGGTAAAAGGTTTACAGTGAAAGGAAGGGGTCTATTTTCATCCCAGGAACAAAATTGTTTGGTTCCCCAGTACCTGTTGCATGAATTGAACTCAGCACGTTTCGCATGTGACCAGTATATGACTGTAAAGATTTTTTCCTGGGATAGTATTTTGCCAGCTGAGATAGGGAAAGTGTATACGGTTAAAAATCATCCATTCTTTTATATGTTCCCCACCCAAGACCCCCTCATAACCCCCTCCACCACCCTGCCTCCACCCTTTTTAAAACAAGCCTCGATAAAGAGTGAATAGCCGAAGTGTTCGACCGCGAGGCGTACTTTCAGCGAGCGCGGAGTGTTGGGTTGCTGTGAAAACCATCCCGATGTTCCACTGACATTCTGTGACAGAGAAGCATTGTGTGGGGAAAATAGCACGGCCAGCACGGTGGGGATGGGGTCCTATCGCCAGCCAGCTGCTCCGCTCTCTCCCGAAAGACGGGAGCCAGACGGGAGCGCCGCAACCTGGCCCGTGAACCGCGTCCTACTTTTAGCACTCCAGATGCGCGTGCCGCTCTCCAAGCAGGCCAAGTCCAGGGTGCCTCTGCAGAAGAAGCGTGGCTGCTGTTTGGTTTCCGTAGAAGGGCCGTCCAAATCTGGGCTCGGCAAAGCCGGGCCTCGGCGAATGAGAAGTGTTGTGATGGCAGTTTCTGTTGTAATATCCTGCAGTTCGAACAAAAAAATGAGCACGTCAGACAGGTATCTCCTGAACAGTAGTAGCGGTGAAATTAGTGTGTGTGTGAATGGGCGAATACATGGGTCAGCCTGCAACATAATAAGGCCTATCATTTTCTATACCCGGTATATAAAACTCCTCAGCACAATGTAAGAACAGAAGGAAACTCTAGTAGGAAATCCTCCACAGAGGAAAAGAGCATGGATGAAAGACAAAGGGAAAAACAGACTAGCACAGTAGGTCCGTGTGGACAGCTGTCTGAGCCAGCTGATCTCCTGGTGGGAAAGGAATAGAGGCTTCTCAGACATCCCAGGTGCAGGTTATGTGATGGCACACGTATAGATAAGTGTGACAAGGCTTCCATTGGGTTTGATTTAAGAACAGAAAAATAAAAGAAAGAAAGGGTGGTGATTTATATGTGGATAGTCTTAATCTCTATCCCAGAGGGCATCACATCTGGAAAGTGAGGACAGAAAAGACTATTATACTAGAATATAATGGACACGGTGGATTCAAATTGCTCTGCGATTTTGACCGAAACGGTTTAGTACAAATTCTGTTCTTCTACATTCAAAACAAGAATAATTACAAATATGTATTTCAGTCAGAATATACAGTGCAGTCCATATGTATTTGGAGAATTGGTACAATATCTGTTCTTTTGACTCTGGAGTCCATTGGACACATTGGATTTGAAATGAAAACCTAAATGTGAGGTTAAAGTGCAGACTGTCACCTCTCAGCTGAGCTTTATGCTTTGAGATGTGATGCCTCTGGATTTCTGTATGTGCTGCTGACAGCAGTCACTGACACGTCCACAGTTGCCTCCTGAAGAGTGATTCTGATCTGTTAGACAGGTGTCTGGGGGGTTTTCTTTATTATGGTGAGAATTTTTTGGGCATCAACTTTATGGTATTCCATGGCCTACCAGTCCCTTTGCAATTACTTAGCTCAGTGCTCTCTTTCTTCTGAATGGTGTTCCAAATTGTTTATTTAGGTAAGCCTATTGTTTGGCCTATGTCTTTGGCTGTTTATTTCTCATTTCTCAGCCTCATAATGGCTTCCTTGACTGTCATGTTGACAAATGGCAATAACAGGCAATCGAAATCCGAGAATCAAAACTTGATACTGAAAGCTTTCTTATGCTTACACTAAGGAAGCGATTGAATGCACCTGTCTAATGAGAAACAGCTGAGAAGCCAACTATCCAATTCATTTTTGGTCCCTTAAAATGGGGGGAATATGTCTAAAAAGTAAAAAGATTACAATTTTATGTCTAAAAATGTAATTTTTACACAGATACCCAATATGGAAGTACATACCATCAAAAGGTGACAGTCTGCATTTTAAACTCATCTTCATTTCAGTTCAGTTTCATTTCAAATCCAGTGTGCTGGAGTACAGAACCAAAGCAAATTATACCACTGTCACACATATGGTTATGTGTTATGTTCCATCTCTTTATTTTTTCCTGTGGTATCTGCCCATTTTCTATTCGCCTTTCTGTTCCTGCCTTTGTCAGCTCCACCCTGTTTCCTTTCATTTTCTGTTTGTCCTCTCTCTGGGAACAGACAACTGTTTGTTGAGGAGGTGAAGTCAACGCTTTGGCAGAGGAACACAGAATTACACCTGGAAGGGAACGGGCAGACAGTGCTGTGTGAAAGCAACAGGCTCAGTCAGTCTATGGGTATCCGTGCCATGCCCAGTCACTTATTCAAAACCACTGTGGTACCAAGTCTGTAAATGTACATCAGTATAATAACATTTCAAGTTTACTTACACATTTATGTAAATTATTGCCAACATATAACGATAGGTGAATGCAGCTAAAAAATGTTCAATGTGAAATATGCAGGAATGAATAAAAGGTCAATGCCAGCAGGTCTTATTTCTAAAGTAATTCCTTCAACCCATGAAAAACACTAGAGCACCCCCCCGCCCCACCCCACCTCCCCTTCCCAGTCAAATAAAACTGTATAACCGTATGAATATTAATGCATTCACTCCACACTGAATAATTTCCTTCATGAGAAAGACCTTTCTTTCAAGCTCTGGATATTTGCCATAGAAGGTTTGGTCAAGGACTAGGATTGCACGACTCTAGCCTAACATGGAAGCTTGTAAATTATCTGGTGAAATACGTATGTTTCACGGGTCACATTAAAGCGTGTCCCTGCAGATTCATTGATTCGAGAGGTTGACCTGATAATCAGTGCGTTTAAGGTGCAGCCATAACTCTACCCACCATGTCACGATAAATAAATGTGTCAGTGCTAGGCTGCACTTCTGCATGAGAGGCACTTTTACATTCTTTGTGTTGGCCTTGTGAATAAAAGACCGCACAGCAACAGTTTCCTGTAATTCGTTCCTCCTACAATGGTTTGATATGACTCAGCAAGTAGCACATCCGAGTGCAGACCTACATGTCCCATATCTGTTTTCGGCTTAGTTAATATCATGTGCTATTGAGCACATTGTGTCTATTGTCACATTGTGTGTTTATTAGCCTACATGCTGCCTCTAACTTAAAAAGAATAAAGTTAAAGAACAATCTAGAGTTCAGTCCTGTCTGCTATATTGTATGTGTGCAGTGTCTATACCCAAACAACAATAGCCCTCTCCCTTCCCATTCAATTCCTGCAGTATACTATCCATTCAATTACGGCTGGTAACTATTTGAGGAGTGGTTAAGGTACATGACTGGGACACGCAAGGTCAGTGGTTCGATCCCCGGTGTAGCCACAATAAGATCCGCACAGCCGTTGGGCCCTTGAGCAAGGCCCTTAACCCTGCATTGCTCCAGGGGAGGATTGTCTCCCACTTAGTCTGATCAACTGCACGTTGCTCTGGATAAGACCAAATGGCATTAATGTAATGTAATGTACTCTTTGGCCTTTGAGACATGTAAGGCTGCTGAGACTTTGACTGTGTATAAGGCTAACCTCACATGTACAAGTCTGAGAGCAATGATCACTACTCTGAGAGAGGTTACTAGTGGTTTCTTAGAGACAGTCGTATGTGCATTTACACTGTCACCTCTGGCCTTCTAATATTGTACCTACGTGCAATATCATCACCCAGCATGGATGTTGAAAAATATATACCCTGAAACATCACTGTGGAAATTCAGTAACCTATCCATAATTTAAATTGACCAATGGGCTATTTGAATCTATTCGTTTAAAGTGGTGCAATGTTAAATTTTTACATGATGTTCTTAGTTTTATATGTTTTATTTCTTTGTGCATACAATACTACCTGATTATCCTTTACCTCACGCAATTGCTTTTCACTTTTGCACTTTTCTAGAATTTCTGCTGGAATTCATAGAAATCACAGTAGCAAAGAGCACAAAAGAATAGAGCATTAGTGATGAATTGCCTGTGAGCTCTTGTTTGAAAAGACTGTCATACCACCAATGGACATCCCGCTATGTTATATTTCAGTTTCTGTGTTCTGCAAGCAATCCCTCGCACATTACGCCATACACGGTACTGATTTTGCATTACATAATGGCAATTATTTCCATTTGATCTCTGACGGAGGTTCTATTGAGCGGGCATGTGTGTGAAATCGACTCTAATTATTCTTATTTGCATGGAAATGGGAATTGATTGGCACCAATCCTGGTGAAGTACGTTGCTGAATATGTTCAGGCGAGTTCACAGTACTGTAGTCTCTGTTTCCACAATGTCTGCTCTCTTGAGGGAACATTCCATCTGAATTATCAATGGAAAACCTCACATACGTACTATATACTCGAACACGCATATACGAATGGCATGAAATATGCTCACCTTATTTCATCCACTCCATGAATTGGAATGCTTTTTAAAAACTATCTGCAAGGCGAATCAAATCAACATTTTGGAAAAGCTTGTAGTGCAGCAGGCTCCTGGAGTGATTTTTTGTATAGACAAAAAAAAGGCCTTGTTACACACGAAACAGTCCTGAGGCTGGATGTGTGGTTACTGACCAAGCAGTATGAGAGGGTTTTCACTCCATTTGGGTTACTAAGCAAACAGACCAGGAGAAGTAGCAAAGAAAGTCAAATACAATATCAATAACCAAGCTCTATTGCTGCTGGAAATGATATTGCAGTGCAATAAATAACCTTGTGCTAAACCTACAAAATAATTAAAATGGTTGGCTCAGTGTCTTTTTTCTAAAACACATTATTAAATCTATTTTTAAGGAAAGAATTTCAAGAAGAATACATGTAAAAAAGTATAACTGCTTAATTGGGTGCTAATGACACTGGTGCCATCAAATAATTGAGAATATACTATATCACAGAAGTTGTTTTTAACTTTTTTTGTTATTATTTTTTTGGAATGGCTGCGTTAGAAAAACATAAAGGGACTGGACATTCACTTCCACGGAAACTCGACCGCAATACAGATGCCTTTCCCATTCATCAATAAGCTACATATGAAAATATATTTAACAGCAAACTCAAGGACAGTGGTTGCTTGGACACACTAAACTGAACAATATTATGTGTTAGTACCAATGTGAGGCCTTCTGTTTCCAAGAAAACCGCACAGGTTCACCAACTCTAGGCTTCCATCTACATAACTTTCATTTTGTATGATATACTTTATTTGCTCATGAAAACTACCATGGCCAAACAGCCGTGTGGAAATACCCTTGTGGAAAATGGCTATACATTCAATCATGTACTTTCCCAGGATTTCTATTGGCAATTTGATTATTGACTTACCAGAAACCTTGAAATGAATCTCAGTACCCTAGTTTGGCGAGTAAGTGAAATGATAATAACAAGGCCATGCACTGTATTGACCACCGCACTGAGAAAATCTATAGGTAACCTCGAAAAAGCTCCTGTATAAAGCACAGAAAAGCTTCTCTCACACAATGATATCTTTGTAATTGTACTAGTGAATTAATTTCTGCTTGACTGGAAGTAAACTCTATGGGTGGTAGTGATGGCAGGGCCTTCATAGTGCAGATGAAAGGCCAAACACAGAAGAATCATCTTTGAGGTGAATGTCCCTTAAAGTGCAGTGCAATAGGCAATATGGTTCTCATACTCACTGTTTTCCATTCTAAGCATCAGGCTTTGTGTGAAGTTCCTGTAATAGTAGAATTTTTTGATTGGAAGCTCAGATCATGTGACTTCACAGGGAAATGTTTCCTTTGTTTACCCTTCACTGAATCTATTTTGCAGTTGGAGATGGGAAAAGCGTGGCGTGTGATGCCAAAGGGGGAGGGAGGGAAAGAGAGGAAGAGTGCGAGTGAGTGAGAGAGGGATACTGCATAAAGGCCTGATGTGTCATAATAGACTTTAAGCTATACACGCAATGAGAGAGTGCCTGTTCTTAGCTTTCCCATGAGGCTATTCTGACACCAATTCCTTGATAATGGGGCAGATCCTGTCTGGTTTCCTTGTTTCATTGGTGCCCCACTGGGACAAACTGCCTCTCTGAGAAATCACAAACAGCCATTAGCTTAAGGCTGTAAGTGGGTCCAACACGCAAAGCAAAACCAGGGAAGATAACATTCTGAAACAATTATTTTTATTGTGTCTCGTCTTGACTTAGTATGGCCTATCTAGTCATTATTTAACTAACACTGCAGTGACCTCATCAGGCATTGATACTTATAGTCCACAGGCCTATCTGTTCACTAATTGCATTTATTCATACTGGTTATCCCAGGGAAGGACATGGAATAATTGTTTTTGGTTACACTGGTCTAAAATAAATAACATCTCATCTATTCATTATTTTTAATAGAGTGATTATATTAATGCAGTAGGAGAATTAATTTGTGTGTGTGTGTGTGTGTGTGGTTGTGTATGTGCACATGCATGTGTGTGAGTGCGTGTGTGTGTGTGTGTGTGTTTAAGACCTCTGTTGGTCCATCAGGGCATGACGCTGAGAAAGGTTAGGGTCTCATGAATCTGTTAATTGCCTGTACAGCATTAACCTCAGTGCATCTATTGACAGAAGTGAATATTTCTGCATTTCTTATTTTTGAGTTCTCTCAGCATGACTGGAATCATTAAGGGATATATTTGGTTATTTTTTTATGTGGTGTAGTGGCAAAGAACTGATGTTTACATTTAGCTTAATTTGCTTAATCCAGCTGTGGGTGGGTGATAATATTGATTTCAAAAGGAAATGTTGGGTAAACCAACGGTAGGAAGGAAAAACAGGCGGAAAAGGCTAGAAATAGGCCTGGCAGGCTTTTCCACCTCTTTGGCCAATGTTGACTCCATCATAGCAGAATCTTGGTCAGGATGAGAAGAAATTCAATCCTCAATAGAGAAAATTTTCATCCTTTTCATCAAACATTCTTTCGGCTTCTGCGGATGACAGCTCCAACTGTCCCCGGTGGGGGAAAGGAAGGCAGATTAAATCACTGGGGATGATTTAGTTCTTACTGTGTAGGGCATGTGATCTGCTTTGTTAGCTGTAGCACTCCGACTTGTCTGATTTCAAGATTAAACCCTTAGAGCCATGAGCAGAACAAAAATGTACGGTACGGATTATGAAGGCAAATGTGACATGACTGAATTATGCCAAGAGGCAGTTTGACAAATGACGGCCAGCTACTCTTTAATTTTGGCATCATGGGCTCAATCCTTATCCAGATTAGAACTGACTGATACCATACAATCAAAACACAACTAAGAAAACAACAATCACGTGATCATCGACTGGCTGCCAGCCAACACAGAACACTGCTGTTTTTACAACAGAGTATAATAAATCCTTCTGATAGAGAAAACTGCATAGAGAGAGAGAGGGAGAGGGAGAGCTTGATGCACCATGGCCATGATCAACTTTCAAACTATAGTTGTTGAGAGATCAATTACAATCTGTGGCGCCCCTGCTCCTGCATGTTGCGCCACGTGGGTAGAGAACCCCAGAAGGGCCCGCACAACGCAACCCTGCAACCGTTATGCATTGGGAGAGGTATGCGAAGGGGTCTATTTCCCTAGGGAAGTGATGGGGAGATCAGCACCATGGAGAGAGAACCCTCTACCTGCAGGTCCAGGACCCCGGACAGCGCACGTAAGTGAACACGGTGGAAAACTACTGACTCAGCTGCAGCTCTTTTCCCTAATGAGCAGGGGAAGATATTTAAGGCGCGGTCGAGGCTGCAAACGGAGTCGGTCGGCGCCTATGCTGAGGAAGGAAGAGCAGAGGAAAGAGCCTCTACCATACTGACCTGGAGGATTAAACCTAAAAGGAGGCCCCACCATTACCAACGGACACCTGGGCCCACCCACGGCCTCAGGATTTACCCCCAGGCACCACATATGGTGGAGAATGCGGGCACACTGATGCCACGCTGGGAAAGTTGGTCTGGACGGAAGAATCAACGCGACTGAGGTCACCGCGAATGGAGGCCACACCCCCCAGTGAAGGGAGACGAAGGACACGGCTGGCTGCACCTACCCTGGCCGAGATGCAAGAGGCAGAAGCAGAGGAGGAGTCCCGAGGGATGATGTTGGAAGCGGTCATCACCGAGCTGGCAAAGTCCCAGCGGGCCCTGCAGGAAGCGGTGGTTGAACTCTGTCGCCTATCTCCACGCGACGGGTCGAGATGGACCCCACGAGATGTATTGATGAAGATGACGGGCGACGATGACGTCGAGGCGTACCTCCACGTGTTCGAGCAAGCAGCTCAACGTGAAGAATGGCCGCCAGCAGACTGGGCGGCCATACTAGCCCCTTTCTTAATGGGGGAGGCCCAACAGGCCTACCGGGATATGGCCGTGGCTGATGCCACCGACTACCTCAAGTTGAAGAAAGCCATCCTGGCCCGATATGGGCTCAGCCTCCCCGCACGAGCCCAGCGCTACCACGAATGGTCATATGATGCCTCCCAGCCTACCCGGTCCCAAATCGCCGCCCTGACCCGCTTGACTAAGAGCTGGCTGGCCGAGGGAGAGGGGCCACCCCTGTTGGAGAGGGTCGTGTTGGACCGATGCACCCGCGCCCTACCGAAGGAGGCCAAACAATACGTAGCCCAGGTGGGACCCGCCTCGGTAGACCTCCTAGTGGCCCTCCTTGAAAACCATCAGGTAACCCAGCAGATGCTCCAACCAGAACGCACCGAAACCCAGAGCCAACCAACCCAGGGCCCACAACCTGTGAAGCACCCACCGCCCCTCCCTAACCCAAATCGCCGGGGCAGACCCAATACAGGGAGACCACGGCCTGAGTGGAGATGCTACAACTGCGGAGAGGAGGGGCATCTAGTCAGGAACTGCCCTGGGAAGGAGGTGTCCAGGCCCACCGCCAGTGGTGCGAGCAGCCCCGTGCACCCCTGCCTGTACCTGACCACCTGCTGGGCACATCAGAGTACGGAGGCCCCCAGATTCCCGGTACGAGTGGGGGACCGGGACACTGAAGCAGTGCTCGACTCGGGCAGTGCCATCACCCTGCTGCGACCAGAATTTGCGGGAGAAGAGAGGGGTGAAGAGGTGGCTGTGGCATGCATCCATGGGGACACCAGGAAATACCCCACGGTGTGGGTGGACCTAATCACCCCACGGGGAACCCACTCGGTGAGAGCAGGAGTGGTACCAAATCTACCCGTACCTGTGTTAATGGGAAGAGACTGCCCTTTGTTCCGGACCTATTGGGAGGAGGGGCCCCGGTCTCCGAACGAGATGAGGCCACGACGGCCCCGACGGGCGGCCCGCCGCACCCCCCATCCAGTCTGGGCAGTGACATCTGGGGACAGTGAAGTAGAGGCCCCGCTACCAGAGTGGGAACGCCAACCAAAACCCCCGGCCACCAGTGGAACCGTCACCGCGACCGAAAAAGAGCTTGGGGAGGCCCTGCCCCCGGAGAAAGACGTCCGTCTGGCCTTCTCGGATGGGCCCCGAGAGACGAGCGAGGAGGCCGAAGCGCCCACCCGCTTCGGCACTGCCCAACTAAACGAGCCCAAGTTCGCTCAAGCCTGGAGAGACGCCCGAGACATTAACGGGGTACCCCAAGGGGCGGTGAGTACACCAGCTTATCCCTTCTTCAGGGTAAAACGTGACCTGCTCTATCGGGTCTGTAACCCACAGGGGGAGGAAGTCGAGCAGCTGCTCGTACCCCAACCGTTTGTGTCCCGAGTCCTCTATTTAGGCCACACTCACCTACTGGGAGCCCATCTGGGAAGGGAGAAGACCTACGAGAGGATCCTGGCGAGGTTCTATTGGCCCGGGGTGAAAAAGGCTGTGGAGGACTACTGCCGCCACTGCGCTGTGTGCCAACTCCATAGCCCTAAGGTAACCCTGAGAAACCCACTAATCCCCCTTCCTGTTATCGATGTACCCTTCAGGAGGATCGCGATGGACATCCTGGGGCCCTTGCCGAAGTCCAGCCGGGGACATCGGTACATCCTGGTGATCTTGGACTATGCGACTCGCTACCCAGAAGCTATCCCGCTCAGGACTGCGACAGGAAAGGCAGTGGCCAAGGAGTTGTTCATGCTCTTTAGCCGGGTCGGGATAGCGGAGGAACTCCTGACAGACCAAGGGACGTGCTTCATGTCAGGGGTCCTAAAAGAGATGTGCCGGCTGCTACACGTGACCCAACTGCGGACCTCCGTCTACCACCCCCAAACCGATGGGCTAGTGGAGAGGTTCAACAAAACCCTCAAGTCCATGCTGAGGAAGACAATCGAGACTGACGGTAAGGACTGGGACCAGCTCTTACCCTATCTCCTCTTTTCAGTCAGAGAGGTACCCCAGAGCACGACCGGCTTCGCTCCATTTGAACTATTATATGGCCGACGACCTCGGGGACTACTAGACCTGGCAAAGGAGGCCTGGGAACAGCAACCGTCCAAAACCCGCAGCCTGATCGAACACGTGGAACAAATGGACCGGCGGATGGCCCAGATCTGGCCCATGATGAGGGCCCACATGGAACAGGTCCAACAAGAGCAAGCGAGGCTGTATAACCGGGGAGCGCAGGTGAGAGAATTTGTCCCAGGAGACAAGGTGATGATCCTAGTCCCCACCAGTGAGTGTAAATTTCTGGCCCAATGGCATGGGCCGTATGAGGTCGTGGAGCGCACGGGACCAGTGAACTACCGGGTGAGGCAGCCGGGGCGACGACGCCACCTCCAGATCTACCATGTTAATCTGATGAAGAGATGGCATGAGCCACCCCCAGCTCCGACCCCAGCCCTCTCCGCCCAGTGTGTCCCACCACCGACCCCTGATGTGAGGATGGGAGAGCAGTTGAGCTGCCGGCAGAAGCAAGCGCTACGTGAGCTGGTCGACCGGAACCGGGACGTCTTCTCGACTATGCCTGGCCGCACCCACCTGATCACCCATGACATCAGCACCGAACCAGGGAAGACGGTGAAGCTACGACCCTACCGAATCCCGGAAGCTCGCAGACACGCCATACAGGAGGAGGTGAGGAAAATGCTTGACCTCGGGGTCATTGAGGAAAGCCGCAGTGCCTGGTCCAGTCCCGTGGTGCTGGTCCCCAAGCCGGATGGGAGCTGGCGGTTCTGCAACGACTTCCGCCGGCTGAACGACATCTCCCTGTGTGACGCGTACCCCATGCCGAGAGTGGACGAACTCATCGAGCGGCTGGGACCGGCCCGATTCATAAGCACCCTGGACCTGACGCGGGGATATTGGCAAGTTCCCCTAACCCCCCGTGCCAGGGAGAAGACGGCCTTTGCGACCCCCGCGGGCCTCTACCAATACACAGTCCTCCCCTTCGGCGTACATGGAGCCCCAGCCACGTTCCAGCGACTGATGGACCAGGTGTTACGGCCCCACCAGATGTATTGCGCAGCCTACTTGGATGACATAATCATACACAGCACCGACTGGGACAGTCACGTCGGCAGGATCGAAGCTGTGCTGACGTCACTGAGGGAGGCCGGGCTGACAGCTAACCCTGCGAAGTGCCGGCTCGGACTGGAGGAAGCGGCCTATCTTGGCCACACTGTCGGGAGGGGACGGGTGAAGCCCCAGTCGAACAAGGTCGACAGCATCGTCACCTGGCCCCAACCGGCCACCAAGAAGCAGGTGAGAATGTTCCTGGGTCTGGTGGGGTACTACCGACAGTTTGTTCCAGAGTTTGCAGCACGAGCAGCCCCGCTCCACGACCTCACCAAAAAGGAGCAGCCCAACCGGGTCCAGTGGAACCCCCTCGCCACTGCAGCCTTCCTGGACTTACGGGCAGCCCTGGGGGAGGAACCGGTACTGATCACCCCTGATTTTAAGAAAACCTTTGTGCTGCAGACCGACGCATCGGAAGTGGGACTTGGGGCTGTACTCTCGCAGATCCAGGACGGAGTGGAGCACCCAGTGACGTACATCAGCCGGAAACTCCTCAGCCATGAGAAGAATTACGCCACGGTCGAGAAGGAATGCCTCGCCATCAAATGGGCAGTAGGTAAATTACGCTACTACCTACTCGACCGTGAGTTCTTGTTGGTGACTGATCATGCCCCCTTAAAATGGATGTACCTTAACCGGGACAGCAATGCCCGAGTGACCCGCTGGTTTTTAGAGCTGCAACCCTACAGGTTCAAGGTGGAGCATCGTGCTGGGAAGCTGCACCAGAATGCTGATGCGCTATCCAGGAGAGAGGATGGCCTAGGGGCAGACGCTCCCGCCCGGGGCTTGGAGCTGAGGGGGGGAATATGTGGCGCCCCTGCTCCTGCATGTTGCGCCACGTGGGTAGAGAACCCCAGAAGGGCCCGCACAACGCAACCCTGCAACCGTTATGCATTGGGAGAGGTATGCGAAGGGGTCTATTTCCCTAGGGAAGTGATGGGGAGATCAGCACCATGGAGAGAGAACCCTCTACCTGCAGGTCCAGGACCCCGGACAGCGCACGTAAGTGAACACGGTGGAAAACTACTGACTCAGCTGCAGCTCTTTTCCCTAATGAGCAGGGGAAGATATTTAAGGCGCGGTCGAGGCTGCAAACGGAGTCGGTCGGCGCCTATGCTGAGGAAGGAAGAGCAGAGGAAAGAGCCTCTACCATACTGACCTGGAGGATTAAACCTAAAAGGAGGCCCCACCATTACCAACGGACACCTGGGCCCACCCACGGCCTCAGGATTTACCCCCAGGCACCACAAATCCCATGACTACAATACAATAATTGGTTAAATTATAGATTTTCCCCTCAATTTTTTCCTCATAATTTATAACAAAGTTAATATTTGTTATAAAGTTAATATTTTATGTCAATTAATAGAAAGTACTCCACTATAACGATCAGACAAGTCAAGCCCTAGCAGTTGAATCACAGAAGTTAAGAGAAAAGATTTGCTTCAAAAAGATCCTGTGAAGTCACTTTGGGAAACAATGGGAAGTGTTCTACTATAAATAGCTCATTCGTGCAACCCAATATTTTTTTGGAGGGATAATGTTTCCATGGATATTGCAGCTGTGAGGGAGCAAGACCGATCTAGACCCCCAGTATCTCTGTGAGCCATCTGACTCATAAGCCAGACACATGAGTCACAGGGCAGAAGACTGTATTCAGACTCACATACCTGAACCATTTCTACGACACAGTTGTAGCAATTCATTCCAAAAGTAATTCAATAATCAAAATTTGATTTGGTGCTGGTGGTATTTTAATATCCTAATATAAAATGTCGTCTTTAAGCAGAATAACTATAACCAAAATGATGACAATAGTCGGAAGCATTCAAATGCAACTGTTCTTGTTCGCATGTGAGAACATGTTAATAACGCAGCTGGAAAAACAGTTGGCTGGGACACAATTAAAGAAGGTGGTTTTTAACGGTTTCACATTTAGTTGTAAAAACATTCATATTTAAGAAACAGAAGGCTCGGTCAGCCATGGGTAAAGAGTCTGTTCCGTGATTTAATTGATTTATAACTTAATCCGTACATAAATTTACAGACAAGAAGGGGTCGAAAGAGATACTCACAAACGTGGGCAGACATATTTTACGATAACCTGAAATGGATCGCTCGCGGTTTAATGTCATGAAGGCAGGTTTACTGAGGCTGATCATTGATTTATTTTTACTGGACTGCCTGTTTGCTGCCTGGATTAATTACTGTGCTTGTTCCTTTGAGCCCTTTATCAAGATGTGCTGGATTTCCTTCCCAGATAGAGGCCTTCCAGGCAGCTTGGTGCTCCAGGTGGCAGGAGGCATCTGAGCACGCAGTGGCACCAGTCAGCTCACAGTAGCAGAGACACCAGCTTGCCAGTGAGTGTGTTATTCCACCGATGACAGATCTGACAGATGTTCGAACAACCAGTCCGGCAAATTATCTCTGACATCTTTGCATCATGAAAGGATGTGCCACACGCTCATGGTTGCGTACTGCAGACTATACTCAGACCATACGGCGAAAACCAACCTTTGCAATGTGTAGAAAAGCAATCTTTGTTCATTCACAGATTTGGACATTGCATTCAGCAACCAGACACCATTCATCATGTGCTTCTCTGGCTACACTTTGCCAAATGGGCCTGTAAACAACAAGCATAACTCATTTATTCTGCGACACCCTTAGAAAAGCAATAACTGAAATAACACCTTTCAACACCTGTGACTACTCTAGACGTTTCCCCTCGTGCAATACCATTCATTACTGTCCCACCAATGAAGGATGTAAACTCTTAAAGTATATGCTTAATGTAAAAAAAACATAAAATGTCTATAGCCAAAACATGTTACAGGATCTGTGAGGTTTCAATGCACCTATAACTGCTGAAAGCTGAAAGTGAATTGCAGTCTCACTCCTGAGGGCAACAATTCTGCAGCATTTTCAGAAGTCCCTGATTACCAGCTCTTTATTTATCTAGAGAAGAAGAGTGAAGGATAGACAATAATTTAAAGACATCTAAGAAGATCACAATGAAGAGTAATTATTGACCACTCTGTGTGGATTCTCTTATGTGACTGTACAGAATTACTTATTTTTTGGAGATGCATATTAATAGAGTCATTTCAAGCTGAGCTCCATCACTGAAATTCCTATTTTCTTTTGCCTATGAACACAGCATTTATTTGGACTTGCATTCATGCATATGTGCACAGGGGTTGGACAATGTTTGAAAGGCTTAGTGCTCTGGTTTTTGCAGTTAAATCCTCTGCTGACAGTACCTCTCTTGGGCGTAATATATTTCTCAACTAGAAATAAATATAGCGACCTCCCAACAACTAAAGGAGTCACCGGCATATATTATATGCCAAGTACCTTGCATATTTAATATTTCATATTCGGTCTGCGTGGGTTGTGTTTTTTTTTAATGCCAAATTATTCACAAGTTCATTTTTATAAAATACATGAATAGATTAATCAATCCCCACAACTACCATATGGTAAATCCCAACCTATCAATCAATCATTAATGGTGGTTGAGGTAAATCTACCCCATTCTCTGCAAAGTGATTTGAGATTGTACTGTTAATTTCTCAAACCAGAGGCACTAATTGAATAGCCATTTTCTGTGATTTCATGTTCAGCTTCTGGCCAAAGGTCACCTTCTGGCCAAAGTCACACTAATCTGAGGTGAGAACAAAGTCAAAAATGGCACATCACAATTTATGTAATAAGACAATTTTAGGTATGAATGTTCAAAATTATATTTTCTGTACTGAATACAGGAGATAATAAAGTATCATGTCAAGCTGACCTTCAGATATAGCCAGCAATGCCACACATGTTAGTGTGGGGCAAGTTATCTCAATGATTTAGGGGCAGTTGTCACATGCAACAACCTTACAATAAATGTATACATAGAACTTGTTCAAAAATCATAATTATTATTGTAGAGCCCTAGTTACCTACAGACATACAGAAGGTTAACCCAATCCAAGATTATGTAGGGGGGGGAAAATCAAGTCTTAAATAAATTGAAGGTTAATCCCAAGAATTGTAGATAGATGTTTTCTGAGTTTCTATTGTGCTAAAACGATTGAAAATATATGAATCAGATTTTTTTTTATCACTTACTGTAATCTTTTAGATTTGACTTAGAATCTTATTTCACACCTATAAATCACAATTAATCCTCGCACTAAGTCTTTTTCTAATCACACTGTCTATACAAAAGGCCCACTCAAAAAGAAGGAAACCTACTACTGTATTATAAGTGCTGGGTTCAGGACTGTCTAAATGGCAAGCGGTTTACTGTGGATCACTAAGCCCTACCAGATCAGTGCGTCACAAACACTGGCATGCAGCAGAGTATGAATTCTGAATTTTTCTATACATCTTAGAGTCTTAAAAATTACAGTGGCATTGCATTGACGGTCAAGTCCATCTGAGACAAACATATACACACTACTACAACTGACATAATAATAATAATAATAATAATAATAATAATAATAATAATAATAATAATAATAATAATTAACAATATGTTTCATTATTATTATTATTATTATTATTATTATTATTATTATTATTATTACAATAGTATTAGTAGCAGTAGAAGAGACCAAGGATGGTTAAAACAATGGGTTACTCAAATTGCCCTTTGAGCTCACAGGAGAAGTTTGATGACTCTATATTAAATAGTGGGTGTTTTAAGCCCAAAAAAAAAAGAAAAGGTTTTGACGTACAAATGTAATAATTAACATCGCTTCTATTCTTTGTTTAGCAGTCACAATATTGTAGGCAAAATGGTTTCATTTCCGTGGCAGTAATAAGCAGTTTCTCTTAATGTGATGCTTCAAATTCATGCTTGTTTCAAACGCACATGCCAAAATAGCATGTGGCATAGTAATGGCTGCCCAGGTTAGGGATGGTTGTGACACTTATTTCTGATTGATTCTGATTTGGCATTTATTTCTCGGCATGCCTAGGCAATGGAAGGGGAAAACAGACAGGGGTGTCCCAGTAGACTAGTAGCACTACATGGGTAGTCAGCTGACATATTCACTCACACACATGCGCAGACACACACACACACACACACACACACACAAACGGTTACAGTATATTGTTTTGGAAAGAGATTTTTTTATAAATTATTAAATAATAAGTTACATCAAAGTTGAGTTATACATGTATAAATCTCCACCTAGTACCACCACCTACCACGCCATAGTTCGCTGGTCCATTACGGTGTTATGATATGTAGCTCACCTAGTGCCTACTTCAAAATTAAATATAAAAGTTTATTTCTTCGATTACGAAAGACTAAGAAGATGACAAAGTTACCCTCGTTGAAACTTTTCTTTCAT
This sequence comes from Conger conger, assembly GCF_963514075.1. Classification (NCBI taxonomy): domain Eukaryota; kingdom Metazoa; phylum Chordata; class Actinopteri; order Anguilliformes; family Congridae; genus Conger; species Conger conger. The sequence continues at coordinate 17,133,504 of NC_083761.1, read as the reverse complement.
TTCATCGTGCTGTAACCCTATCCTTATTATCCATTACTGTAGACACTAGTAAGATTTCAGATTGTAAGCGAGGGTGTGGGCAAAGAGTAGGGTCCGCTGCGTGCAGCTGTCCAGTCGTTTTGCCCCTCTTTATCCCCGCCCCCTCCCCCACAAGCTACCCCCCTTCGACTATGTGACTGCAGCTTTGAAAATCACTCTGAGGAAGAGAAATCCGTATACATTCAGAAACACCTACTCAGAAGGATGGAAACGGTACGATCTCCAACGACATTCAAACGGACTCCCATAGGCATATACACATTCAATTTATAACTCAGAACCCACTGCAAGTAAGCGAAAGGACAAGGATCTTCAAGCGCTATTCATTCTTTCTTTTGTTTAACCATATGGGGATTAAACATATTCATGAAGGAACTTGTTAAAGCGTTGATGAACTGAAAAAGCTTCGAACTCACAGAATAAACTGTCCACACTCATGGTAGGCTGTTTTTGAAATCTTCTTTTTTTTAATTAATGAAAATGTTTGTCTCCACGATACATGTTTTTTGACATGTTCATTTCGAGATCTGTTACAGACAATACAATCGAGGAACGCGATTGGAGAGCCGGTATCTCATGCTGTCATTGTTTTAAGTTCAGTTTTTGTCCGTGGTTTAGCACAACATTTTGTTGGGTTATAGATTATGCTCGTTTTACTCTTTATCTATCGCACCACGCATAGTTGCGTGACCTCCGTTTCATCCCGGTGTTTTATAACGCTTCCATTCGCTTTCATTCATGTTAAGCAGACTCGGTAGTATAACGGGTGTCTTTCACTGCGAGCGGCTGGTGCCGGATGAAAGACTTTCTATGTCTTCAGATATCTTTATAGCCGAACGGTAAACTATAAATCTACGAAGGTTCTTAGGAATTCTCTGAATTGAGTGAACGAGCTAGTTGGCTACACGTGCACTGTATTTGAAACCGAGATAAGGCTTCATTGTCGAATTACTTCCATATCAAGAAAACATTTAAAAGAACAAAAACCGTATTTGTGATGTCATCCAATAAAGGCGTGAGTTATAAGTAGCATTAGCAGTGCAAAAACAAATCGTCACATCGAACCATGTGTGCTTGCTGAAAATGATTATTCTCGCAATAAGTGGTTGCCTTGAAAACAAAAGATGCGATGTAGGGCTTTGCCCATCTTAACTGGCTCAGAATAGACTACACGCACACCCACAACGCTGATAAACTCTGGTAACTTCCCACCTACTTCTGAACGTGTGAGGGATTCGCCCACTTGCTATTGTGTGGAGGGATCCACTGTGGCATACAGGGACAACCACACAAAGCAGTGGGGATAGACGTGCGTAAGGGTTTCAAACGCGTAGCCTATAAAACAGCATAACAGAATCAATTGGAAGCAATAGTCTCGATTTTTAAATTAAATGGGAATGCATATAAAACAGTACTCCTCATTTCTTCTTACAATATTTAATTTTCATTTTTTATTGCAATATATTTCCTTTTGCTGATTATCCTTGCCCTTTGGATGATGAATGAATGGCTGCATTTGAAGGAGAGCTTGTTACACCTTGGTGTGCAAATGCCTTGTCTGGGTTCTTGACACCAGATTACAGTTTTCTCTGAGCACCAGATCAGTACTTTATACAGCAGCTGCAGAGGATGAGAATGAGTGTGAAGAGGAATTTAGTGTGTGTCTGAGAGCCACCATTTCTTGTTCTTCTTCTCCATCAAAATTCACCCTATTTTCATTTATATAACTACACCAGAACATATTCCAAATGTGGAGTTATTGTTGTTATCCTTTTGAAGTACTACACCTATGATTTACTTGCTGATCTTAAGGTTTGGGATTTGTCATACATAGGGGTGATATATTGTTGTCCTTGGAGTTTCCTCTTGTGGAGACATTGCATTTCTGTACTTTCCTTGTTCATCTCAACAGCAGTGTAAGGCTACAGACATATGCAGTATGTACCTGGCTTGATCAGTAAAAGCACACGCACACACAGACACACACACACACACACACCCACACACACAAAAATGCCCCAACTGCTTCACAGCAAGGCACAACTCTTCTTTAGAACAGATATAAATGAAAAAATAAAACTGCATGTAGAGTACATGCCTTGAATATGAAACATTCTATGTATTTACCACATGGCTGAATACATTGCACTGCTTATAGGCACTTTTGGTTCTTGGTCAGCTTCAGTGTCTTGTATTTTGTTTATTATCGTATTTCATAGCAGAACATTTATGTGCAGTTACACTTATGTGCCTCACATAGTGTGATAGTTGTTCCTGGGATTGAAACCTGCAACCGCCTGACTTAAAGTCCTTATCTGTGGCCGGACACTACCAGCTAATTATCTAAGAAAAATGGAGATTAATTCATAACAAATTGTCATTGTTTCAAAGCATTTTTAAATCAATCAGCGTACAGCACTTTCATTTTCTTTGCTAAATTGATTCTGGTCCATTCAAATTAGAGTGGCTTTATGTAGGGCCCAAAGTCATCACTCCCCTGACCTTGGAACAGCACAGCACAACCTGCATATAAAATGGACCATTTATTATCATCACACTTCTGCATTCAAATAGAAGGTCTGTCTCCAGGAATATAACTTACTACTGCATGTCCCTGAGAGAGGAGGGAACTGAAGGTCTGAAGAATAATTCCACAGAAAGTTTGAAAGATGGTGCAGAAATGTTACCACAAGAAACACACTTTTTTCAGTATGTCTGATGCAAGAACTTGTTGTTACATGCTTGTTGTTATGTGCATCCACTTGTTGTTAAGGTGTTGTTAATAACACATACATTCATCTTGCATTGATGTGTGATTGCTTTGCTTTCTGAATGGGAGAGGGGGGAACTAAATTATAAAAAGGGTGGTAAATGATTAACCTGTTTATTTGAAAAGCAACAGAAAGAAGGCTGCTGAGCCCATCTGATTGCAGAGGAACCTCTGACATCTAGACACAGGTTTTTAGAAAGGGTGTACAAATCACAAAATAGGTGAGATTTTTTGACACAAGGATCTCTCTCACACATATGCAGGACTGAAAATGTCAGTATACCCTGGTGTAAAATCCAGCTGTGACCAGCTTAAAATACCAGCTACCAGCTGTTTCAAAACATAGCTTGAGCTGGTCAAACCACGTTGAGCATAGAGCTGGTTTAACTGGTCAACCAGCTACCAGCTGTTTTCAAAACCTAGCTTGTGCTATTTTTTCTGCAGGGGAGTCAACTAAGTGTGGAGATTTAAACATTTGCAGTCACGGTCATATTTAAAGGTTCATCAAGCGATACTCACAGTAAGGTGCAGAAACATGCTTAGTTTTCCCTCATGTTCTCATTCTGTGCCTGTTAATTAAAATGTTTTTATTTTATTTATTAAAATCAGAGAACAATGCCGTGTAGGCGAGGTGATAAAATAGTGTCATTTTCTCCAATGCTGCACAAGCAGTGCAGTTAAGTGCATTATTATACAGTGAGTGGGATGAACGATAAGGCTAAGATTTAAATAACAAGCTGTCATTTCGTCTACGAGGCATATAGTTTTGATTTTAAAGCAGGGTTTCAGAAAGGTTTTCTCGATTTTTCATAACTGTTACAAAGTCTGATGCTGAAGCTGTGTTTCTCTAGCACACATTTTCACTGGCATGATGTCTGTGCCTGTTTCAGTAGATCTAAGGTTGCTTTGAAGGGTTTATCTTCTCTCTCTCCCTTTCTCTCTCTCTCACTTTCTGTGTGTGTATGTATGTGTTAGATACGTTCAGTGTGCACCGAGAATAATAGAAACGTCCGTTGATAGTTTCAGCATGTTATCAAGTGAATTCATTTGGAGGGAAAAGAGGTGAAGTCCCTATGGATGGTACGTGCACTTTTGACAAAGAGAAAAGCTCACTGCTTTCCCTTCTGTTTAAATGACCATAAAACATGGTTGAGTACTGTATATCTCTTTAAATAGGATTGCATTAATTTATCAATGGCCTTTTGTATCTGTATGTAAATCCATAGTACACATGCTAATGAAGTTCAACGATCTATTTATAAAAGACATCTTTTTCCATCAATATGCATTTGCCATTAACATCACTTTCACCTCATTGGAGCCTTGTGACTGGCTACATTATGCTAAAATATCAACCTCCAGCTGCCAAGCTGCTTTTATGTAACATAAGTAAAAACTAAAATAGTCTATTCTTGCTATAATCTGTGATTAAGTGAGCACATGTGATCATTCACTTAATTTAATCATAACGCTGAAGGTACTATTAACAACAGTCACTTTCAAAATGTTCTGATGAGATGATCTGAAGATCAAACATCTTAATTTGTTGTTAGGCAGAAACTGGCTAAGACAATTGAAGAGAAGCCACAGTAAAATACTGCTGTATTCTATTTTTTGCCAAACAAGGATTGTATTTTCCATTACTCTTAGATTCCTGTTTATAAAATGTTTTTATTGTATTTTAATTGCCAGTCTGCAATGAAATGGAAGGAATGTAGCCGCACACAAATGGCACATGTGATACACATTAGCACAGGCTCCATTAATTACTTGGTTGCTGCTCATTAAAAAATCACAATCTTTCATATGGCTTCACAAGTTTGTGCCATGAGGTCAGGTACACGGGTCCTCTGGTCAAGTTTCTGCCTGCATTTGCTATTTTATCATGATGAATGCAGGGACTCCAGTTTTGTTAATTCCAAGTTTTTAAATTATGCTGTTCAGATTTCTTTGTGCATCTTGAATATGAGTTAGTCTCAGTAAGGCTACTTTATTTTGACCATTCTTCTCGCTGGTCATTGCTGTTGTGAGACTGAGGGTTAGTATGCATTTCAACCTAGATTTGGCATGGGGACTACATCTTTCAAGATTGTGTTAACTTTTGGAGGTCTTCGGAATAAACAGGAAACCAAAGATTAATTTACTAACTCGTAGAGGCTGACAAACCACTGGAGAAAGACATCAACTGGAAGGCAATTTCAGTGTCAATGTCCTGCATTTTTTCAGTTTACATTTTTTATTTATTTGGAATTGGCTACCTCAGAGAGGCTGACAAACGTCTGGGGAAAGGCATCAGCTGGAAGGCAATTTTAGTGTCAATGTCCTGTATTTTTGTAGATGAAACATTTTTTAAATTTGGAATTGCCTGAGCTCATATACTAGCCAATCTCTTGTGGCCTACAATAGGCCATATTAGAAACTGCAGCAGAAGTTTTCGAACACTTGTGCCTTGCTAAGTTCTGAGCATCAACATTTTCCAAACCGAAATATTAACATTACGAATAAATAAATGCTGCTTTCACAGCCACACAGACATGTAAACGTATTGGCCAGTCTGCATTGGTTTGAAATATAAACCACTTAAAGCCATTGTGTTGCACCCCATTATCCTGGTTCTTGGCTGCCAAATGCCCTCTCACCATGTCCCCTCATTTGGTTTTCCAGTAAATACAGGGAGACCTTGTCAGACAAAGCACGGGAGAAGAGGGGCTATTGACTGCTAGAGTCCTCTCCTGGGACAGGCTTGTTTTTCTCTGAGCAGCTGTAGAGTCCTCCCAGACCTATTCTTCAGATTCATATCAACTTCCAGTTTCCAGAGACATGACGCCTGTTTCCCATCCCCCTACTCCCACCATTGCAGCATGGACAAATATGCCCGCTCACTTTTAATTTCAGCCCTAATCTTTTTATTTTCCCAAGGCTCCATATTTTATAAGTGAAGAAAATACAAAGCAATATTTGGGCCCTTAGAGGATTTTCAGTGGCCTGTGCACAGTATTAGTTTTGCCTGGAGCGCAGACCGTTCTGAGTTATATCTTCTGGCTTTTAATCTCTGTGGAGGCCAGACTGACCAAGATGATGAAACCATGCAGGGGGGGGAAACCCCAGACATGTTCCATTTGTAGTGTGAAAACTTGTTTTGATCTCAGATGAAGCAGGTTGATCAAGCTATTTGCAACAGTCTTCCAGGTATAAGACACACAAATGGCATTGCAATGCGATAGCATCCTATTGCAACTTCTAGCTCGATGAATAAGTCGACTGTGAACATCATTGACTTATTCAGGAGAAAGCAGGGACCATTGAAAATACTAAACTCAGCTGTTTAACGCATTATAAATGACACAGTCATGGAGAAAGGTTAGACCACTATTCCCTATGCTGTAATGAATCTCACCACTGTTTACACTGCAAGGTAGGCTTGTGATTATAGCCTAAAAACCCATGATTTTTGTAGCAAAGTCATAACACCTGTTATGTGACTAATTCTGTCAGTCTGGCCATGAACTCATACCAAACTCTAAGTGGATATTTACATTCTTGTCTCTTCACTGTAACAAATGTGTGTTGGACTGTACAAAATGGCTGCTGTCCATTACTTGGGTGGGTCTGGCTGTAGGTATTATAGCAAGGGATGCTGTATCTGTAAAGGGCTTTGAGATTTCTGCATATGAGGTGCTACAGTATGTTAAAACAAGCCAGAATTTGGATATATTTGACTTTACAGTATGTGCATTGACTACTGTCGATTACTGATGTTGATGTTTGAATTATGCATTTCCATATATTATTTGACATTGTTCTTGTGATGGCTTGGATGTGGAGCAGGTCTGAAGTGTGCTTGTGTTTCTTTTTTAAATTAAAACAGAAGGAAAAATTGTAGGCGGCACGGATGGTGCAGTGGGTAGCACTGCCGCCTCACAGCAAGGAGGTCCTGGGTTCAAATCCCCGTCGGCCGGGGCCTCTCTGTGCGGAGTTTGCATGTTCTCCCCGTGTCTGCGTGGGTTTCCTCCGGGTACTCCGGTTTCCTCCCACAGTCCAAAGACATGCACGTTAGGCTGATTGGAGAGTCTAAATTGCCCGTAGGTATGAGTGTGTGAGTGAATGGTGTGTGTGCCCTGCGATGGACTGGCGACCTGTCCAGGGTGTATTCCTGCCTTTCGCCCAATGTATGCTGGGATAGGCTCCAGCCCCCCTGCGACCCTGATCAGGATAAGTGGGTTCAGATAATGGATGGATGGATGGATGGAAAAATTGTATGTGGAACCCCTGCAACATAAATAGAAACTGCATGTTGTAGTAGCTATGCATGGCTGCCTGTGAACCTGCCGTAATTGAGCTCCTTCACGGATATTGCCCCTGGTGCAGAAATTTAGCACCAGGGTCTACTTAACCTTTCATTGGTCTGTTGGCGATAGTGACACGGAAGTGTGCGGCTTTCTGACCGTGTGGTCCCTGCAGCTGATTATTTCCAGTACAGAGACACTCATCACAGTGGAAGGTTAAATCTTCCTCAAGCGACAGCCCATTAATGAAAGTGTGGCATGAGAGACTTTCCTATATGAGCAATGGTGCCACTACAGAGTCAAGCACCATGACATTTTACTAAAGGGAGTGAAATGGTCAGTAGGGTCAGTGTTCAGTATCTGGTGGTCAGGGTCAGCGGTTAGTGGTCAAGGTCAGTGTCTGACAGGAGCCAGCAAAGGTAAAGAGGAGAAAACAGAACATGGAGCTGGCGAAATCCAGTCATTGTGACAGCAAAAAATTTGATTCAAATGAAAAAGAAGAAGAAAAAAAGAACCACGTTTAACTTCTATTGTGCGGTATGTCTCTCAGCGGTGAAACCTCAGTGTAGTAAAAGCTTTGTGACTGATGAGCATTGTGCATGTGACAACGAGCCAGGCTAACGTTTAGCCACAGAATGTCTGACAGCAGCGCATAGCATTAGAATGCTATCTCAAGCAGAATGCAGGTAGGTGAGAGGGGGAGATTGATTGGGTCTCTGATGAGGAACATTTGTCATTTGTTTATTCTTAATGTTAGCCACGTATCTCCAGTCTGAAACATTTAGGGCTAATGATGGGTGCTCCTTTTCCTTCAAAACCGTGCTCAGCCCCCCACCCTCACTACTCCTGGCAATTTGCCTCCAGTACACCGAAGCCATTTGTCCCATTGATTGATGAGCTGCAAGTGATCAAACACCCAGGTTCCCTGTAGTCAATAACAGCCAACTCACAAATAATATCAGGGCTCCATAATTCATTCCTTAATGGATCATTTTTAACACAGCGCAATACAATATGTGTGCATATGGCGGTATAGTAAACCATCTTTAAGTTCTTTATGAATCTATTATGTATCTAAAAACCTACAGTATTAGTCTCATCAAATATCATAGAATTTGAACTATAGGTTTCCTAATACAAACCTATCATAGTGTTCAATTAAAATATTTTATGGAGGGGGTTTCACTGTACGCACATCAGAGCACTTTGCACAAGTCGTTTTCAGGATTGAGAACAAGGCTTTATTAAAAGTTCACTGTCAGTCAGCAAAGATTGTGCAACAAAAAATGACATTCTTTGCATGAGAGGCTTGTGAAATTGCTTGAGACAAACAGTCAGCGGTGTTCTGGTGGCTTGATACAGTGCATGACTCTGAAGCATTGATCCAAAACTTGATTTAGAGTAACAGGGAAAATCAAATCAATCCTGACAACAGGATTAAGAGACGACATTATAGCCAGGAGGTGTTATACACTTGTCTTCCCGAGTGATTCATTATAGGTCTTTCCACTTCAACATTCAGGGAAATTTGTGTCACTGCTGAATCAGTCTGTATAGTGCGACGACGAATAAATAATTTTCACTGTGCTCCCATCTACGCATTGGAATGCAGATTTACAGCAATATGGGACAGACACTTCATTTCCAAATGGAGAAACGGAGTTGAAAAATGTTGATGTCCCTTTACCTCTTTAACATATATCTCCGCATTCCTCTGGGGGTGAGAATGGAGAGATCTGCCAGACGTTGACCTGTATCTGATGATTTATCTCTAGGGGCTTGCAGAAAATACACAGCATGGCTCCCCAGGAGAGCCTGTGGGAGAGAGGGGGAGGTCTGGTAGAGCCTCTGCAGTGAAGATAAGCTTCAGGGCTGCTGGAAAGGTTCAGGAATATTGAGCTGCGCCCGGCCCCAAAGTAGCATTGGCCACCCAAGCTAAACATCCTTTTTGCTTCATCAGAGCAAGCATGATGGAGGAAAAAGGTGGATTTCGGAGGACGTACTTTGGGTTACGTTTCGCTGCCAAGATTCGGGTTGGTCCCCGTTGTAATTGTAAAATGGAATACTCCCCTCCCCCAGCCCGACTCCAATCTGTGTTGAGTGGCACCACTGTGAAAACACATCTGAGGTGACTACGTTTTTTGGGGGAGGAATTCTAAAAATGGTGGCTGACCTTTACAGTTTGGGGAGGACATCCAACATTTGATAGTGGAGTTCTGGACTGCGATGGGCAGAATGGAGAAACATGAAAAATGGCATATGGCGTAATTACATTCCTTGCCAATGCTGAAGCTTTGAAGTTGAATTGTAATCAGGTTTTATATTTACAGGTTTCATGGGGTTAGGGGAAGGAATTCAATGCCAAATTGAATAGAATTGAAAAGAACAGAAAAGGGGGAATTAACCTTTTTGAATTCACAATGATATACACTGTTGGGTGAGTATAACGCTCATGGTTACAGTGTTGCATATTAAAAAATTGCCTGCTGTCCATTAATATTATTTCGGCATTTGAATCACTTATTGGGGGCTGGCCACCGTTTCTGCATTGTGATGCCTACAGTACGATTTTTGGCAGTCGAATCTAAGAAATAAAAATTCTTGTATGATTCTATCAAAACAATTTGGAAGATGGTGTGCATTTGATTGTTTTAATTACAGACTCAATTAATGGTAACAGGCCATTTTCCTTGGAGGATGTGGAAGTTTCAGTTGTAAAAGTTGTGCTTTGTTTGGTCAGTTTATTGGAAATAGCCACGGAGGAACCCTGAAGTGTGATTCACACCCTGCAGTGTCCTGTTAATTCCACTTAATTCCACACCTTTTCATTGCAAACCAGAACTGGTGGTGCACTGTAACACAGATTCACAGCTTCAATCTAGCAGTGCACTTTATTCTGTACCTCAGGGGCAGATGGTGTGTCAATATTGGCGGCAGCATAGTTTATCATTGTTGAGGCGGAGGGAATTCCCTACTTAGAGGGAATATATAGGACAGGATATAAGATCTGCAAAAGGATGTCAGTCAGCATGTAAGTTTTCCTGTACTCGCTTCTGTTTGTCTCTTTGCCACAGCATATGTCTTCCAGATGTGGGTTTTATGTATGTCTATAACCTAAACCTGGTGGGAGCCTGGTCTTTACACATCTAAGATGATGTGATAATTTTCCATTTACAGTACCTCTGGGGTTTTTGTGGAAACGAGCAATGAAAACCTGTCAACTGGGGATGTGTCATGTTCCTGCTTTCTGATACAAATTGTTTGACAGATTGTTGCAATTGGCCAGTTGCAGTACACTTTTCCCTTTCATAAAACCAGGATCTATGCTGTTTCGATAGCTCTGGTGACTCTGGTTTTCTGTCAATAGTGCAAAACTTAAGGTGTAATCAAGTCAGCTTGCATTAAACATGTATGAACATTTCACATATAAAATGTTAAAAGAAACCACGGCTTGAATTCAATCACGGCTTGGATTCAATGAAAAGTTGCCCTTGACTGTGACAAAATGAAACGATTTTTTCCCCGGCGAAACAATTGGTCCAATTCAGCAACCATTCAAAAAACCTAATTTTCCCATTCAAAAAAATAAACACACAGCATTATAAAATGTGCTAAACTGTGAAATATTCAGGGAATTCACTTATTTGTGAAGGCCAAGCCTTGAATCAATGCATTGGCTCATTCAGCATATGAAAATTTTGCATATTCGGTAGCAATGAAAACTTCAAGGTCTTAAGTGTATTAACTGTCAGTACATGAATATGAACCCGAACAAAGAGAGATTCGCAACAGCAAAACACACAGGTATAGCATAGCTGTAAAGAAGGACTGATGATTTGAGACTCCACTATAAAACATACCATTCTCTAAGAGCAATTAGTCGTCCATGCTACTCACTCGGGTCTTTATCACAGTGAGATAATGGCATCTCTTGTTGTGTAGTGTGGAAGATGGGAATGCGGATTGAAAAATACAGCATGACGCTCCTCCATTACAACAGTGCCATGACCTGGACCTTGCATTGATCAACATGCATGCTGTGCTGATTGTTCAGTGCACTGCTTGGAGTGCACATAAGGGAGGCAAGTTTGTTTTCCAGTGGAACTCCTTAGATGTTTTTCTCGGCAGAAATGTGCTACATTTCTCCACACCTGCCTGTTACCTCTGGAACACCCAGAGAAAACACTCCCTGCTGTTTACACACCAGCCAGCGCCTTCATGACTCTGTGTCAGACAGAGGTGAAAGGTCGTCGTCTAGTTCCGTTTGCCAGGCACGCTCAAAATTTCCAGAGGACGTCATCCCTCGGTGCCCTGCCCTGTGCCAACCCAATTTTCTCTCCTGTGCAGAATTTGGGAAATAAATCAAGAGAGTCTCTCCATGGCTAGTGTTCTCTCTAGTAGACTTCCATTACTGTGTACAGTCCACAGCTGTATTTCACTCTTGCAGGTAATAAACGAATGCCTAGAAATGCACATCTATCCCTAGCTAGTGTTCACTTTTCTACAAGACCCAGAATGACTGTGTGCCTAGACACGCGCAACCATCTCCAGCTAGTGTTCACTCTTCCAATATGCCCTTAAAAGGCCTTTTTCTTGTTACAATACTTGCAGCATTTTACATATTGTGTGGTTTAAAACCTGCCCACCTGGCGGGGCGTGTTATATTTTTTCGTGTGGCCGTCGTAAACCCTGGCAGACTTGGTGAAGGGCAGCATTATGGGGAGTTTAAGCAGGGAAGATGAATGTGCGGCTGTTGTCATAACTTCTGTTTCCTGCTCCATTTGTCACAAGCTGGCCCAGCAGATACAGTTGTGATTAAATTGCCTGCGCTACAATCTACTAGCAGTCTGTGCACTGAGGGAATGGATATATTATTGAGATTTATTCTCACAAGAGCACCTTACTCTTTTTTTGCACCAGAAATGCTGCATGTAGGGAATAGGTTTTACGAGGCGCACAAAAGTGGATCAATGGCAAGTGAATATTAATTGTTTGTAATTAAGATAGGAGGCGCTCGCTTGACCAATTCATTCAGTTTGATTTAATATTGTACTTTAAACTCACTCCTTAGCCTGAATATTAATTGCCTTCTAGCTAGGATATTATTTTCTTCCTCTCATTAAAGCAAAGCAGAAGCATAGTTTGACCCATCCTTAACTGAAATTGTAAACTGCGCGTTGTCGTTTTGCCAGGTTTCTTCCTGGACGCTTCAAGGTCGACTTGCGCAACCCGCCCAGTGACACTCTACTTCAGAGAGGGAGAGAAGGCAGCCGTTAGCTTGCCAGTAATAAGTTTCATTAATCCACATGCATTCTTGGAGGGTCATGGGCCACTGGCTGCCCAGTCATGTGTACATCCCCAGTCTGAGATCAGCAGGCTGTCTAAGTAAACATAGCGGGGCGGGGGGCCTGCTAAAGCAAACTGAGGGGCCTGGGGTGGGATCTTGAGGAGGGTCCCTTCTGCAGTGAACACTCTGGGTGTCTGCACTGTGTGTGGAAAACGCCGTGGATCGTGAAGTGTGTACTTAACCACAGTACGCACTTCATGGACTTTGTGTCTCCTGTTGAGAGGCTTTTGGTTAATTTTTGATTCATTTTGCAGATGACCGTTTGGAGCTCTCCTGTTCTCTACTAATGTATTGCTGGTGACAGTTACCATATCTCATTATTGGCAAAAATCTTAAAATTAAAAATGGAGGAGCCAAGATGTCAATGTAGTGTATAGGATGGCAATTTTGTCAGGATGCGTGGGATTTGGTGAAAGAAAGTAGCTCTGTGCGCTGAAAAGCGATGCATGCGTAATAGCGGTGGGTCAGGTGATTGCTCTGAACCACGGTCCTCGCCGTCTGGATGGCGCGCCAGCGTGTGCGATCAGCTCATTGACCCGAAAACCTGGGTACCTTGCCAAAAGCCCTGACAACACACTTTTTCTGGATTCCCAAGCCAATCAGTTCTGTCGAGCTCCCTTTAAAATCCTGCAGCCAGCTGATAGGCATCAGTTTGCATTATCCAGGTCATGGCACTGTTGTAATGGAGGCGCGTCATGCTGTATTTTTCAATCCGCATTCCCATCTTCCACACTACACAACAAGAGATGTGTATCTCACTGTGATAAAGACCTGAGTGAGTAGCATGGACGACTAATTGCTCTTAGAGAATGGTATGTTTTATAGTGGAGTCTCAAATCATCAGTCCTTCTTTACAGCTATGCTATACCTGTGTGTTTTGCTGTTGCGAATCTCTCTTTGTTCGGGTTCATATTCATGTACTGACAGTTAATACACTTAAGACCTTGAAGTTTTCATTGCTACCGAATATGCAAAATTTTCATATGCTGAATGAGCCAATGCATTGATTCAAGGCTTGGCCTTCACAAATAAGTGAATTCCCTGAATATTTCACAGTTTAGCACATTTTATAATGCTGTGTGTTTATTTTTTTGAATGGGAAAATTAGGTTTTTTGAATGGTTGCTGAATTGGACCAATTGTTTCGCCGGGGAAAAAATCGTTTCATTTTGTCACAGTCAAGGGCAACTTTTCATTGAATCCAAGCCGTGATTGAATTCAAGCCGTGGTTTCTTTTAACATTTTATATGTGAAATGTTCATACATGTTTAAAGCACACACAGATGAATTTAGTTAATTGTGCTTGTTTTAAATTCCATGACCTCTGCTCCTGAACAAATTTACTGATGTAGCTGTATTCAAATAACTACTGCCCTTTGCCTTTCTCTGGTTTGCCTCCATCTGTTAAATGAGTTTGTGCTTGCGGCGACAGACACGTGTGGAGAGGTTACATTACAGTGGAATAAACAGTCCTGTTTCTGGCCTGTTTCGTGGTTCATGAGGAGGAGAAACGGAATGGGGGAGGATGACTTTTAGCTTGCACAAGAGTCATTCGGCATGTGTGTGATGAATCATGTCAACAGCAACACTTTTGGGTGTGCATGCTTTTCCTAGCTTTATCCTCAACTCAGCCTTTTGTACGCATCCAAAGGCCTCAGACTTGGTTTTATTGTCTCACTGAAAGAGTGTATGAGAGACAAAGTCGGTTTTGTACTCAGTGACAGAGAATATGAGAGAATTCAAATATGCAGACCGTCTATACTTCATAACTTCAGCTCCAAATGGGTCACTCTTTAAAAAGTCATCCTTCCTATTAATTATGTTTACTTTTGCCAGAAAATGTGTGGGCTTTCTTAGTAATGTTGTCTTTTTATTATTATTTCTTTCTTCTTGCTCTTTTTCTAATAGCTTCATTGTCACCATGACTTCCCAGATAACAGAAAATAGCAGGCAACAATACAAATATAGACAATAATAACATAGCCCACACGCAAATATTAGTACAAAGATTGGGATGAAAGATGATTTGATCAGTGACATGGATAACAGTGAACTGTGTTCTGTCCCCAACATTACCGGGTCTACATCTTAATTAGATAGGGACGTGGGTGTAAGACTGTAATGAGGTCTTTACTCATTGCATCCATTCTAAAAAGAGCTATTTATTTTCAATAGAAGTGAAGTGTGATCTTACTTAAACCCACTGGATAAAAAGAGGCTAGTAGGATTTTAGTGTTGACACCCACAAAAGTTCCACTTTCAGTGTTTTCTTTAGATGAGGTTGAAAACAAATAGTATAGCCAGCATTGCCAACAGTTCTAGCCAAGGACATGTGTACCTGATTAAAGAAGGTAGTCACTGTCTTTATTGAAACAAGCATGGATGTTTTAAAGCCAAGTATAAGACAACTTGTTTTATTGCATCCCTACATACTCCTCTTGGTTGTAAGATTGTGGGTGGAAGTACATCCAAGCTTTAAAAAAGGGAACCACTTTGGAAACTGGCTATATGTGACTAGCCATATGCAAATCAGTTACATTTTAAGCAAGACATAGTTTCCATGATTGTTGCTCATGCACACACTGAATTCCATATAAACTCTTTTAGACTGCAGCCAGCAGTCATGCACAGTGTACATAGTAAACATCCAGACTGGGGTAATTAGACTCCTTCGTTCTTCAGTCCTTCCTCTTGCATTTGTTAAGCTGAAGTGGAATCAAAGCTGCTGAGAAGAATGAACTTATACAACAAACATAAGCAGGCCAGTGTGTGGTAACTTAGGTTAAGACAACAGGAAACCCACAGAAGAAGAGTTCTGTAGATGGAGGGGAAGAGAGTGTTGGGGCCAACGTAAGAACTTTTTGAAACAGGGAAACGCCTTTGTCCACGCCATTGATGACGCAATCAATGCCGCCTCCCACTGTAATTTAATGGAAATTTAGCCAATACAGTAACAGCCGGAAATACGCAACTGCTGGACCTCACAAAAGCCTCAGGCGCGAATTTCACGGCCTCTTTCTAATCTACGGCTATCCCATGCTGTTCGTTCCAAAAGAGACTCCCATCTAATTAATTTTAAGAACACTCCCTTTGTGTCTGAACCCTTGATCACGGTTCTATTCATTGGGCCTGCTAGTTCTGAAATTATACACATCCGAATACTTGCAAGGACCCGATATTTTATCGGAGATCGCACATACATTGTGCGGTTTTAATCAACTTTGGAGCTAGAAGATGACCGGCTTCTCTTCCTCCTCCAACCACGCGTGAGACGACGACGCCTTCCCCTGGTTAGGCCAGAGACGGATTTCCCTGGTCCCGCCAGAGACGCCCTTCCCCCGGGACAACGGTACCTGGGCAGCGTTAATTCCCTGGAGCATCACAGATTCTCCAAGCAAGAAACTTTGCCTGCTGACGACGGTCAGCTGTTTGAGACTGGTCGAATATCATCAGATATTCGCCCCCAAGTAAGGCTGCGCATCTGGGCATTAGTTTTGTTAATGTTATACACATTGTATCGTTAGATTAACTTTATGTAACTTTGTTAAATTGTTTTTCTCGTTTACAACTTCCACATGATCATCCAATTACATTGTTCTCTCTCTCTCTCTCTCTCTCTCTCTCTCTCCTCCGTACAAATAACCCTCCGGGCTTATAGTCAGTGGATTGTAAGTTTATAAATTAATTTAATCAAGCACCGCAAACTCGCGGAAACGCTTCCCAAAGCGCAAGTACTCTTGTTGCGCTGATTTCATTAATTTGTCTCCTGACCACCCAAATTTTAGCTAGGTGTACGCGCCATTACGCGCTAGAACCATAGGTCCACCATTATAAGGCCCTACCTACATTCTCCACCAATTCCTTCCCCCATCCTCTTCGCCCGCTACGTGTACCCACGTGCACGCGCTCTTTCCCTCTTCCTTTGTCTCCTTCCCTCGCTTTCTTGACGCGGGCATACGTGTACGCGCATTCCTTTGTCCTCCATCTTTCTTCCCACTTCAATGCGTTACTTTTCCGTCACGCCCTTCTTATTTAGCTGTGTTTATATGTTTTTTGTGTTCAATAAATACCCCTTTATTGTAACCGGTTGTCCGTCAATGTTTTTCAAACACTAAATCAAGCCAACTAGCTATTTAAGAACTACTTATAAGGCTACTTATAAAATTCGAACTCATATTAGTGGTTGTTGAATTCATAGTATTAATTCAACGGTATGACTGTTGAATGATTTATTAAATCATTACCATTGAGTTCGTTATTAATAACGTAGCTAAATTTAATAATTAAATGAGACTGATTACTAAATACGATATTACCCTTCGGAACCTACAAGAGCTTTGCCTCTTTGAAAGTATGGACGGAAACAGGGGCTAGAGCTTGTCAGGGAATTAATTCCTAATTCACCATTGGGCCAAATGTGTGTGTTTCTGTGTGTGTCTGTGTGCGTGTGCCTGCGTGTGTATGTCTGTCTCAATGGGAGTGGCCTAACAGGCCTCATGCTGACATCCTGCTATCAGATCCCAAACTTTACAACAGACCTAGCTTTTTACTTTTTGGGTAGACTTGGAAGTTAACATCTAAGTCCTGCACCCTGGTCTGGCATTATACTTTTCCATTATTTTTGGAATGTTGGCTGCTGGGGTTTGGTATTTTCTTTCATCCATTTCCTTTGTGACTGTTATGTGTCTGTGTCTGTGACCTTCATTATTTTTGAGGTAGATGTACCATGTCTTTAGATTAGACATGCATAATACATTTCTTAATTTTAACCCGATGTACATTTTGATAAAGGTTGATCCAACAGAATTTGCCGATTTAATTGATGACATATCTGATAATTACCAAATTAAATCAAATAAATATTTTTTAAATGTTGGTTAAGTGAGGTATTTTAACTGTTGACACACTTCTGATCAGTGTTCGGTGCTGGACATTTAAACGAGGGTGTTGACTGTTAAAACGGCTGGATTCAGTAATTTCTGTTTTAAACGCATTTGACATAATCCTCGCTTCCCCAACAAGCTCTTCTCTCATTGTCAAAATAATTTGATGGTATCTCACATACAGTGAGTAACCCCTTTGGTTTTCCTCAGAAGTAAGCAACAATTTGACTGCTGTTTGCTTCTGGTGGTCTAATTGCTTTTGCTTACAGGAGAGGGGAGAGCAATGGCGGTAGGCTGTGAAAGAGGTTTAGTGGAGAGGATAATAGAGTCCAAACGCAGCATGCCTGCTCGTTCTCTAACACAGTGAACAAATCCCTCTTACCTTGGTCTGCTGCTTTAGCCCTGTTCATCTCTGCATCGTACAGCCCTGAATTTTACAGAGGTGTTTCTGAGGAGCCACCATAGTTTTGTAGGAAGAGGAAAATTTGAGCACATTTTAGCACATTTAGCACAAGTATTTGCACGTTTTCAGGATGTGACTGGAAGACACTGGGATGATGTGCTTCAGAAGTTTGTTGCTGTTATTTGCCTCATGCCTGCAGCAACACTTAGCACTTTCAAGTTTCACTTGTGTCTTTGTCTAACACTGTCTTGTTGCAGGTGTATCTTTATCTTGCACTTGTGTCTTCATCTTGATGTTCTTGCTGCTCTTTATCATATTTCTTGTAATCATGACTCACTTCTGGTTTATGACTTGCCAGAACTTTACCGACTTAGTATGCTGTAAGCTTACCTTGTGAGCTAGACTTCATGTTCTTGGCTATGGATAACTAGTACTTTATGAGAATTGGACCTTATCCAACTTGTGTTTTGTAGTGTTTTATTGTATTTTGCTTTGGGCCAAAGTGGCTGCCTCTGGTTTGCATACAACCCATTAAAAACAGGGTAAAACAAAAGCTAAATTTGTTGGATGAAATGGACATGGCTCGCTTTCACTTTTAAAACCACAGGATGTGTAGGGGAAAATTAACAGAACGAAAGATCTCCCTCCTAAAAGCATGATAACCAATCACAAGTCAAAATCAGACTCCAAATGTCGTGTCTATGAAACGACAGATGCTTTCAATTCAAGTATGGTGGGCAAGCAAGATACATTTCAGACGACACACACGTCGGGTTCCTCACAAATAGAACTCACCAGGGGCTCTCCTGTTTTACCGAGGCTATGAGGGCGGTATGGCTGGGTTGCCTGTATCATTTTGGATCCATTGTAACAGTTAGCTCTCTCTCTCCATTCATTATCAAAAGTATGAGCGGACAAATCTACATTTTTTTAAAGCAGCTTGATACAATATTCACAAGCTTACTATAATTGTGGTAATTCACTATAAATACTGTAACTGTAGGCAGAACTATTGGAACATGCGTAGGTGTTGTGTCAGTAACTGGCTCTAAAGTTTAATTTCATTTCTGAATGTTCACCATGGATCAACAGCCATCTGTATCAGATATGAATCTAATGCCATAAATTGGATACCTGATGTCTTATATCAGGAAACGAGATGTTACCCTTTCAAAGTGTTAGTTACAGCCATATCGCTGACTGTCCTGTAAATTTTCTGTGCGGACTTATGCTTCAGTAGAAGCTGCAGCCTTGGTAAGCATGTGTGCACCAGCTTTTGCGCATATAACCCAGCTCACATGTCTTTCATGTGCGCTCTATAAGTAGCAGGGTATGCTGGCTGCCCGGCTTGGTAACACCACAAACAAGCAAGTAGGCTTACTGACGCTGTTCACATCACTGTCAGCCGTGTTTCTGATTTTCAATGCTGCACACTTCAGGCTCCCAAAGTACCCACCACAGAAAAACAATTGAATATGAAAGAGGTTTCTTTGAGAGAGGGGGAGAGACAGACAAAATGAGAAAAAGAGTTTGCCTGAGATGAAAAGGAGGAGCAACAGAAAAAAGTAAACAGTAAAGAGAGGAATTACCTGATAAGTAACTAGAGATTTATGGGGGGTGTTGTTAGGAAAAGAACACCTATGAGGGTAAGTAACTGAAGTGACAATTCTTCAAGAAATAGGCCAGTGGATGGAGAGGGAGGATGAGTCCAGAATCACCCATCTCAAAAAACCCCTTCCTGGTGTTGGTGTAGTAAGTGGCAGAGCAGAGAGATCGAGAGGGCAGCAGTTGAATGTGAACGGTCAGAGCAAAGAAATCCAGAACTTTCTCGCAGTGTACATTGTGATAACCTGGAAAGAAAACAAAAGTGGTGAGGGTGAAATTGAAATAAGTATGCAAATGTATAAATCCAGGGTAAGGTTTCTGACTGGAATTTCCATATATTAGTCATGGTATGAATAACATGAGAAAAATAACTAAGAAATATAGGCTTCATTATTTCAATTTTTCTTTTTTTAATCTGGTGAATTATTCATTAAGAGACTGCTGCCTAAAACTACTGTTAAGCATTGGACATATAAAAGGCCTATGATTGATTTTCTGCAGTGTTGTATGAAGTTGTCTCTCTGGGGTTTAAAGACTGATGCACTGTTGTTTCTAATTAAAACTTCAAACAAATGAACTTCACCTCATTGTGCTTATTTTTCAAGTTAGGCTATCCCTGGTTGACCTGGAAGGTATTCTTCCATATTATATAACCCAAGCTTCAGAACTTAAATAAGTGTATAATGTGGGACCGCTGTCTTTAGTTAAATTGAATTCTTTTAATTATTATTATGCTTGCTGCGTCAACATTTCTGTGAAGCACTACATTGCCTCTGGCCAAACAGTATACAGCCATTACAGTAATTAATAATTTAATATTTAATCTTTGTTTTTACATAATATTTATGACTCCATTAAAAGCTCTAATCCACCCCACAGAAGTCTTAGTATAGAGTCTTCCCAGGAAATTATAATAATGAATAAAAGATTTGATGTGAAAGTGCTGAAGTGGTCTTTTCTCATCTGATCCTCATTCAAAACATCAACATAATCTTAGGGGACAGGATGTGTATAATGAAAGAGCACTGTGACTTGGGAGGACTCCAGAGTCATTGGCCTGCTTTAGGTCCAAGGTCAGCTTGAGGTTAGCCCAGTGGTTACTATGCCTAGAAGGATGGATGTGATAGATGAATGAGAAATTAGCATATTGTGTGATAGATTAATGAGAAATTTATATATTTTGTATTATCACTGATTCCAGTTGACACGTTTGCACTGTGTGTGATGTACGATGCATAGCAAGTTCATAATTTACTTACAAGCAGTGCATTGAGCTTATAAATCAAGTGGTTTACAACTGTCTATGTTCAGTAGCCATAGAAATGCCAGACAAATCTCCTAAAGCAACAATAAAACAGACTTTATTTTAAATTTCACATGTTAATATGGTTGATCTTCCGTTTATTAATATCTTATTAGGCCTGCAATTCAATAAAAATTGAATTGGGTTACATTAATCCTTTTTAGGGGTAGATTCTTTTCTGGAACTTTATGGTGAATCATTCTTCTCGAGAACGTGGGACAGAACATAATAGTCTACATCAGGGGTCACAACCCTGTTTCTGCAGATCTACTGTCCTGTTGGTTTTCACTCCCACCTCAGCAAAGCACACTTCATTCAACATCTAAAGATCCTGTTGACCTGCTAATTGGTAGAATCAGGTGTATGAAATTTGGGTTGCAATGAAAACCTACAGTGGCGGCACGGATGGTGCAGTGGGTAGCAGGTCCTGGGTTCGAATCCCTGTCAGCCGGGGCCTCTCTGTGTGGAGTTTGCATGTTCTACCCATGTCGGCGTGGGTTTCCTCCAGGTACTCCGGTTTTCTCCCACAGTCCAAAGACATGCAGGTTAGGCTGATTGGAGAGTCTAGGTATGAGTGTGTGAGTGAATGGTGTGTGTGCCCTGCGATGGACTGGCGACCTGTCCTGTATTAGCTAGTTTTATTTTAACCTCACACATGGACACTTCCATCACACATGCACACAGCATTTTTATTCAAGCACTGTCTGAGAAGTGTGTTCTAATAAGCATAATATAGTCTACATTTTATTCACCATATGCTGTTTGTCCACCCTTGACAGCTTAGTGTCAAAATCATTGTCCGAATGTAGTGTTAATTATGAACCGAGAAAAGGTTTGCATCCTTGTGCTTTGAATAAAATGTGTGCAAAGACGATAAGAAAGCCTTCAGGTTTCAGCCTCATTTGCACCCCTGACTGCACTCACAACCTGACTGCACTCACAAATACAAAGGCAGTATTTTTGCTAGGCCTATATTTGCTAGGCCTATATTTGTGGGAATACTCAATTCACCTATTAACCTTCCTTTGCCCTGTCATATTTGGATATTATTATATTTCTTTATATATTAAATAGACAATAATCAGTACTCAATGAATATTGCTGCATTTCCATATATGCTGTATTGCTTGCATTATGGTTTGCTTAGGTGTTAGCACACCCTGATACCTACTCTTAGTTACGGATGCAGTTCATTCAGACTGAATTAATTAGTTGGGCGGAGGCCATGTCACATTATAGGAATTATAATGGTCCATAAATAGCAGACAGAATGAACAGGGGCGCCCTGCGGAAAGTGGGGAGCAAATCATGGGATGAGTCATTATTTAATCGGCTCAATCTGCTGCTGGACTTTTGGTTTTATCCAGCTGCATTGTGGAAAACAGTATTCGTGTTCAGCTTGGTGTAAAGAACTGTGAGGAACTGCTCAAACATTTGTTTGGGGTTACTGTACTTTCTATGACTGAGGCTGGTGACACTTTCTATGACTGAGGCTGGTGACAAAGTTACACGATATTGTTTGATATACTGTAACTTTAGACGTGCTATCAGAAAAGTGCTGCATTCGAGTCAATGTGAATGCTGTAACACTATTTTCTGTGTGTAGAACACTGTATTTTTGACATGGGCTATATTACTGTACTTGTTGCTATTTCTTTGTTGTTTGTTTTTCATGGGAGCGCTCGTGTTTTGTCTAAAGAGTGACGTGCGCAATTATGCAACATTTGTTTTTCTTGTTATGAAACAAACTTCTGTAAAGTTTTTCCGTGTAGTCCAGAGCGAAGGATTACTGTGGATGGCATCTCTGAGAGGCGGATAGAAATAGACTTGTTTTGAAACTCCACTTGCCAAAGTTCAGAACAGCTATTATGGCTGGACATGCCACTACTATGGTGTGTTGTTCCTTCATTTTGAGAGGAGGGCCTTCATTTTGAGGTACCTCAGGCCCACTCTTTCACACATTCTGTCACTCACACTTCTCAATGCCTTTTCAGCAGTGCATCACTTCACAAAGCAGGAACAAACAAGTAAACAAACGGGAACATTCCTGAGGTGTCTGCCTTTGATTTAGCTGGGGGGTCCACAGTCTACGGTAGATTCTTTTGAGTGTAAGATATCGTTGATTCTGTTGGCTGCACTCTTTCTACATTATATACGAGGTTTCCTTTTGGTTTTTGGAGTTCTCCTGTACTCTGCGGCCTGGCTCTCCTCTTGCACCAGCACTGATAGTCAAGCCTGGCAAACCTGTAGCGCAAAGAGGGGAAGGTGCTGGCTCACAGTACCTTGACAGAGGAGAAATCCCCTTGCTCTCCCCATCATACTAACCTTTATGCAAGGCTGTGACTGTCCAGATCAATTCCAAGCTTTGGAATATTGACTCCCTGGTGTGAGAGTTCTGTGCCTCTGTAACAAGCCAAGTGTCACAACACAATAGACACAACCAATTAGCTTTCCCCACAGCTGTACAATTTTTTCATTTGCTTTGCTCTATTGACGTTGGTTAATTGAGTAGCTGTGCTTCGCCACGGTGTTGTGCCATGGATTTCAGTAGTCAAGGCGATGTCTCTATTTCCGACCACAAATTCCTGAGACATCTGAGGCTGACCAATCGGAACTCTCATCTCCTACGACAGCAAGTATCTGGAAGGATCTGTATTTGCCTTGGGAGACTTCAAGGCTGTGGACTGTGCTTTCTTGAGGTTATTGACTCGGCTTAGCGAAATCTTGAGTAACATTCCATTCTATTTGAAGTTACCAAAACAAGCCTTATTCTGGATGTGGCTCGCTCTAAGGGAGGGGAGGGGGTGGGGGGATTTGGATGATTCCAAGTCAGGGCCCTCATAAAAATGCTGTGGTTAAATTAACTGCAGGGATGGTGTGGCCTGGGGTGGTGGGGCCCAGTTTAAGATCTTTTATGGGGCCCAAAATGGCAGCACCCCTGCTCCTTCTGATAAAGGTTAATCGGTCATGTAAACAAACCAAACAAGTAATGGTAAGTGGGTCTTATGTTATGTGATTTTTTTCAACATAATGGAGAGAATTAAGAAAGTTTCTTCCAGAACTGGGACACTGTTCTCTGATAATGAATGAGGATCGCTGCTCCCCATTTTATACTCAAGTCACAAAAACTTTTAGGCCACCAAGGATCTGGACTCATTCTTTTTTTTGTGAGCAGTTAAAATACATTTCCGGAACAACATATGCATATGATGGTCTTCATATGTACTTTTTAGCCCTGAAAGTGTTAAAGGATACAGGGAAAAACATTTTCTTTGTACAAGTTAAAATTAGCTCTTGGCTCTGTAATCGTGAACTGCCTTTTATACAATTATTTTAAACAACTAGACCAGGTGGCTTTCACCACAATCAACAATGGGTTAATTCATGTGACAGTTGTCAGATTTAATCTCCCAACTTTGTTGGCACTAATATTATGTCTATTTAGAACACATTTCTGAACATTGTGAAAGGGTCAAGGTGTTATTGTTATTGTACACTTGTTATTGTAACTTCTCCTTTCCAAGAACAACATACTGTAGGGCTACATCTTAGGTGAAACACTTACGCAAATGGCTTTAAGGAAAATAAATTTGATGCCATGAGATGGTTCAATTTACAGCATCACATGATCTAAGTATAATGTTTATGGCCAGATTGATGGAGATTTTGTATACAGGGTAATGTATTGCCAGAGCTTATACAGGGTAATGTATTGCCAGAGCTATGTGAACTGAAAGTATGTTTCTTTGAAAGACGCTAAATTCTCTCTCTCTTATAAAACTTAGCAATGTAAGAAAAATGACAAAAGGAAAATCATTAGCAATAACAGTTTCTTGACCATTGACCTCTTTCCTGTGCTTCGGTTGGGTGGAGAACTGGGTTAATTGTTGAGTGGATGTACAAATTAGCATTGTCTTTCCTGTTTCCCACATGAGTTCCTGTACAGATATATTTTTGGCATGACCCTTGTGCCTGTGCCTCCTGCTGTCTCGCTCTTGTTCACTCTCTTTCCCTCTCCTTCTCTCTCTCTCTCTCTCTCTCTCTCTCTCACTCTCTTCCTCCCTCCTTCCACAGCCCAAGGCAAAACCATTAAATTGACTTCAGCCTTGATTGAATCAATAAACATTGATGGCACGGAGATTATAGAGACAGTCTCCATCTCATCAGAGTGCCTGTTCATTGTCATGATTAGCAGAAGGAGCCTTGCGGGGGATGTTGAATTATGAAAATTAACTATCCAAAACCATTTCTGAGGAATAATCTCTGCTATTCAGATTGGTGAATTGAAATGAGAGTACAGGTTTTATTAAAGCTTTAATTTTAACTGTTGATGCGTTGCAGAATCAGTGGAACAGATAAATAGCATTTATTGAGTGTGAACTGAAAATGCTCTACACTACTTTCCTAGAAAGCCTTTACAACCAATTTGCTTTTGTCTTCAGATTTCAGCTAATTTTGACTATATGACTGACTTGCATGCTTCAAAAGACGTAAAAAATAATTGCTCTCTACGGTAAAACAAATGATAAATTCACTGTCACTAATTGCATATGTTAGCTCCTCCCACTTTTAGATGTTTGAGCCTCAGTCTTAAGCCTTTTATCACTATTGGAATGCAAGATCATAATAATCATGATTTCGCTGTCGGAGGTTTTAGGCTTTAGCCATTTCTACAGACCTTCCTGGCTTTAGTGTCAGTTTGGGCCTAGATTACGTTCAGTTGTAAGTTTATTATGAGCCATCATGGCTCTCATCAGGCCAAAAGCCTGGAATGGTGTTGGGGCTTCCTGGGCCCCAGCTGGAGGTAAATGACACTACGTGGGCACTCAGTGACCCTGCTGCTATCTCCACTTCTCCTGGCAGTAAGATGGCGAGGAAGCAATATCAAGAGCCATGAGTTATGGTGACTCATTTTTCGACTCATTTTGTAATAAGCAAAGACACTTGATGAGGAGACCATGTGCCGCGTTTAGAGACAGAATGAGTTTCTGTGGCTTGGTGTGTGGTGCCAGGCAGACAGTTTAATGGCAATGCAGTATATCCAAGTGTACTTTTTGAAATACAGCAGATTGAAAAACACACTTTGTGTCGTGCTACTTTCATTTCTCAAGCCCAGGAAGGACTGAGTGGAATTCAGGTATTGCGTGCCAAAAGATGTACTAACCAAGCCGGCTGGAGAAGGTATGAGAATCCTAATTTGTGTTGGCATAGAAGACTAGAGTATATTCACTGAGATGGAATGCTCTCTGTTTATCAGTGAAGCTCTGCTGATCGGTATGGCTGGTCACAGAGGAATGGCAGTCTCTGATAATATAATCCTTTCACTCCCCAATACCTGAAAAATCTCACATTCTCCCTGTGAAGCGGGAAAAGGAATGCAATACCATACCTTACTGCCTTAAAACAGGCTGCCTTATCAGACCCTCCACATTGCGATTCGGGAGTGCGTTGGTAGAAAAAGTCAATCTGATGTGATGCCGTTTAATCAGGATTTTTGGAACTTGGGCATAGCGAGAGGGAATCAATTGCAGGGAAAAGAAAATGGATTAACTCCATGCCACCACCTGAACTTTAACTTAACATCTGTCAGAATGATTTTATCAGTTTCTCTCTGAAATATGTGCCCATGCAATGGAGTGGACATCTGTGTCGGCATCACAAGCAATTTAATCTGGTGATAACTGTGTAGCGTAAAAAAAAAAGAGCGAACCTTGCTAAAAGTTTAGCATAATTAAAAAAAGACACTTGAAAGCATTCAATATTGCACAGGATTCATTTTGAGCCTCAACACCTACAGTAAACCCTTGGGCGGTGCTGGAATGCAATGAGCCAGCTCTAATGCTTGGCTGACAAGTTAAAGACGATGAAGACCTTTGCATAAGCTGAGTACGTAGTTTTTTAAAAGCTGCTTGTTGTCGATGATGCCCAAGTGGAGTCTGTTCTGGCCAGTCTGCCTCATGCATCATAGGGAACAGCTGACTTCTGCCTGCTCTTAACGGCCCAAGTGCTGTAGCTGTCAAAAGGTAATGGATTACATTTTAAACACTACCCCAATATACACTGGGTGGTTTCATCAGTTGAAGTTGGTAACACATTAAATCTGTCAAATATTTTTGTAACACTTCAATGTTAACCACCTGGCTTGCTTTTTCCGTATCTGTTATTTCGAAATGCAGTTTCCGTTGCTGACACATTGCAATATCTTTTCAATCACGTATATCTGCTTGTCAATATCTGCTTGTCACACATTCTGCTATCTGTTTGCTACACATGTTGCTCTGTTGTAACACAGAGAAACGTCATTCTGCACATTGGAAGGATGGCCGGAAGAGCACATCCGCAAAGGCAGCGTTTTCACAGGATGTGACCAACAAATATCTCTTTCATCAGAATCTTAACCATAGTTCACTTGCGGGTGACTCAGCCAACGTTCTGAGATTGAACAGACGGATTGCAAAAGCAAGATTGCACTTCCTCAAAAGCCATACTTTAAAATCAGCCGGCATAGTCTATGTGCATTATTTTCAGGGTGAGTATGTTAGGTACTGTGTCAACTCAGTTCATCCTAATATACTTTAGCCACCTTTCTTTTTCAATGCATGATATGTTATTTCACTTGAGAATAGTCTGTATCTTGTAGAATCCTTGTGAGGATGGTTTTAGGCTCTGTATACCAGTTAAGCATGAGCTGACCCATTGGTTAGAAAAGCAAGCATATGAAAGCTGCAACGATGCATTGTCCTCTTGGTGATATGCGCTACTACTGAGTGGACCATCTTCAGTAAGACACAAAGAGTCTGACAGCTGAAAAATCTCACGGAATGTTCCTTCTGTTTACAGGGAGACCAAGGGTTTTAGGTTCGACTTTTGGACAAGCTTCCCCCTGCCTCCTGCCAGAAGACCCGGAATGGACGAGGGTCTTGGCCCGCTTCCATGTGCCTACCATCCCTCCGACGCTGTGGCTTCGCACCAGTGCTGACTGACTCCCACATCCGCCCCTGGGAATATGACTCAAACGGACTACAAGTTCAGCCTGCTCAGGGAGAGGCCGCTCCTGCTGCAGGTGGAGGACAGTCCCATGAACCTGTTCGCCCTGCTGGAGGTGAAGAGGGAGCCCCAGCGGAGATGGAGTGCCCTGGCCTGCTTCCGGAAGGCCAGACTATACGGCTTCTTCTTCGGGCTGATGGTCATGTTTCTGATCATGGCTTCCTACATCCTGACCGGGGACAAGAAGAGACTCCTGCTGACTCCGTCTCCTTACCACTTCTCTGCGTTAGTCAACCCGGGTCCCTTTCCCTTCAACCTCTCCTCAGCCAGGGACTACGCCAACATCAAAATGGTGGTGAAATCCATCGCGTCTAAAGTGGTGTTCAGCTCAAGGCCGATTCCTGACAGGAGGGACCTGGTCCATAATGAACCGCATGTGAGTACCAGGTTCTGGATGTCTGGAATTTTCAATATTCACATTTTCATTATTCATTTCTTAGTTCTCACAATTGTATGTCTCATTATTACTAGGGTTGTTTTCGCTAGGATGGTTTCATTGCTACTTTCATTTGGCTAAGTACGCTGTTTATTGTTGCTCCTACAGAAGTGTATATTATTCTTTAGCGTTATGTTTCCTAAAACGGTTGTATACCTATAATCCTTTGTCGTCAGATTAATCTACAAGGCCATAGTCATTATTTGTTGTATTCCTATCACTTGAAACTGTACTTCACTATGGATGAGAGCGTTTGCCAAATGCCTATAATGTAATGTAACAGGCTACTTAGAGTATTGACAAAGTTTTTTTTTTTGATATGACAGAGCATGCACAATTTATATTGATCTCCTTTTCAACTTTAATTGAACTTCCCGATCAACTGTGTGACTGGTTTTCATTATTGTATCAGTCATTTTCTTTGGAAACGGATACACACTGAAATTATAGCATGCTGATTGTTGTCTTGTCCAAACATGGATTAATTTACATGCTGACAAGTAATGTGAAATATTGTTCCAAAATGAACAAAACATATTGTGAAGAATGTACTTGCACAAACAGTGCATTCCTTGCTTTATTGTTTATTTAATCGGCTAACAAAACAGAGCACGTTTCCAGGGAAGAGCTTTGCTGTAGAGAATACCACTTACCATGCTGAATATTCTAGACAATGTCTGATCTGACCTCTGTCCCTTGTAGTCCCATGATCTGTTTAAACTAGGTTAAATTCTAGTCAAATTCTTATGTGAATAAAATCGTATGCAGTGTGATACAAGTTGGCATTCTTAATTAGTTATTGAGCAGGATATAAATAATTAATTTGTGGGCATAATTGATATTGCTCTACATCGTAAATGTATGAATAATAGCCTATTTACCCAAGGGCTGACATGATGCCACAGAGCAATCCTGTGTAGACTTATTGACTGAAAGTGAATGCTGCACTAAATTTATATTAGGAAACATTTCTTCTCTGTGTCGCTAACAAATGTTACATCCTGAGCTATGCTATGAATGAAACTGATTGCCACTTCATGGCTTCTGTGTGCTACCTCTGCAGATGTTTTCCGTTATCCCCCGTAAATTCCTCCCTGATGCCAAGAACCCGTGTTGGTACGAGGAACACTCTGGGAATATCACCGGCGACCCTTACGGCGCGAACCTGTACGCCCGCTACTCCAAGCGTTTCCGAACCGCGTTCGACAACCTGAGGAACACTTTCAGGGAACATTTGTATCGCCGTGGGAACAAGTACTACCGCCTGCGGTGCCTGCCCTACTTTTACATCATAGGACAGCCAAAGTGTGGCACGACCGACCTTTACGACAGACTGAGATTACACCCCGATGTGAGGTTCACCACTTTCAAAGAGCCCCACTGGTGGACCCGGAAAAGGTTTGGTAAGTGAAGGCCTCTTTTTTAAGACTAATAGCTGAAGGATTTATAGTTTATCTTTTAACTGTCATGTCTGAGATAAACTCTTAATTATTATTAGTTATTGTTAGCTGTGAGAAGACTAGAAGAAGAAGTTTACTCTATATATGCGCAAAAGACGCATGGATGCAAGGTTTTCTGATTAAGTCTGCCTTGTACATATTATGGGGACATGGACCTCAATTATTCATGACTCAATATGTCAGTTGACCATATGTCTGAATTATGTGGTACAATACCGTCTGTCCATGCTTAAAAGGTACCCCAAATGAGCATATGCCTAGATCTGTTCATCTATCATAAAATTAACTTTTGTAAGCTAAATAAGTCATGCATAACGACATATTAAATACATTTCGTTGGACCACGTTGGTCTTCTCCTTTTTGTGTACAAAAATCGCTGGTGCGGTGTGAGTCTCAGGACATCCTGTAAGTTTCGTTCAAAGCATGTCGGCCTGAAATGATCTTTCTGAGCCAGGAGCCAATGTGAGCCACTTATTTTATCGACGGGACATTTGAGTGTGAAATGGCGTGCAAGGCGTATGGTTGTCTTAATAAAAAGCAAAATAACAAAGAGAAAAAGTACTTTTGTGGACAGTGGAAAAGGCATGACTTGCCAAAAAGTGGTTAGATAGGAACAGGTCACACCGTAAAAACATTCCCATTCGGCAGGAACTTTGTTGTTTGCGAGGATCAATTCAGGCCGACATGCTTTGAACGAAGGTCTCACACCGCACCAACGATATTCGTACACAAAAAAGAGAAGACAATTGATACAACCCATGATAAAGGTGCTGCCAGTCGGGACAAGACTGGTAACGATGATGTGTCAAAACTGACATAGGTTTGTCTGAGCCAGTTACTTCAATTCACCCTCCTGTTTTATGCCATCCTTGTGAGCAAGCGATTGTGCTGGAGGTCCCATAATGTCATCATCTGAATCGTTACTTTCTCCACCTGAGCATACTAAATGAGGATAATCCCTCTTCAGTGGTTTTCACAAATAACCAGTTTCTGAATAATTTTCACCAGTCATAATGATGCCGAGATTGAAAAAAACTGCTAATTCTCTGCATGATACTCCTGTGTTTACCTGGAATTAGCAGTTTCCTGTTTGAGCTGTCAAAACTTCGTTGTGCCATTTTGAACTTTGAGTATAAATACTTAAATAAATCGTTATGCGTGGACTTATTTAGCTCACAAGAATGGGAAAAGTTATTTTTATGATATATAACAGATCTAGGCATATGCTCGTCTTGGGTACAGGTACCCTTTAGAGGAGACAGAAAATGACTGAGAGGGCTGGAGAAATGTGACAGTGTATCTCCTGTACATGCTACCACTGTCAACATTGGAGCATAACGAACACTGTGCTTTTAAGAATACTTTTTTTATCGAGCCTTGGTCCTATTCAAACCTCCCTTATCCAGGTAAATCCAGAAATAGCTCAATAGTGCTGCACATTAATGGCTCGGGTGGAAATGCCTGAAAAGCTGCCTAGTGTCTGAACCTTTCCCCATAGGAGGAGCTCGCTGGTTTCACAAACAACTTTCAATACTAATGTACCGTCATTCTGAATTACGCTGTCAGTATGAGTTCCTGCCTGAATGTAATGATAGGTGCATATACTGTATGCCTGAATGCAGCCATGCACAGACAGGGGATGAGGGAACATTGGCTTGGACTCAAGCGTGTGTTACTGTACATGCCTATTGTAGCACGCATAATGTGTTCACTGCTACGTGCCATGTGATGGGGGCTGGGCTCGACTGTGAATACAGTGCCTCTCACTACCCACCCCCCTCTCTCTAGAGTTCTGTTTCTCTGTCTAATCAGATAAAGGCTTACCCACACGGGGTCCGCATTTCCCAGGCATGTAGGTTGGCATCATAAATCACACGTGCTTTCCCCGATTTCCTATTGCTTTCTGTCTGATGACCATGAAGCTGTGTTGTTGGGCAACTCTCTATTGATTACAGCAAATAAAGCCAAAGCCAAAATGACCTGTCAATTAGTGCTCTTCGATGCCTGCAGGTTCATGGAAAGAAAGAAAGAAACAAACCAAACCAAACAAACAAACAAAAGGGCAATTGCCACAGTACTTATGTGTACTGTTCTTGTGCATAATTATCAAGGGTGCATTCTGGATTCTGTTCAGTGCTTATTTTGAAGTAGCTACTCAATAACATATGGTCTTTGTCCATAACAATACAGTACATATTTCAGATACAGACACTTATTTCCACCTTGCTGTGTGGTGTTCGTTCATGAACCTTGGGTGACATGTATATTTCCACTGTGCCTTGTCTCATCAAAATTAATGGACATTAAAACTTAATCCATTGCTAGGCTGTAAGAAATGGTAGTGAAAGTACCCAGAAAACGTGTTACATGCAGTTCATTTACCCACTCACTACTGTGATTGGGTGATGTTACACAGCGCTGTTCTATTGTATGAAGCCAATTTTAGGACTGTTCCCTAAAACACCTCGCAGTGCTTGCCTTAAAGTTGAAGCAAGAATATAATTTAACCTTGAATTGTATCAGTATATAAGTCAATGAACCCCAGTGGAAAGTACTCTATAATGGTAGATGTATAAATGCTTTATTTGTCCAACATTCCATTGGTTTTCCATTAACACGTGTTATCTTAAAGCACATATTATAGGCATTTGCTTTTAAATGGGTGAGCTATAACCCGTAGATCATCAATTTGTTCATTTCTTTTCCAAGCTAGTGCTGGCAAACATTAATTCAGTTCACAGCATGTTGGAAATTAAACTGCTTTACTAGCACTGGAGAAAGAATGTCGTAGAACAAAGACTGTCTATGAGTAACAACAAGGAGGGCTTTATTGAGTGTTCATCATTAGCATTTCAGCTGAACTAGAGCAGTCAAATGTGGGCACCTCAATGTTGCTGTGCTATTTATCCTTGACAGGCTAACCCATAGCCCTCTTGTTGTTTAATAAGAAGAGCCCAGAGTCACTCTGAAGGGATATTCACAAATGCAGGCTGAAGGGGTTGACCAGTTGTAGTACAGTTGCTATTTTGATTTTGTTCTATTGCATTCATAATGCTTCACCAACAACAAACCATATCAGATGCGGCCGATCTTGAACTACTGTCATGATTAGATATTTTCGTTGTGACTCGAGTCATTATACTTTTGAGCTTCTGCGTGATATACGAGGGGCTTAAGCTGTAAATCATCAGGACTGACGTTTTAATTAGTTCGCATTACTCTGTCACAGAAATAGGCACCCTGGTCCCTTGCTGATTCTTATCAGAATCTCCATATCAACAAAGTGCATTAATATGGAGCATGGATTTGACTAGTATTTTCATTCAAAAAGAAAGAAAGAAAATGTTCAGCTCACATGGCATTTTTTTCAGAAGGGTAGTATGGAATACGTGGAGTGTATTATTGCGTGCACCTTACGGGATGTAGAACTGTGAGGAAACCAACAAACCCATCACTGATGCGTCAGAACTCTGTCGCAAATGACCATGTTACATATTTCTGTGGTTTGCACTCACATGACATTCCACGGTGAGGTTCTGCTCATGACCTACTATAATAAGCACAGTAATCTCTTCCCAAAAGGGGAAACACTGTATGTTTTTGTTTCAGTCTGAGGCAATGCTTTTGTTCCTTTGAAGTCTCAATAGCTGCTGTTGAATGAATGGAAAACGAATTGTGTTTTGTCCAGTAGCATAATATTAACTTAACATTAATAATGTGCTGCCGTGTAGTGTATGCATAACATAACATTACACGCACGGCAGGAAATTATTTTCCCAGAAGAAAAACATTCATTAAAGTAGCATGTGGAAGTTGGATCCTACACTACTTATTTCTCATTATTTTACGTATTTCTCATTATTTGAAATACTTTTTTTTCTTGGCACAAATATCCCAATCAGATGTTTGCCTTTCGTTGTAACTTTTGATGCTTTCTATTGCTGTGATTTTTAGAGTAGGGTGGTGTGTATATAAGACTACTGATGGATTGCTACAGTGGTAGGGTAAAACAACTCCCCTGTTGCATGATGCAAATGCCCTGGGTTATTATGTGCGAGGGGGAAAATTGCTTTGTAGAAGACACCATTGACAGTAATGGAGTGTGACTGGCTTTTTTGTTTACCCTGCGGGAATCTCTTGTTGGAGTGTAATGTGTAATGTATTTATTTTCAATCAAGTAAACACAATGAGTAGTTCTAACTGTGGCAAAAATGTTATAAACATTTTATAACTCTAATATTGTACTTTCTTGTAAACCATATTCATTTACAGTGGGGAAACATCGACTTCTGAAGTGTAAATGATGGCAATTGGTGTGTTGCTAATTTATGCCACACACAAAGTTTGGCTTGAAATTGGAAGAGAGTATAATCGCTCACACAACAATACTATTTTCCATATAAATGAATGTGGGAATTTTGCCAGTAATATTTCACATTTCAAATTTCTATTGAACCCTTTCCCGAAAACAAAAATGGGAACATTAGCATGTTTATTTGTCAATGCTACTTTTTATTTATAGAACTCGTATCTCACTTCTTCTGGGGAAGGAAAAGGCTTAAATTCATGAATAATTGGGCAGGCAGCACACTTGCAATGAGGGTATGTTTTGTAGTAGGCCCCCATGTGCAGAGTGTGTGGGAGGCATCTTTGTGCCTGACTCAGACGTGAGCCCAATCTGCCTCTTTCGGAATGGCTTAATGTTCTCAATGCTGCCGAAATCAGATCTTCCGGATTTTGCTTTTAACCTCAGACTGTGACCCTTACTGCTGACCATGTAGAGCAGTTT
The DNA here is from genome assembly GCF_963514075.1 of Conger conger. Lineage (NCBI taxonomy): Eukaryota > Metazoa > Chordata > Actinopteri > Anguilliformes > Congridae > Conger > Conger conger. The sequence goes on along the minus strand of NC_083761.1, from coordinate 17,099,136 downwards.
ATATCTGCAGTCTGAAGACAGCTGTGAAGGATTTTCATCTTGTGTTAGCATGCCTCTGGCTTTCTGTTCCCACCAAAAAAGCAAAGAAAACACTATTCACATCAAAGAGTCGGCTTTTGTTTGTGCAGTCTTAGCAAAGCAAAAGGCTGTGCATCAGGGTAGCAATGCTCCTCATTCTCATAAAAACATTTGTCCAATCAGAACTCAGGAAGCCATTCTCTCTTTAGGCATATTCTCCATGTTATTTCAAAAGGTTTGTGTTCCTCTTCAACCTCAATAAAAAAAAGCATGTAAAAGCTTTAAAATATGTAAATGTCACAGCACTGCAGGCTGAAATAAGCTTTGATGCAAATGTGAATTGCTTGTTGCTCATTTCTTTCTTTGTTCTTCTTACACTTGCTATAGAGGTCAGAGTGGGGCGGCTCTGGTCCCCACAGAGACTAATTCCTCCATGGGACACCATGAAGCTCTGTAGCTCACTGAAACCCATACTGTTATCTACTCCCTCTCAGGGAACTGACAAATGCTTTGCATGCATAATCAGTGCTCAAAGTTTGTGACAGTTATTTGACGCTTTTGACACTTTTATCCAAAGCGACTTAAAGTTGATTCGACCAATCCCCACCAGAGCAGTGTCAGGTTAAGGGCCTTGCTCAAGGGCCCAACAGCTGCAATTGTCTTTTTAGGGCTACACTGGATGGTGAACGACCAATCTTTCAGGTACCAGTCAAGCACCTTAGCCACTAGGCTATAGGCTGCCCCATACCATACCATTTTTATGTTGTGGTTTCATAGTTATTTATTTAATTTCCCCTGATTCAGCAATGAATTTGAATTTTAAAAAATGTTTTTGACAGAACTTACCCGCACTTGCCACCAGTAATGTTGTTGATGCTTGGACATTTTCCTTGAAGTCTTATAGAAATCGCAACTTACAGTACACTGCACAACAGACTTCAAAACCTATAAAACCCTAGAAGTCATTTGGCCTGGAGAATGTAACTTAATCTGGCTTTGTATTTGGTGCAGGGCAGGTTTTCTTTGGTCCCTGGTGTAAAATCCAGCTATGACCAGCTTGGAATACCAGTTACCAGCTGTTTCAAAGCATTGCTTGAGCTGTTTTTTTTTTCAGCAGGATTTATAATGATATAAAGCAGCTTTTGGTTCGTTCAATCAAGACTTATTCTTATTCGTATTTTTTTTATGATAAACTTACACAAGTCAGTCTTATTCTGCACCCCAAAATAAAACAAAACCAATATGAGGCTTGCGCCACATATTTGTAATCCACATGTGATTACAGTATCAAGTTTTGTGACACATCTCTGGAATGTGTTTATAGACATTGGGTTACAAACTCTGTGGTCTTACATGGTGAAAACACGGCAAAGGAATCGACTCTTCCCATCCAATACGTTAGCTCAGCTACTAATCTCAAGGGAAAGTGGACATCTGTAATTGCTGCCATATGATCATGTAATCCCATCAAAAGCTGCCTCTACACCATAAGCAGACCAGTCTCTCCGTGTTTTTTGTGGCGATTAAAAAGAGGAGCTTGTGTAACAGGAGCCAAGCTTTCATCTCTTCATCTTGGCAGGCTTGCAGCCAATCTTCGTAAATAAGCGTCCAAGGGAAGTTCATCAGTGTTTTTTCTCTGTGTGAAATGAACAGGGGATTCTTCTGCGGTCCTTTCTGTCTTTGTTTACTGGTGTGTGACATTGGATGACGGCCCTTACTTCTCCACAGGTATCATCAGGCTCAGCGAGGGTTTCCACGACCGCTACCCGGTGGAGGATTACCTGGATCTGTTTGATCCCGCGGCATACCTGATCCAAAATCACCTGCAGGGAAACTCATCGTGGGGCTCCAGCAAGCGCAACATCATTATAGGTAACCATCACTTTTTTAGTTTGCTCGTCAAAAACATCCAGGCAGTTCACCAGTGGGAGAATGGTTTCCGGGTATGATGTCCTTATCAATGGATTCATAAGAAGAGATTTCAGTGTGGTCCCATTAATATACAGTGTACAGTACCCTCATATACATCAGAGACATTTGCATCCTTGAACATGAAACATCTGTATCCTACTCTCTCCAGTCTGGAGCAGCATATTTTAACCTTTCCATCTGTCTCATTCTCAGTCAGGATCAGTAACACACAAGATGCTGATGTCAGAGGACAGTCCCGATGACATTGTGGTAGATTAGTGGTAGATTAGTCGACAGACTACGGAGAAAGGGGAGTATACACAGTAATATGTTCAATGTTAATTAAACTCTGACGGAGCATATAGGAGTCCAGTTGAGACCGTATACACACTGCGAGTCAGTTTAACACAGAACATTTTACTTTGAAGCCAGCTCCTGCTGCCAGCTCGTGAAAGTGACCTCAAGCCCGGTTCCTCCTGAGAGAAACGCGGTGGCTGTTCTTATTCGGGAGGCAGGTGGAGCGGTAGGCAGTGGGCACGGCGTACTGTAGCAGTGCTTAGGGATTGCTGCGGACAGCGCCAGATCCACTCCATCATGAAAGAGCCGGGCGGATTCAAAGTGAACTTTGGATTCCTTAACGAGTTTCTGCACCTGCATTGCAGGTTATGCTGCAAATGGCCAAAGTAGTTTTCTTTTGCCTGACTCACCATTTCTGGCCTCTAGCACAGAACAGTACACCTGCTGCCATTATTAGAACAAAATGCTCTGGGATTTGTCATCCTATTTTGCATTCCGTTTGCGTTCTTGCATACAAAGCTCGCACAAACCGCAGAGATGTCTTTACGAAAATGTACTTTTTAACAGACTGTAATGGAAGGCAGCCAACGAGTACTTTATCCATTCAAGTGTAAATAACAAATATAAATTTCAGGTGCTTCAATCCACATTTTCTTTTAAGCTCTATTCTTTTGTTTTGTTCTTTTGATGTAGCCTATTTTTTCTGAGTTCCCTTGAAGACTGTTGAAAACTGTCCTGAATTGGCAGCATTAACTGGGATAATATGAGGAATATGGAAAGGATATCAGCTAGTGTTTCTGTACCGTATGTTTCCTGCCAATTTGGAGTGGGCAAGAAGCAAGTGCATTCATTGGATAAACCTAAATGTTTACCTCCATTTTATACACATCAAATGAAAATGTTCAGGTTAATTGAAATGAACCAAAAATCTTTCAACTGAGAAAACTATTTAAATTAAAAATAGGTGTAGCACATTGAAGTAAAAAGGTTTATGTTATGTTTCATAACACACAAAAGCCAGAAGCATGAGGCCCAGTGGAGCGTGGAAACAGAGGGTGGGAGCTTGGATACTGCATTACAGGTCCATATTAATGACGAGCTAGCTCTTTACGGTCCCATGCTGTGTGAAACATTACACCATTGCAATTGTCTCCCAGTTCAACCACAAAGATACACCATTACAAAAGCATGTTTCCTTAAGCGGTCCGATGTAATCAGCATGTGCACATGACAGGTTTAGAAACATGAAATGTGTGAGTATGACATATACTGTACTTGCCCTGCATTTGAAGAACGCACTAATGAAAAACTGATCGGAATCCAACAAAGCCATTTGTATACATCAGGAGAGGTTTGCACTGAAGGTAGTTAGTATACTGCCAGGTTCGCTGGCCTCTTAAAATGAATAAGCCTTCTGATAAGGAGCATGCCAGAGTCCAATTTAATATCCACAGTGAACCTTGCCAGGACTGTATGGAAAAGGCCAGGCAGGAGGACAGTCTCTGCTTCTTTAAAGCTGCCCCCCAACCATCCTGTACAAATATACAACATAGAAACCCCCCAACAATAACCCACAGCGACCCTGGGTGCACCTCAGCAGCAATAACACAATATTTCATTCATTCTACATTTAACTTTACCAGATATTTGCTGTGGTACCGTACAGTATGTCTCTGTTTAACCTAACAGCTAATTAGATGCGATGTCTGCTGACAATAAGAGTTCATAAGAATGTTAATTTGTTCTGCCTTTTTTACTCAGCAGATAAAGGTTAAAGGGTTTTGGTTGTTGTTTCAGCAGTTTTATTTGACCAGACCCCGTGCTAAAGAGAAAATTGAGGAAATGAGCCTGAGGTCTTGAAGGAACGCACAAGAACGGTTCCGTAAAGAGCCCGTATTAGCATCGGCGCTGATAGATGGTAATGAGAAGCAGTGTTTTTGTGTATTGCATTATTTTAGTCCATTGAAGGGAATGGACGCTGGTGAGCGGGCCTGTCACATCGAGGCTGGGTGCTGATATGTTACTGTAGGAAGGAGGCTCTGCTGGAGGAGCGCATTGTATGATTACACACCCCTGCAGCTCATTGGCTATTCACCAGGGCTCCTCGTGAAAATGGCCTGCCATCTCAATGAAGAGGCGCTACTCTGAAAATGGAAAACAGGCTTTCTCCACTCCCTTTTTCTCTATTTAAACTGGCTCTTTGACTCTGGGTCTCCGGTTCCGAGCAAGTTTTTCTTTTGTATCCACTTTCTCCGATGTTTAATCCCGCTTTACCAGGGACATTCCAGGATGCCTTCCAAAAAGGAGCCTAGTGTGCCATTGAAATGAATGAAGGTTCATTGAGAAAGAAAACCAAGTGTAAAGAAAGCACATTTTCTGAATTGTAAAAGTAAAACAAAACGGTGGAATGGAGTGAAATAAAATTCCATTAAAACTAAAAGTTTTAACAGTTCCAAACTGTTTGAGTGCTTTGAACTGAGATTTCAGCATCTGTCCATGCCAAAGATTTCATTATTGTAGATACACCAACTTTAGATACAACAAACATAAATAGTTATTTCCACAGGATATTCAAATATTGAATATTAACTGCAATTTAATTTTCCACATTAAAAAAAATGAAGATCTTCGCATTTCTCCTAAATATCTGTATTATACAGTCAAATAATTAAATTGCAAATGCCTAAAAGGACAAAATTACTTTCAGTCATCAATAGGATGGGCATGCCTGTTTGTCTGAGCATCAATAATGTGTCCGCGCAGTCTAATGGGTAGGGAACTAGGCTTTTAGCACAAGCTTGCGGGTTTGATTTCCAGCTAGGCACTACCATTGTACCCTTGAGCAAGGTACTTAACATAATTTGCTTCAGTAAATATCCAGCTGTTTGAATAGGTTTTAAAAATCTAATCTGTGTTAGTCACTCTAGATAAGAGCATCTGCTAAATGCCAAAACAAAAGGTAACAAGCTACCTGTCGCTGATACATTAATCATAAGGTTTTATCTCTACCTATGGACCACCAGGGAGTTTTTAGTGGAACAATTAGAATCTGAAGACCAGAGGTTGAAACGCACTGCATTACATCTACATTTTAGGCATCTAGCAGAGGCTCCTATCCGGAGCAAATTACACTTTTTTCACATGTAATCCATTTATACAGTTGTATATTTTCTGAAACATGTCAGGATAAGTGTCTGTCTCAAGGATCACTACCCCATCTGGAAAACAAAGCTACATTCGTAGCTCACACAAAAATTACACAGTCTAAACATTATGCTACATTGCCATATTAGAGAATGATTTAGATTTTTTATGCTCTTACCTGTTTTGACGTTTGACCTGTTTTTCAACTGTTTGTTTCTTTCCTTGACGAGTGCATTGTTTCCCTCTCGGGGGATGAATAAAGTAAATCTAATCTGAAAAAATCTGTATGTTCATGACAGGCGAGGCCAGCGCATCCACGATGTGGGACAACAACGCCTGGGTCTACTTCTACGACAACGGCACGGAGGGCGAACCCCCGTTCCTGATCCAGGACTTTGTGCATGCCGTCCAGCCTGATGCCCGGTTCATCGTGATGCTGAGGGACCCTGTGGAGAGGTAGAGCAGCAGGACGTCGGTCTGTTTTTTTCCAGCGCATGTTTCCACTAGCATGGGGGCGAGCCAGCAGTGCTTCCATCAGCATTTATGAATTCGAAATTCTCGTGTGTGAATGATTAATGAGGCAGCGGCTCACTAAAAGTCATACAATAACACTTTTCCCAGCGTATAGCAATCTGGAAGGCTGTTTTTGCACACAAGTAATGGAAACAATGCTACCGGGAAAGAGAGCTCGGCAAAGTGCCAATTAGTGCTGTTCGCACTGTTGTGGACATGGCCACAACAATGCCTGTAATTTGTGATATGCTCTTAATGTAGCCTATATCTGGAGCAGTGAAAAATGACTCAACACTCAAAAGACTGACTTCCACTCGAAATGAAATTGTGTGCCCTTCAAAATGCAATTGTTATTTAATTGCTACTTATTATTCTTAGAAAATAAACCGAAAGCAAAAAACACCTGTGTGTGCATGATATATGTATGTACCAGCTAATGCCTGATGCTAGATCATATTCTTCTGTTTGCTGATGATAACAGTAAAATGTACAGTATTTGCTAAGCCCATGCGCCATGCAAATTCATATTGAGCAAAAGATTAAAGTGTGAGGTATGAGAAATATTCAAATCAACGAGTTCTTTATTAGTGTTACACTTCATTGGTGTAGCACCAATCCTGTCCCCTTGTCTGACAGTGCCACCCATTGGTGTTTCTGCCATCTCTCTAAATGTCCCAAGTTATCTTTGCTTGGACTTAATAAATTTGGATTGGACATTTACATACTATAATTCTGTAATAATCTGTTTAATGTAATACCATTTTTTACAACAAACCAGTGCCAACTGGCAGCAGATGGGTTCCCCCTCTGAGTCAGGTTCTGTTCAAGGTTTCTTCCTGTTAGCCAGGGAGTTTTTCCTTGCCACTGTTGCCCTAGGCATACTCTTGGGGGCCGGTTCTGCTGCTTTGCGACAAATAAAAATCGATTGATTATAATTCAGTCCTGTGTAATCAGAGCTTCAGATGAGGCCGCAGGGATGGTGGTTTATTTTGTCTGCGTTTCTGTTTCTCGCAGGTTGTACTCCGACTACCTTTATTTCGGCATCGCCAACAAGTCAGCGGAGGACTTTCATGAGAAGGTGTCCGACTCCCTTCAGCTGTTCGAAGGCTGTCTGGCTGAATTCTCGATGCGCTCCTGCGTGTACAACACCACCCTCAACAACGCCATGCCTGTGAGTGTGTGGGAAGGGAGCTCAGAAACAAACCTCTCTTATCAGCTTGATCTGTTCGTACAAAATGTGGCACACACAGGCGTAGAAACAAAAGTTGCTGAGAGAGAGAGCGAAAGAAAGAGAGACAGAGCAGAGGGGACATAAGGCTGAGAGAGAGAGAAAGAGAGAGAGAAAGAGAGAGAGTGAGTGGGAAGGACACATATACAGAAGAAAAGAGGCTGAAAGAGATAGAATGACACATAAACAGAAACAGAAGAAGAAGAGAAGCTCCACTTGTTTCTCTTCTCCGTACAGCAGAGTGCATCCTGAAAACAAACAACCACGACTGCTCAGTGTAGACACTGGCAGCACATGCAAACCACAAAACCAGTCTGAAGCTGGAGCCATTTAACACGCTGTTCCGGAAGGAAGGTGGGAAGTGCACTTCTGGGCTGGCCAGTCAGAGAGGTAGTGCTTTCTGTGGTCTGTTTCCCTCAGAGGGAGAAGTTAAATACCTGTGGCCTTGCCCTGGCATGGACCGGCTAGCCAAACTCCCACAGTGCACTGGGGCTGGAGGGGGCGAGAGTGCGGAGCTTGTTTCTTCTTTACCGCCAGCATCCTGCAACGTGAGACAGCCCGAGGTCTAGGATCTTTGGAGATTATATCTCTGTGGGAATCCATGTTTTCGTCCCTGCTTCTGGTCACTAGCTCATTTCCTAAGACCATACTGTGGGTTTCTTCGGTTCTAGACAATAATATGTGTTGTGCTGCTCAAATTCACCTTCGTCATGTGATCAGTTATGGGCAGAGTTGTTGCAATGGATGGTTAAATATAATTTTAAAAAGATGGATTGATGGGATTGAGAGCCAGCAAAACAAGGAGGCTCTTCAGTTGAACATTATAATGCAACAGTACAGTATAATCGTGTAATACAAATAATTTAATATGAAAATATGACAACTATTTACACATTTACTGAAGCTATTCCAAGTGCCTTGCTCACAGATGCAAGGAAAGTGTCTCATTTGGGAATCAGACCGTACCTAGCTCCCAAACACACTCCTGGTAGCTTTACAAAGAAGGTAGAACAATATTAAATCAGACTTTTAAAAGAGTTACTGCTGTATATACAATGTCTGTACATGTCTTGAAATCAGTTTTATGTTTTGCCTGTAGGGGTGAATAAATTGCATATTTATTCCATATCACATTGCCACACATCTTATTGTTTTGCATATACCATTCCTACACTTTATTTTCAAATGCATATTTCTAAAATATTTTCTGAATTCACAATAAGCGCATGGCTCGTTTATAAACAAACAATTCTCAGTGACATTTTTACCCAAGTCCGCTGAAAAAGCGCAAGTTTTAACATTCATGCAATGTTATCGTGTGGTTTTTATTCATGCACTTCTGACATGAAGCGATACTCCCGCTAATTGCAGGGTTTTGGGCATTGTGCTGGAATATGTGCTGATGGCAGAGTGATTCCAGACATTCTTTGCATGTGGACGGTTTGTGGTCAGACAGCTGGAGGGTTCACAGTCCCACAGGACCGTGGGCTGAGACTGGACCGCACCCTGCTGCTGCCCTGCAGTACGTGGCCGAGCCAATCAATCGACGCGGTCCCCACCGCACCAGTGCCATACTGCCCACCAAACCCTGAGAATTTAGCCCACTGAGCTATGCAGAAGAGATGACATGACATCCAGGTTATGTCCAAAGACATGCAGGTTAGGGACTACAGATGAAAATGAGCTCATTAGCTATCTCTGGCTATGTGCACTGTCCCTAGTAAAAAAAACAAGAAAAAACTAAAAGACAGATCTGGTGATGGGGACTGCATTCCCTTGGATCCACGTTGCCACTGTGCTCAAAAGTGCTGTGTGGGGAGATGGCAGAGAATGCACTTGTACTAAAGGGGGGGTCTTTGTTTTTCTGTCTTGCAGGTGCGATTACAGGTCGGGCTGTACATTGTGTATTTACTGGACTGGCTGACGGTCTTTGACAGAGATCAGATTTTAATCTTACGGTTGGAAGACCACGCCTCAAATAGGAAATACACCATGCACCGAGTCTTCGACTTCCTCAGCTTGGGTGAGTGTGCAAGATGTAATCAGAGGCTTATCAGCATCCTCCCATTTCACATCAGTTTAGAATGAGCAAACAAAACAGTGTAGACACGCCTGTTTTATCTTGCTGTGAGTTCCTCCTCCATTCCGATCCTGTCCAAGAAGTGGCCTACAAAAATGGGCTTACTTATATCTTCTACATCCCACAATGCACCTCTGGAGGATCTCATCCTGTGTGAAAATTAAGTTGTCCTCACTTAGCATGAACTCTTACACGAGACTCCTTACCCGGTGACAGTGAATAGCCTGAAATAAGAGACAGTGGCGCACACTAGACTCAAAGAAATGAACTCTGTTTAATGTGAGACGCATTTTGACGTCAAACAACGTCTTCCCTAGAAAGAAAACAGCACCTACTGGATCCTTTCTTTAGCTGGCTTGTAGCGTGTTCGGTAAATTTCCCTTTCTACATCTGGCTCTCTCTGCATTAAATCATTATGAGGCTAATGGGGGAAGATTAGTCATCACAGGGGGCTGAAGTAGTAAGTAGAGGAACATAGGACCTGCTGTAAGCAGCCGTGCTGTTATACAAGCCTCATTCAAACCCTCATAACATTACATTACATTACATTATTGGCATTTGGCAGACGCTCTTATCCAGAGCGACATACAGTTGATTAGACTAAGCAGGAGACAATCCTCCCCTGGAGCAATGGAGGGTTAAGGGCCTTGCTCAAGGGCCGTGCGGATCTTATTGTAGCTACACCGGGATTAGAACCAGTGACCTTGCGTGCCATCTCGAGCAGGTGTGAAAGTGCCACCACGGAGCCTGCCTTATCGTTGATTGCAACAGTTGGAACTAATTATAAGGTTTTTCCTGCAAGTTTATTGCACGACACAGCCTCAGTTATTGTAACTTTAAGTGTGCTTTAACAATGTGGGAGATTTTCCCTTGAAAACTTCCCTTTTTTACTTCCGTTCACACCTTTCAAAAGATTAACTGAAACTCTGCATGATTAAGGCAGCGCTACTCAACTCAGACACTGCGGTCCACAGGACACAGAGTTGAGTAGCACCGATATAAGGGATAGTCAACAGTGAAAGGATGGCTTTTTTGAGTTTTTACATATGTATTTTGTAAATGCCTTATGAACGCAGGGCCTTTGACAGAACAGAAGGAGGCAGAGATCACCAAAAGTCCTGCGTCCAACACCAGGAGGCCAGCAGACAAGAACCTGGGACCCATGCTCTCCGTCACCAAGGAGATCCTCCGGGATTTTTATTCCCCCTTCAACCAGAAGCTGGCTAAAGTGCTCCGGAATGAGTCATTCCTGTGGGCCGGCCATTCCAAACACATGTGAATCAGCCCCGATCGGAAAAATCTGAATATGAAATATTTCGTTCAGGAAAGAGAATGAGAGTGGCCATATTCAAAAATTGGCATTGGGGATGTTTGTTTTTATTTAAATTATTTTAAGTTATGAAGGAGAGAAGAATCACTGATGCAAAATGGCACGGAACATTTTATCTTATCTGATCTTGTTTTTACATTAGAGAAAAGGGGCCATTTCTTTCCCTTTGGTCACGCATTTGCGATTTGCATTAAATAAAATACATAATGACCAAGGAGCCTGCTTTTATTTATTTATTTTTTACATCAATGGAGCCATCTGTGCTTTTTTCAGAATGATTGTACAGTATCAGTTGATAATTGTAATAAATGTTTAAGTTCTAAACGTGCAATGGTTCAATTTATTTTGTTTGTATGCAGATACAGTATACCTGAATTCCTCAAGTGATGTCCTTGTTTCTACAACAGAGATTGACAACATAAGCAGAATGTATTTTGAATACAAAAAAATAAAATTGTGTACAGAAAATATATGACTCAATTCAGGCAGTAAAATGACAGATAGGAACCCAACGTGTTTTTACGGACAGTTGAAACCGAGGCATGAAACATTCATTTTACAACACTCCCACCTACTGGCTAAAATGTAGAAACAATTTATTTTCTTCATGATTGGCAGACACTACCAGAAGTGGCACCCCAAGTTAACATCAATTACTGGTGGATACCTGACTCCCACCCATATGCATACAGTGTACAACACTAATCATTTTAGGGAGATAAACATGCTATAAACATGCTTCCTAATTTATCGGTATCCCACTTACCCTGATTTGCATTTATGAAGAGAGAGTGAAAGAAAGAGAGAGACAGAGGGGACAGGGGGCATGTATTTATGAAGAAATGTCATGTGTTTATGAAGAAAGATGCTTGAAATATTAATGACATTTTTGTATTGTAAATGAAATTAGACGGTCATCATGAATTCACAGTTTGGTCACAATGCTATCCTGTTGTAAGGTAAACAACAGCATGTTCCAAACTTCTGGCCTCTTGGTTAAGGGGGTAAGCTCATGAGCCGTGTCCCATCGGTGAAATGTGATAGAACTTATGTGGAATCTATGTACTGTTTCTGCCATGCAATTCACAGATATTTTACAGTGTAGTTATGAGTTGGAAAGTGTGCCGTGTTTGGGCACAATGTTGGAAAACTATTATATTGGTAAAGCATTACTGTATTACATTAATTACTGACACATTTTACTGTGTGGTGAATTGATAAGATTATATAGATATTTTTAAAAAGGTATTGCTCACATTTTCTTCAGAACATACTGTATGTTATTTGTGTGCAATACTGTACACAGAACACAAGATTCCTCAATGAACAGGTAAGTGGTCCCTCGTAAATGTGTAAGTGCCTTACCAATGACTTTCATGTTCCATTCGCACAATGAGTATTGAAAATGCCTTTACATTAACACTGGAAATACCTTAATATTAGCCCTGAAAATCTGGTCACACTTACTGTTACCACGTAAGGTTCATGAATTGGCATTTTCACATGAATTAATGATGTACAAATTCATTAATTAAGCATAAAATTTACTTTTCATTAGCTAATACATTTGTTAACTAACTAAGGTATTTGTGACATGGTATTTATACATTAGCAAATCATCGGATAAACGGATGATTAGCTAACCATCAACCAGCAAATACATTAACTGACTTTTTCATTACAATATGAATTGGCAATAACATTAATTAATAATTTAAAAATACACTAACAGAGCTGTATAGATTAACTTCTCAGTAGTAATAATGTAGTAACAACTACATTATTCATGCCAATTGATGCAACCTTATTGTAAAGTGTTACCAAAAATCCTTATCCTAATATTTGATCACTGATGCAAATCTGTTTGGAAGCAGTGAGCATGTTACACAGTCTGTTTAATGGAGCATCTCTGCAGCCTCTGGTAGTTAGTGTGTGTCTTCATGTACATTTCATTTCCAGTGGATGCTGTTCTGCTTAAAATAGCCCAAAACAGCATCCCTAACTCTAGACTACAGGCCTTTCAGGTATGACTCACTCAGCTGAGGCTTCCTGTGACAGTACTATAGAGTGAAGGTCACGCAATTTGCAACATGTCATGGACCTGATAGGAATCTGAAACCTCCTATTAATACATCCATCCATCCATCCATCCATTATCTGAACCCGCTTATCCTGATCAGGGTCGCAGGGGGGCTGGAGCCTATCCCAGCATACATTGGGCGAAAGGCAGGAATACACCCTGGACAGGTCGCCAGTCCATCACAGGGCACACACACCATTCACTCACACACTCATACCTACGGGCAATTTAGACTCTCCAATCAGCCTAACGTGCATGTCTTTGGACTGTGGGAGGAAACCGGAGTACCCGGAGGAAACCCACGCAGACACGGGGAGAACATGCAAACTCCGCACAGAGAGGCCCCGGCCGACGGGGATTTGAGCCCAGGACCTCCTTGCTGTGAGGCGGCAGTGCTACCCACTGCACCATCCGTGCCGCCCCCTATTAATACAGTGATTTGAAAACCAGAGATAGTTCCATTGAACAAAATAAGGTACTCTTCTGCCCTGCCTTGGTGATATGATATGATAAATGAGTTGGCAAGGTTGGTGGTTCGAATCCCAGTGTAGCCACAATAAGATCCGTACAGCCGTTGGGCCCTTGAGCAAGGCCCTTAACCCTGCATTGCTCCAGGTTGTCTCCTGCTTAGTCTAATCAACTGGAAGTCACTCTGGATAAAAGCGTAAGCCAAATGACATGTGATGTAATGTAATATAAAGGCTAATTCTGCTGGGATGTTCTGACAGAGACTGAACATCTGCTTCATCAGACTGGGTCCTTTAGTTAGCGCTATGAGTTTATGTTAGTGCTACTATTTTACATACTCAGGTAAAATAGGTGAGATGTGCTATCATGTTCTTATGTCTTGTTATGGGTAAGTAAGTATTTATACATTTTACATTTGTTCTTGGTTAGCATAGTTCATACACTCTGCAAAAGGGGTCAATTAATGTAATATATTGTAAAGGCTTAATTTGTCAGAGTGGGGGTATTCCACCCAAAAAAGTGTCTGAAACATGATTTTACAGACAGTCAATATGATAATTGCACTTGGGCCAGCTGGAAAATGAGTGAGTGATTAGCAAACAGACACCCTCTTACCATAAGGACACGAGAGAGCTGCAGTGTGATTGAATCAGATATTAGCTCTGCAATTGGATTAATCCAGCCAACGTAATTAATGTCCTTCCTTAGGTGGTTTTGAATTCCCCTTGTGGACATTGGAGGGCAGACAATTAAAAGCAGACTAAATAACATGTCTGGAATTGGAATTAGTGTTTTTTGTGTTAGTATAATTATTTAAGAAAAAATAAATGAGACAGAATGTTAGGCACATGAAACAGACTAAAAAGAATCTTGTTCATTTTTTTTAGATGTATAATTATTTTAAATATACACGAAAAGTTTAAAGTTGCATCTGTAGGCCTTTTGAGGACAGTGCATTTTGCTTTTCTTACACCAGGGGGCAGAAAATGACTAAATAACAGAGTCATGAATTAATTTGTGCCAGAGCTTTGCTTTAGTTCTTCCTTAGAAACACATCAGAATAATTTGCCGCAGGCCTGGCCAACCATGTTCCTGGAGATCTACTGTCCTGTTGGTTTTCACGCCAACCCTAACAAAGCACATCTCATTCAACAGCCAGAAATCTTGTTGAGCTGCTATTTAATAGAATTAGCTGTGGCAAATTAGGGTTGAAATTAACCCGCAGGATGGTAGACTGTAATTGTCAGTAGACTAAGTATCCAATGATCTTCTTTTACAGTAAGACTCAATAAAGTACGGACATTGAATCAATCTTTCAGTATTCATGATATTTCTTGTTACCTTTTACAAAATGGCAGTTGATTAAGTTAGCTTCCAAGTCTAAGTCTGTTTGGAGTTGCTATTACAGGTATCACCTCATAATTTCCAAGGGGTGATTTATTATACTCAGGAGCTTAATTGCCATTTGAGCCAATGATTGGCAGGAGAAAGCTGTAGCACTAGCTGGCCCGCGCCACAGCACTGTAATTGCATTTCCTGCCTGCTGCTTAGCTACGATGCTAACCGTAAAAAGACAGGGTCAATAAGCTGCGTGACATGTGTACAGTCAGCAGTTAATTGCGAAACCTATCTGCATGTCCCAGCTTAACCCGAGTAGCCACCATGCTGTCCCTATTATTTTTTATCTAACCTTTATTTAACCAGTAAACCAATGGCAAACATGATTCTAAACTAGGTAATGCAGATAAACAAGACATTTTACTAAATGCAGTAAATCATCACATTCAGTCATTTATTTATTTATATTTATTTTATTTTATAATGGCACTATTTGGACAGAGCCAGCAATACACCTGTCGGCTGAAGTTTCTTTCATCTTAATGTGCAACTTCAGTGAAGAAAGTCCCCTTTTCCTGCCTGTTGGAAGAGGTGGAAAGATGGATGGGGTGGATGCAGGTAAAAACACAAAGATTGTCTCTGAGGCTTCTCTGAGAGAGAGAGAGAGAGAGAGAGAGAGAGAGAGAGAGAGAGAGAGAGAGAGAGAGAGAGAGAGAGAGAGAGAGAGAGAGAGAGAGAGAGAGAGAGAGAGAGAGAGAGAGAGAGAGAGAGAGAGAGAGAGAGAGAGAGAGAGAGCTATTAGATTTCCAGTATGGAGCTGATGATAAAGAGAGGAAATACACAAAATCTCCCTGAGACCCAGAAGTGAATCAGCCCAGGTCTGGATGCATTGTCCTGATACCTAATGCAATGAGAAAGATTTTGCCTCAGTCAGAGGTGGGATTTGAATCCCGGCCTCCCACTCGTCCAAATATTTCTTGAGCGAACGAGTCAGCTGAAGACAAAGTCGCCTCTTTTGAATTTGAGGATAACATCATCAGAGAGCAACCTGCTACCAGCCTTTGCTTTCACTGCACTTCACCGTGCTTACTAGCATACTAGCTGAGCTAACCCTGCTACATGACCCTCATCATATAATGCAAGGGTGCCCAATATCAAGTTCAAAGAATAATGACACAAGCTTGAGTTCAAATCTGGACACGTGGTCACACATTGGCTAGCTCAAGGTCTGCTTGTTGTTGCAGACAGAGACCCTGGGCTATCTGGAGGCCCTGTATCATTGAGCTGAATGCAAGGCTGCCTCAGAATTAATTTGTGGGATGGGGCTGGTCACCAGATCTTCTGGAGTCAGGAAGAGCACCATGCCGTGTCATGTTTTGAGTTTCCGGTTTTGTTTTGCCTGTCAGTTCTGATCAGCTGCAGTTGTAAGTGCTGAGCTTCGTACAGGGCAAGTGGGGCTTGCACCCTCCCGGGGCAGTTCCAGAGCTGTCAAACTGAGACCCTAATGAAATTCCACACTGCTTATCTGGTCCCAGGTGCTAGAGTGTGGCAGCCTTCTTCAAGGTCCACTTTGACATTCAGTTCTATTCTCCACTGTTAGCTTGTTTAAAAAGCTGCTTCATATCCAGCAAATGTCTTTTTTCTGATGTATTGCCAAAGGAGACTGTTGTTTGTTTGTAAAAAAAAAGAAAGAAAAAGGAATCCAGTTGGCTTGGCTGTGCATTTGCCATGTGTCTGAATGCACTGACTGAAACAATCTGACACAAATATTGTGTAACATATTTTTAAATAAAGCTTTGTAATGCAGGCCAGAAAAAATCTGATGACATTTGACTGAGTTGTCATTGATTTTGCCAGCATTGATTTTTCCAGATTCTCCTATGTGAATCTCAACTATGCACGTTAAAGTTCTAATGAGGTGAGCATGCTAGTGTGTTGAATACAAAATGGATATATGAAACAGCTGCTAGAAAAGCATCAACATGGTCACACATATGCTAAAGAGACTGCTGTTGTTGCCATGACTATGGTTTGATGTTATACAGTACAGCATAGGAATGAGATGCCAGAGTAGTAATTGCTCCTTTTTGAATTATGGTTGTGCATTTCCAAACACACAAACCAACACAATGTCCCCATTTGCTATGGCAGTATTCAAAAGACATGTGTTTTATAGAATGATATATTCTCTCTAGATGATTTTAATGGGGATTTACACATTAATTAACATTATAAGGGTGCCAAGTAATGCCTATTAATACAAGGTGTTCAACTATTGTCTAAATGTAACTCCCCAGGTTAGCCTTCAGTTGGCACAGAAAGCAATGTATTTGTATGCGTTTTTTAAAAGAATGATGCCCTTCCTGATGGTGCGGTTACAAGTATTTTATCAAATCGACACAGAGAAGTGATACAGTAGTCCAGAGGGCCTTGAAAACCCACACAGCCTTGAAAATTGGCTATGATATATTGTATTGTATTGCTTAACTGTTTTGCATGAATAGGACAACACTTTAATTAGGTGTGCTAAGCAAGTCTGGCTAAGATATCCTGTCCCATTGTCCTTAGTTATTGTTTTCCACTAGACCCTCCCTAAACAATATATACAAGCCATGCAGCAGCCAAGCCTCCCATATTCTGAAGCTAGAAGGGTGAGCTACTTCTGTCTGCCAGCACTCTCTGCATTGTGAACCAACGAGCCAGATTGACTATCTATTGATTTCTCTGATCCAATAATGTTGGGCGTTGGCAGATTCACAGCGTTCTGGCCCAATAGCATTGGGAGAGCACCAGCTCATGCACATCAACAACAAGCTACCTATACTGCCCTGTACCCTTCCTATGGCTGTGTCCAAAACAGGCTACCAATAACAGTGTCCTCAGAATATGTATGTCTATTAAACATACTGCCTACTTACCGTGTATTTGTATGCAAATGCCGACTGCGAGTACTCTGGATTACAAAGCTGTTAAGTATGCAACATTTTCTCTCAATGTGATATACTTTAATATGGGGTTAGCTGAGTGCATTCACAAGCACACTTTTCAGGAAGTAAACCATACTTTTTAACAGGTCCCACAGAGAGGAAGTGGAGGAGTCATCTTTGGGTCTGATCGCTGTCCAATAGATCATAAGAGAAAGAGCCAAGACTTTTTATTACAAGGGTGGACAATCTTACAATAGTCCTGCTGTACCGTTGGAACATAGCATGGAGGACAGCCTGCAGTATGTTTAAACGACAAATATTTTGAGGACACAGTAGTTTTGGGAATACCCACAATCAGCGAAACCTTGGAAAAGCATATAAGACATATCAACGCTACATTTAGAGGAACTTTTCGCCTACTTAACCAGTTTCTCATTCAGTGTACTCATTGTATAATAACAAATGCTGGAACAGGTGAGCCAGAAGAGAACAGCCTTCCCCTGAACCAAGTAGGAAATTCAAACCTAATAAATTTGAATAAATTGTGAAAATGGAACAGGAATGCTCAACCCTGTTATTTCAACCCTAATTTGGCACACCTGACTCTACTAGTTAGCAACAAGATCTCTAGCTGTTGGAGGTACGCTTTGACAGGGTTGGAGTGAAGTCCTACAGGATGCTAGATCTCCAGGAAAAGGGTTGGGAAGCCCTGCATTAATGCAAGGATCCTGACACTCTCTGGTTCTTAAAGATTCCATGTCACATTTACAGTAGAGTCCTCAGTGTTCTAGTCCAATTCCCACTAAAACCAGTTGTCTACATCTGACCACGTTTTCTTCCCTCTACAGCTACAGTAATTGGCTGCAGAATCCGTAACCTTCCATACCTACAATAATTCCCTATGTCTTCACTGCAAAAAATGTCTCACTTTACCTACTTGTTTAAATCAAGGTGAAGTAATAAGAAAAAAAATAATCTCCTCTGGGCCAATTCACTGCTGAATTCCTGACAGTAAGGTTGTATGGGTGGGGAATTAAAGGACCCCAGATCCTCTCATTACTTTCTGCCTGTCTTCACCCTAGAGCTTCACCAGACACAAAATGAATGTGTGTTTCAGTTGGAGCTGTGGCCTCTACACTTGTGATGGGGCCAATTTCTTAGCTTGTGGAGAGCACACCTGCTTTTTTAGACTGGCTTTGATGGAACTACAGACACAGACAATCACTGCAAAGTGTTGTAGCAATATTGTTCAGACTTGCTTGTTTAGGGAGGTCTGTTTCATGCTGGGCATCCAGTAGAGAGTGCCTCTTCTAGTGCGTTCTATGCTGCATGCTTACCCATTGCATAAAGGTTCACATGCTTTAAAGCCAATGGAATGGCACAGTTAAAAGCCAACGAAAACCCAATTGCCAGTCAATAGTGGACACATTCAAAATGGATGAAATAATACACTCAGTCAGTTCTGGAAGGTTGCTGGAAGTATCTGTTGAGATATTTGATGGTGTCAAACTTTAAGTATTGAAAGAAAAAATGACTGTAGGTTTTTGTGGTTTCTGTTTAATCAGCAACCACTTTAGGCATTGGGAACATTGTGAACTGCCTCTTTAGCCAATCAATGATTTAAATTGATCATTTAAGTGCAGGAACACGCCAAAAACCTGCAGAGTGTAGATGCTGTGGCCTTTCTGGTCTGGAGTCTGATACCACTGATTTAAGTCTTTTAAGAATTACTATACACAAAGGCCTGAATTTAATCAATATCCACCCCAAAACCTTGGCTTGAAAAGAAATGCAAAACAAGTGTTTGATTTTTATATTTAGATGAGAATGTCTGAAACAGAGACTGAAAAAAAGCAGTTGTACAACACATGTTGATTGAATCCAGTTTCATAATCAACAAAACATGACAAAAAAACCCCACTGACATAGCAAAGCTAAACTGAACAAGCTCATTTTATTTTCTGTATCTCATAGTAGGCTGCACACATACTGGCAGCCAACACGAAAAAAAAAAAAAAACTTGAATAATCAAAATAATAAGGCTCCCTGTTTGATTTGATGTCAAGTTGACCATTCCGCATGTATTTGAAATGAATTATTTGGTAGCATGATAGAGGTTGATCTGTATGCAGTAGATCAGAGTAGGTCAACCAAGAATGTTCTGCCTCTACTGTTGCAAGGACAGTGAGGATCCCAGGCAATGGATGAGGTGGAAAACTGGGAAAGGGGAAGACCTGGAAAAATTGCACCTCGTGCTGTTTTCTCTCAATTTTTTTCCTTGATTTTAGAATTTCCTCAAGAGGATATTGATTGAACAGATGTGCATTCTTTTCATGCTGTTGTAAATGGCTTTAAGTCATCAAGTGTCCAAGGTATCACATGAGCCTTAAACTACCGTGATACTGGCAGGTATGCTGTAGATATGAAAAGTTTATCCTGACAAATTTTCCACTTGAACTCAATGGAAAAAATATTCAGGATAAATAATTATCATCATATCTACTGCAAATATGGCAGCAACACAGTTCTATACTATAGCAGTGTAATTTACATCTGAATCTAGTCCCACCCCCCAATTCCCATAGAGATCCATTCAAATGCAAAGAGTTTTAGTATTGCTCTTTGGATAACCTGAAAATAAGATATCCAGACTCTGATGATGTTGTTAGGTCACAGGTACACATCAGGAAGTCATGGCATGCAACAAAATACTAAACATGACTATTTTAATTTAAATAACATTGCTGTGTCCCAAACATTATGGTGACCAGAAATTGGGGGACTATGCATAAACACTGCTGTAATTTCTACATGATGAAACCAAAATGTATAAAAATGGCTTTTATTAAAATCTGACAATGTGCAATTTAACCACATTAGATTTTTTCTATTACATATCACAAATTGTGGAATACAGAGGCAAATAAATAAATGATGGGTCTTTGTCCCAAACATTATGGAGGGCACTGTATATTATATCTTGAAAAGGACAAACACTATTTTACATGACAATGATGTCACTGATGCAATTCACCTCACTCAACAACAGCACCCATCAGGGAATCAAACGGGGAATAAACTCTACACGGCTGGCCTAACAGTGGTATTAGCAGCCTTAACAGTGCAATCAAAGAAATTGTCACCAACGCGCACTGGGGAACAAAAGTGCTCCCATGCCAAACATTATTCAGACAGATGGATTGCATCTGGGCTTTAGTTTTAGCTGCTTCTATCTTGCTCTTTCCAGATTGAACAGGACAGTTTTGCACTGTAAATTAGACCACCCCAGTTGTACTGTAAAGGTTTGGAGTCATGGCATCTCATTACATTATTGATTCAGTGTGAGACAATCCTGCTTATTCTATCATGCCCAAATTCATTTTACAGCACCCACTGAAACGAAAAATAACACCTAGCAGGTTACATGAAATTCAATGACGTCACAGAATCTTACTCATATGTTTGGCAGACACTGTCATACAAGACTCATCCTCTTGGTCTAGCACTGGGACTTGCCAATCTCAGCTGTCATTTTCCCAGTATCTGGGAAAAGCAAGAAGTCAGCCATACTTTAAGCTGTTTCCATGGTCACTCAAAGAATTAACAGTGTATGCTGCTTCCTTACCCTAATTAGTCCTTAGTATACTTGGATGTTAAAATGTTAAACTGCAGACTTCATATTTCTTGTATATGTGTTTGTTTTCATTCTATTTTAATTCTAACAGAATAAAAGTGACAACCCAGAGACTGAAATCTGCACATTGAAATATGCCTCCAGTGATCATATTCAAAATCAATGATTGAAAATATGGGCCCTAAGTGTTATTGCCAGATTTATTTTTTCCTCATAAAATACTGTTCAGAAATCATCTCATTTGGAACTTGGAACCCAGTCATATATTGGAAGTTCAGAATTTTAGATATAAATCAAAACATAGTCAGGATTTTCTCAGATTATAGAAAATTCATGGCTTTGTACTTGCCTGGATTGAGTTCATACTATAAGACCTTTATTCCCTCAACCATTCATTTGTATAATACCGCCTGCCATGGTAATTCCTCCAGTCTATCTATCTAACTACATTGCCCTGTTAGCTGCTTTTCTTAACACATTTTGAACCATTGAACCATTTTGACTACAGGCATAATCCTGGTAAACCTTTAGAATTACTCTCAGTATTAGTAGTACTAAATCAAAGTTACAGAAGCTCAAGCACAGTGGAAGTGGAAGATTTTAAAAAGATTTTTTTTGTTTTTGAGTGGATACAGATTATTGTGGTGGTGCCTGGCACAATTAGAAACACAATGGAGCCACAGTCAAAACACTGGACAAATCCCCTTTCAAATTCAAAGACAATGTCACCATAAATGAGCATTCTGCATTGTTTTTTTCTAAGCTATGTCTAGGCAGTTTTCCAAAAAGGACACATGGAAACTAAATGATATTATGGGTCTTATGATGTGTAAAATAATGTATTTTGCTTACTAAAATATACAACACTTTTTATTCTGACTATCTGCCTCCCACTACCTCTCCCTCTCCTTGTGATCTCCTCAGATAGCAACAGGTCAAGAAGATTGTACAGAATAAGTGCAATAATATCTTGTATACTAATATATTCATTGAGGTCCATTGATTGAAATTTTTGCCAAATACCAAACTCCCAAGTTCAGCACATTCCACAATTCTACCTGCTATTTATTATTCAAAAGCAGGTTTGATCCTTATTTATAAGAATGAATAATAATACAATATTTCAAGAATGTATTTGATGATCACTGTTATGAAATGGGGTCACAACAATGAAAATGCACTCTATTGTGGAGCCAAAGGTGTTTTAACTGTCTTCCTCAAAAATATTCACTTGAGAATACTCAAGTGAGATTTAAGGGCTCAATCTCTTGCAGCTCAGACTGAAAAAATTGAACAAACTTTAAATCCACTAATAGTACATTTGTTGTAGTATCTCAAGTTGGGTCTGTATGTCTACATGTTTTTACATACAGTTCAGCCGAACTGGATAGTAGCCATGCAATTTAATAAAAGAAGCAGTTTAGTTATATTCAGCTCCCCAATTAAAACATGGAATTTCCTATTTATTAACTATACAACTCAAATAAATGCTAAAAAGTAGAGCATAATGAAGCCATTGTTTATTTTAAATTGGAAAAATAAATTCTGTTTTTTATTGGCCTCACATGGTTTGTAGCCATGTTTTTATTGTTCTCTTTCTGTCTTTTTCTGTCTCTTTCTCTCTCTCTCTCTCTCTCTCTCTCTCTCTCTCTCTCTCTCTCTCTCTCTCTCTCTCTCTCACACACACACACACACACACATGCACACACAGTAGGATGTTTTGTTTTTCACATCTGCAACTCACTGTCATAACTTTGGTTTTTGTGGTTGAAATAAAATTATTTTGCAGCCTGTTTATGCTGGGAGAAGTAGGTCATGAATAATGTAATGCTGAAGAGTGCAGCAAGACAGTGTACATTCAGTGTACAACGTAAAAGTGGGTTATATTTCCAGTTATAGATCCATAAATGTGTAAGTTATTCACTATTCAAGCAGCAAATGTGGAGGATCACAATTTGGAGGATCTGGCAGCTTGTATTATTATTATTATTATTATTATTAGTTGTAGTAGTAGTAGTAGTATTCTGATTATTATTATTGCTGTTATTATTATTGTCTCTTCCACATTTTTCCTTGCAATAAATGTGCGAACATTTGTTCTAACAAACTTCTGTTTTTCATTGTGGACATTGTTGTCTCTGGTCACACCATTTACAGCATGAAGGGCTTTTCATTCCTGAGGTTAATAAATATGCAAGCGAGAAAGCCACCATGCCCTTCCGTTATCACTACAGATCACTTGAAGCCAATCAACACCAAGCCCAACAAGGCTATTGCTTCAACAGCTTGGTGCCCTCTGCTACAGAATGTCCAATACAGTGCAGCGCTGTCACTGAGAGACCCCAGCCAAGGCCCTGAAACAAGCGTGCCATCTCTGTTTTAATAAAACTGGCTATCAACTTTCAGATGTGGGGCTTTCACCTTTTCTTTTTTTGGTTTTTGCATGCAGATGCACCAGTCATAAATCAGATACCATTTAAAAGTTGGCACCACTCCAAAGTTAGACTGTACAATGGATATTTCTATGGATTGCAGAAAATGGTGCTTGGACGCAATCAAATGACACAGTACAGTGCTATCTCATTATAGCCCAAACCTCTGTAAATTCAGACTTCTTTAAGACATGGATTTCTGGGTTTACATTTTAAGCTACTAGAGTCTCCCAATTAGGGAGCCCATACAACACCATTTTAATGAAGGGGTCTTGCATGCTTTCACATTCAGTACAATGATGGTGTATATTCATGAACACAATTAAAACTTTGAAAATGGTCATGCCTGGAAAAGTTAGACTTTTAAGTTAGCTTTCCTGACCTTTAAAGATTTCACTGGTGGTTGCTTTTACAAATCATACTGAAGTCTCATCAAATGCATAATTTGAAATGAAGGAAGATGAAACAAAAGGCAAGACATATCATGACCATGTATTTTTGTTAATATAAACTTAAATAGTATGTATCCAGCACAGTCGGTCTAAGGGCCAGATCTTGAGTAGAATATCACAGCAGGAGGTCCACTGTACAGGATCTTAAGTTAAATTAATCACAAATAACTATGTTTTAAGGGAAATGTTTGCATTTGCTGAAAGCCGCAAAAGACAGGCAATTAAATTGATCACCCTAATGCAGTGTTTCCCAACTCCAGTCCTCGGGACCCACTTGCCAGAAGGTTTTTGTTGTAACCAGTAGCTCACACACCTGATTTAACTAATCAAGGGCATTTTTGTGGTTTGATTGGTTCAATCATTAAATCAGGTGTGTGAGTTACTGGTTACAACAAAAACCTTCTGGCATGTGGGAAACACTGCCCTAACATCAGCCAGCTGTCAATCAAGGTATCAGCACAGATCTCAGACAACTGCTACTCATAAAAATGAATTAAACATATTGGTATTGGCTAGTTTGGATAGTTTTGTACCATTTGTACCATTGACTTTAGATTGAAAAATGGGTCTGAGTGACCTATACTGGAGGCAGTTTCCATGGCGGTAGTGAGTACAATCTCTCAGCATGACCAGGAAATGAGCTTCAGAAAAGAAGCCTGGTTTTGGCGTAGAGTAATGTACCTCTAGCACAGCAGGTCCACGGTTCCGATTTGGTTCTTATCAATGCTTAAACAGCAGTCATGGCAACCAAAAATATTGCCTTTTGGACATTTGGGAACATTTCAGATGCTATTTTAATTAGTCTTTGACTGCATCACACTGTTTTTGAAAACTGTTTAAAAACCGCACTTGTATTTAATTGTGACAAGAATGAAATGAGAACAAATGCTGCCTGAATCTAGGCCACAGACAAGAATAACACTCAATGAGGTGCACAGACACTAAGTGAACTGAAGGTAAAGTAAATGGTCAGTGGTAGGAGGTGCAAATCCTATAGACAGAATGATAATTTCAATAAAGTAATAATACTTTGTGGTATACAGTAATAATACTATACTATACACAGTGTCTACATTACAAGGTGGTATATTGTAATGTATAGTAATGTATAGTGTTGATCTGAAGAGAGGAACATTGCTGGAAAAATATAAGGGGAGCAGACTGTCATCACTTTATATTTCGCTTTGTTCTATAAAGTAAAAAGCAGAGTGTAACAGGTAGAGAAGGGATCACAGCTAATTGCATGGCATTGTGGGTAAAGGAAACCATCACCACACCAGCATATCATATAGCTGACCCTGCTGATCAAATACAATAATATGGTTACAGTATATGATATGCTGATTTCTTTACCCAAAATCTATTAATTTTTGCCAACCAAATATATTGAACATTGCCACAAGGTCATGAGGATATCAAATGTGTTGAATCAGAAATGCAGAGACTTTGGAGTGTGCATTTTCTAATTATACACAGTTCTGCTTGTGTCACTGAAAGTGAAATGTATTGCAACTGTTAATCTCTTGAGGCTCTGACTGATAACAGAAGCATAAATTCTTCAAAGGCCAGGGGGTACTTTTTTTTTTTTACCGACTTCAAAATGCATAATTTTCTCCCTCTACTTTTGATCATTGTTACTATGGTGAAAAAGCGAATGTTTTCTCCTTCATGCAAACTAAGCCATCTCATTGTACCTCCTGACTGTGGAGCTTATTCTCAGGTTAATTGGAGAGCCACACAAACAGAGTGAGGATTGTGGCAGTGCTCAGTGGTGCTCATTCTATATCACTTGGTGCTTTGGCTCCCAATTACTGTGGCATTAAAGGAAAGCTACAGGGTTTAGTTCTCAATTAGGTAAGTACACGCTGTCATTGGACTGACCTGTTTCCACGCCTCTCAGTGCTGTTCAGTATATGAAGAAGTGACTACTGGGAGGCATGTTAATTTCACAGCGTCATTCTGTCCAGAATGAAGAAGAGCGCTGGCTTATCAGAATGCTCTATTTATAAAGGGAAACATCACACACACACACATACTGGAGTTACAGCCATTTTTGTGCATTGTTCATATCAATTTCAGAAAACTGTAGAGTTCTGTCTTATGGCCTATGAACAGATGATATGAGCATTAATGTGATGGAAAGAGGAAAGTGTAAAGACAGAAAGAAACTGGTCATGATCCAAATCACGCCCTCTTCCTCATCGATGAAACAAGGTAATTTAATGGCTTGGCCACGTGTGGTTTCCACTAGAACTGGCTTACTTGTCCTCACTGATGATGTGACTGCTGGATTCTGGAGTGAGCAGAAACATTGTTGGATGGAGCTTCACCTTGGAACAGGACAATAGCCCCGAACATGCCGCAAAAGTCCTTCATTACCTAAAGTTGGAATTTTCTAGACTGGTCAAGTCAATCATTTGACCTGAATCCAACAGAACGTGACCTTGACCTGAATCCAACTGAAGGCAAAAGGCCATCACTGAAGATAGTCCTGGCAGAGCATCACCAGGGAAGGCAGGCAGGCAGTCAACAAATTTTAAGGATTTGCAACTATTTACTAGTACTTTATTTAAGATTATGTTAATTTGTCCAATTACCTTTGGGGTACTATATCTAAAATGAGCTGCAATTTTGACACAGTTCACACAATACAGATGTAAATTCCCACAAATTTAAGCTGACAATCTGCATTTTAACCTCATGCTTATCATTTCATGTATGCAGAAGAGCATCTCTGAACACACAGGGTGTCAAACCTCCAAGTGGATAGGCTACAGCAGCAGATGACTTAATAAGTCTGAAAAATAAGTAATAAATATGTAAAAAAGTGCTCACTGAGTGTATATCAAAAATAATTGTTTGAGTGCGCTTCTGACTTGGACTAAGAGGCAGACTTACAGTGAAGTAAGAAGCAGGAGCATAGAGGACTGGTTATGATAGTGTTTCCATAACAATCTCTGTTCCCAGGCTGCTGGCGCAAGCTATCTGGCATGATGTTTCCTGTGGTTTGGTTTGAGCCTCTGGTTCTGATTAGCCTAAATCAAGCCGGGGTATATTTTAAATGCCACATTCTAGTATATATTTTTGTATTATTTCCTTTCTCCATTCAACAAATATTTTTCTCTGAGGCTGAAAGAAGGAGGACCTATACTATATGTGGCGTGGTATCTTTCCTGCTGGATGCGCAGTTGTGATCCAGGAATGAACCTAAATAAAACATTTTTATCATTCATTCCTAATACTAAGCGGTCATTTACTGTTCATTCTGTAACAGAGGATCCTTTGTCTGTTGCTTCAGCAGGTGGCACAGTCGAGCAGATTTATTGGGCTAGCATAAATAGCGCTTGGCATACTGTAAGATCCCAGCAGGCCTTTGGAAGCTGTATCTGCTCTAATTAAAGAGCAGGATTAGAGTCATAGCGGCAGATGTGGAAGGCACAGCTCCCTTTGTTTAAGCAGCGGAACTAGAAAGGGCTCACGGCTCTTCCCTCTCATTCTGGAGAAACTGAGCTGATTTAGCGAGCGGGGGAACACCGCGGAGAGCCCCCTAAATCAGACACCTAACGAGAGGGTTCCCCCGGCTGGCGTGGGCAAAACCACGAAGCCCCCCCCCCCTCCCCTACTGCACATCCTTTCAAACGATGGCAGCCGTCCTCCCACCCCCTGTCCCCTGTCCGCCCACGCTGCCTCCTGGTGCCCGCTTCCATTCAGTGCTCCTTTCAGCGGATGGCTGCTCGCGTGTGGGCGGAAGACCAATTTCCACCAACCTTTACTGAGTGCTCCGCACGCGTCGCACCGCACCCCGCCCCCCCCCCCCCCCACCCCCTAAAAAAGTGTAATGAAGCAGTAAATTCAAATTCAAAGCATACCATCTAATCTGCTATGTGGTGGAAAGGTGGGGGTTGTCAAAGAAAGGCATGGAGGATTCTGTACACTCTGGCAACCTTATGTTCTGGGGGGTTTTTTTGTTCTAAAGTGATGAAATGTCAGAGGCTTCTTCTATGTGTGCGTTGTAATCTCTTTGGACCCTCTCTCTTTGCTCTACTCTAGTGGACTGGGGCCTTTTCTCTCTCTCTCTCTCTCTCTCTCTCCCTCTCTCTCTCTTACACTCTCCCCTTGCCTGTGGCCCACAGCATCTGCGCCCGTCTCTCTGTGGCACGAGGAGACCTGCTTAACATTTTTACTTCATTACATTTTTCAAATACAAATCCTGTCCTGAGGTAATCGACTTGTGTACTCATGGTCGTATTCTCTCGTCCCCACTCGCCTTCCTTTACTCCGGAAGACTCTGAACAGATTATGCCCAGTAAAGAAAACAGCTGGAGTGCCTAACCTCAGTCGAAATGTGCAGTCCCTTCTCAGCATGAGCAATTTGACTTTGTTAAAGAAGTCGCAGAGGGAAGGCCTCCACAACAGAATAATAGAGAATGTACATTGTGTTATTGGTGAAATGACATTGGCGTGCTGGAGGACTGTTTGCGCGTTCTTGGCTGTGCGTCGAGCTGCCGCAAGCCGCAGACGCCACAGTGATGTGATGGGTTCTGACACTGGGGGCAGAGCTCCCTCTGTTCAAACATGTCCAGATATTGCACAGAAGAAGAAAATTCTACATTACCTCAGCCGTCTGCCTTTATGGAAGCAGAGCCGCATCCAAGCGTTTTTTGGGAATACAGCTAAAGCAAGCATCTCACGAAAGAAGGTCGG
Organism: Conger conger; assembly: GCF_963514075.1. Lineage (NCBI taxonomy): Eukaryota > Metazoa > Chordata > Actinopteri > Anguilliformes > Congridae > Conger > Conger conger. The sequence continues at coordinate 17,070,580 of NC_083761.1, read as the reverse complement.
CGGGGAGTGCCAGAGAATGAAGGCCCTCTTTTATATAAAATCAGCTTCAAATCAGGCTCAGAAGCAGCTGAGTGTGGGCACTGCAGATCCATTCAGTGTGACATTTACAACCGGTTTTCACCTGCTCCTCTGACAAAGGAACATTTGTTTCGCATAAAAATACTTTTTTCAAGTATGACATTTATAGGTGTACCTTGTAGTATCAGGCGGAAGGTGCATGGTTTTTTTCCACAGGGTTTTAAATGGTTTTTTTTAGCAGTTTCATTAAATGAGCTATCACCTCTCACCTATCACTAGCAGGATAGCTATCACCGCTGA